>NC_044571.1:34965750-35271256 GCF_901933205.1 Camarhynchus parvulus | reverse complement strand
GATTTAAATAAGGCAGAAATGAATATTTCTAAGTGAGGATCAGGTTTTGTGACAAATTAAATTAACTTCTCAGGCTTTTAATATGCATAGTCTAGTATTAAAAAGGAAGCTAAAATCCATGAGAAAATGTGTTTGAATGTGTTTGTACATGTTTCTGGACACACAACTAAAATACATTTATGTGCATTGTGTTAGATTAATAATTTTGTCATTGAGATGATTAAATGAATTGGTTTTTGGCGCATTGCTAGTAGTCATATGTTTGGAATGAGTTTACATGTGTGACAAATAAATTAGAAGCAACTAACTTCTAATTCTGAGCAAGAAAGGGAGAATAAGTTGATTTTACAGTATTTAAAGATTTGAACAAGTATGATTTCTTCAGTGTAATTAAATAGGAATTGTTCCATGAATACAATATGCTTAAAACATTATGAAGATGAAAGAGACTGAGAAAGAAGTCTGTGACTTAAAAATGAGTACAAAAATTTTATAAAAGGAACAATATGTTACCAAAGTCACTCATGAAACTCATTTTATGGTTTTTTTCCTAGCTGAAATTGTAAGTAATTCTTTGCACAGACCATTTCTAAATTTTCCCATGCATGGCACTTGGAACATACCCATGTACTGGTCCAACTTTGTTCAGGAAACAATTATGTTTGTTTAAAGGAAATTACTCATTTCTGGGAGAACACACAGGTTTACGCCCTAGAATGGACACTGGACAAAATCTCAATGAACAGGTACTATTTCTTTCATGTAATAGCCCCATGATCCACATTTCCTGATGATGTTACTGTAGCTTGTTTTTCCTTCAAGGACCTTTAGTTTCATAAACAACGATTGCCATTACAACCCCTTGATGCTGGGGTGGAAAATGAGTATGCTTTAAAATCTATAATTAAGATCCAAGCCCAGCATATAGACAACAACATATGGACCTGATTATTGGCTTCTTATTTTTTGCTAGGCCATTTCTGGTTTTAGTTTAAATGCAGGGGAAATGAAAAGGATTCTTTTGCTTATTCATACAAGAACACATTTAAATAATTACCAGCAACTAAGATGCACTAATAAAGTAGGAGTGGCAGTATTGCTTTAGTTCTGTGCAGCATCGTCTCACCAAACACAAACAAAAATCTTTTAGTTCTATTACATTTGCCTTTCTGTTCAAAGGTAACTGATGTTCTTTATGATCTGTTATGCCCTGCCTACATAAAATAAAACAGATATGATTTTATGTATTTTGCTAGAGAGTGAGTGCAGAAAAGATGGTGTGTGCTGTTAAACTGCAGGCAGAGCAAAAGAACTGGGATCTCCCATGAAGGAGCAACATACATGTTCCTGTGCACCTTACTCAGATTTTCAGCTTTGTGTCCTGAGGCAGATGAGCTTAGCCCATGGTGTAGGCTCTTCATCCAAAGCTTCTCTCTGGCACTACAGGTTCACGAAGCCACCAACCCTTTTCAGACATTTAGTCTGAGAGTCTCAGGCTTAATGTTGGTCACATTACATGAGAACTGTACTCAAGCAAGAGACCTGTATGAGCATTCCTACTGAAATCCCTCGTGTGGCACAGACAACAGCTGTGTTGGGCTCTCAGAGTGACCACTTGCTGCCTAAGTACCAGCTGGCTAATCCCCACTTTCTTCAGTGAGTAGTTTGGAGACAACAGAGAGAACTGAATGTAATATAGGTGGTTGGAGGGATGCCAGGCTTTGCTGTTTCTCTTGCTCACAGAATGTGTTTTAATGTGTTCCCCTTCCCACTTTCACACCAGGTACGCAGGTAAAATGCATGCAGAAGAGCTCTTGACCTTCAATAGACCCTGGTTCCTTTACCACTGGTGTAATTAGACCAGGATGTAAGGAAGACTTCAACTTGTCTGCTAATTGTAATGCCTACTTACTTTGCATTCACTTTTTTCTGTAGCATTCATGCAAACAACTTTTGTGTGAATTCTTCACAAGTTAAAAATCTATTGATAACAGGCAATGCTTATTCAGTGGAAGTGAGACTGTTATATTTTCATAACCCATCCAAGCCCATTCTTTCAGCTGGAATGGTGTGTTTGCCTTCAGAAGATATTGTACTACAGGTCGGATTTAAGTATTTTTAGTATTTTCCCATAACGTTTATAGATGTCAGCCTGTGGAAAGGAAGGAAGACTCCAATTAAAACAAATTGAATCTCTCTCTTCCTACTATGAGGCAAAATGCCACAGAAAGGTCTATTTTTATTGATTTCTAATCTTGAAACAATTCTGGCATTTATTTGTTTTTTATTACCCTCAGTGGAATGGAAAGGATTTGACAATTGATGGTGCAAATAAGTTAATAATGCATACTCAGGCAGGTTGGTCACTGTTGCCAGGCTTGCAACATGGCAGCAATGTTTGAAAAGCGAACTTGAGAAGCTGAGTAACTGCAGCAGTTGTTTTCTCTTCCCAAGCTCTGATGTTGCAACAGTTCTGCTGTTGTTAGTGTTTCAACCAGCTCAGGTTGTGGCTTTTTCAAACTGCAATTCCACCCTTAGCTGATAGCACTGATGTGCCCATGGAAAATTGCAGTTCAGGTCTTGGGAGTGAAATAGTTTTGACAGCCAGCAGAAGAGAATTTGTTGCCGGCAGAAACTGTTAGTCCTTCAGCACGTCCACAGGGACCTCACACAGAACAGTGAGGACTGCTGATACATGGAGCAGTACAAGGAAAAACAGGACTGTGTTTGTCATTTCTCCTGTTCTGTCTTTTAACTCCAGTGAGAACTACATTATTCGCAGCACTAAGTCACACAGGGTCTCAAATTCAAACTGGTCTGCAATTTTCTCCCCATAAAGGGCACAGCTGATTAACCGAGACTACAACTGATTTTGAGTCAAAAGCTTTGTAAGCCTTAGCTGAGCAGAGGTCCTTGGTTTACTGACTAGCAACAAATGCTGTTCCCTTTACCTGTGTAGCATTCAATACCTGATGGAGTAAATGCAAACCATCTCAGACTTATCAGTCTTTGCACTGTCTTTGTTACTGGCTAAACATGTGATCCATCAGTCAACCTTAAAGACCATGGATATATAGATTACATCTACACTGGGAGCCTGAGGAGCATTCCAAGCAGTCAGGTTTAAGTGGGAGTCTCAGTTGCCTTCCAGGTCCATAAAGGGGAGAGCCCCCAGGCTGCACAGCTTCCCCACTGCAGGTGTGCACGCTGGTTTGTGGCCCAGGTGGGACCTATGCTTCAAACAGTTTCATGATCTCAGTTACAGGGGAGCAACCTGAGTTGTGTCTGAGCCCTTAAATGGGCAGTGTAGACACAGCCAAACCTGAATTACCAGAGATCAGCCAAGCTGTAGGAACTCATGAGGGATGTTACAATGAAATTCAGTGGAAGAAATTTCTGTGAAGTTTATTTCATTTGGATTGGGCTAAAAGCCTCACAGACAATTAGTTTTTGAAGTTCAAATACATAGGAGTCTTCATGTAACCTACCTAAGTCTGGAAATTCTAAAATCTAGAGTGTAGCTAAAAATGGAATACTGCAATGAGCGTATATGTTTCTGAACTGTATCAGATTTCACTTTCCTTGTGCAATATGGTTCTTGGTTCTGTTATGCTTCTGTCAAGATGTGTCCATCTAGGTAGTCTAGCTAACTAACTCAAGATAGACATAGAGGAACTGCTGGATGGTAAGAGGAATGATGTCATCTGCTCTGGCTGTGGTGGTCCAGTAGTTTATAGATGCTATCACAGAGGATTACAATTTAGGAAATAATTAAGCTGCCTATAAAAGGGTGAATCATGACATTCCCTTCATAAGTACTTAGACCAGCTTTTTACCAGCATGGCCAAGCATTTCTCATATCATGTCTTGATTGGGACTGCACAGATGTTTTTGTAAATATCCCCTGGAACATGGTGAATACTTTGATGATAAAATTCAGTGGCTGTTGCCACAGACTTAAAATAATTAAGTTTGCTTAATTAAAGTGGATTAAATAGTTTCCAGAGTCATAAGACTGTGCCCAAAGCCCACAGCAACTTTCAGCAGTGACTTTTCCCCCAAAGCAGAGCCTGAACTGGCTCTAAATTAATGCATGTATAATGAAGAATGATTAGGCTAACTACCCTTGTAATTAAAACAGTAGAGTATATGCAAATTGGCTTGCTCATGCTCAGATTGTCTGAACAGAACTATTCAACATATGACAGCTACAGAACAAGAAAGTCTGCATGCCAAGAGGTGAGAGGCTGCATGAGTAATCACTGCTCACAACACAACATGCAGGCCAGCACAGTCTCTGCTCTGCTCTGCTCTTTCTATGCCATGCTAATTGCTGAAGACCTCTAAATAATTCCTCATTTGTTAAAATCAAGCTATTAAACTAAATTAAGACAAGGTGTTTTTCACTACCCATCACTGCAAGATCTCCTAGGAACTTCATTTAAATCAGGGGTGGTGGGAGGATCAGCAGCAGTTGCTATTTTGGAGCTAGTGATTAATGATTGATTTGTGATTAATGAACTAGTGATTAATGAATGATTCCTGCAGCCAACACTGTACAAAAAGTTTCTGCAGTATTGCTAATATACAAAAAAGAAAAGGTTACATCACATGGCAGATGCACACAAAGATAATTCTATTTGTTTTGACCTCAAGAAAAGTTTTAAAGAATATTGTGCTGAAAGAAGTTATGTTTGAATATAGTAAAATTACTCAGTATGAAAAGTCTACATTTTCTCTATTGCTATTCATTCACCAAAAGTATGTACAAAATTTATTCAATTCTTAATTAGTCCTGCCTGAAAAAGTATACTTGTGGAATATATTTGCTAAGGTAACTGAATTATTAGTTTATAATTATTGAAGCATATGCACCAATATAAAAATGTGAACCCCCTTAAACTGCATCAGAATTTGTTTTTACAATAAAACTCATAGGTTTCAAAATACCAATAATCAAGAAAAGCTTTAAGACATGAAGTCATTATTCGATTCCAGATCTTTTTGGAAACTCTTAAGTTCCCCTGGAAGCTCTCATTTTACAGCTTCCATTTAAAAAAGTTTATACTCAAGCCTAAGCTTGTGAATTATTTTAGGGAAGCAACACTAGCAAGAAAATAAGAAAACATAATAAACAAACTTCAACTAGCACAGCTATTATGAACAATCAGTCAGGAGACATGTGTCTCTTTAGAGAGTACATATAAACCCTTCTGAATGCTTCTCATGAAAGAGTAGCTCAAACAACAACAACAAAAAAAGCTAGCAAGCATTTCCAAATAAACAAACATCTCTTTTAAGGGTTGGGAGCTTAGATTTTTTGGTTTGGGTTTTTTTTTTCCTTTTTAATAATCTAGCCTTTGAAATAAGCCAAGGTAAAGGTCACTTACCTCTCACATGGACTAGGAGAAAGCCAAGGCACAAAAGAAAAATACTTCTGAATTTCTCCATGCTCTTCTGTTCAGTGCCTTGATTGCACCAGTTGGTTTTTTCCAAGCAGTGATGGCAGATGTTGCAACTGCAGTGCCAAGGTTTGAGGGAGACACTTGGAATCAGCAGCTCTGTCCAAAAAGGTTTCTCACCCCTACACCTAAGCTCTGCAAGAGAGAGTGAAACCTTCTTGCTTAAAAGGCAAGTAATGAAAACAAGCAACCCTGCTAGAGCCAAGCTGTGAGCAGCACATTAGGTGCCACCTGTGCTCCAAGAAACTTATTTATCATCCAGACAGGAAGCACAGAGAGCTGGGGAAGCAGCAGCAGCACCCAATGAGGAGGGTGCCTGAACACTGGATCCACCTCCTTCCCAGAGGGGAAAGCCAACCTGTTTGACATCCTTGCCTTCCAAGTAGGGTGTGGTGCTGTGGGAGCTCAAGTATCTTGTAAGAGGAGACTGTCTTTCTCTGAAGCATGCTTGAAAGAATCACTCAGACATACTCTGTCCTCAAAGCAGCACTTTCCTGCTTGTTTCTTGGCTCAGCAATAACAGCTGATAAAAGCAATCCTGTCAGACTTAACCCCTCACTCAGGCCACCAAATAAAGGAAGTGGATGCAGATTAGGAATCCACTCTGCAGCAACTTGGAATTGGCTACAGAGGGAAGACAAATAAAACTAGTTTCATAAATTTAACATGTGATGTTGGACTACTGAACTGATGCATGCTCCACTCTCCGGTAGATGCTTATCTTCAGAGGTAAACATTGCCCATCATGACTCTTTCTATTGATCTAGTTTGTTTTTTGGTTTTTTTGTTTTTTTTTTTTTTTTAACAAATATCCATGCATATCCTTCACGGGGAGAGATGTCAGATAGTGCTGACTATGATGGTACAAAGCTTTGGAAAATGAAAAAAAAAAATCATGCATCTATCTGTACATGGATTTAATTTAAAATTACTGATGTGATTTAAATCCAGTTTTCTCATAGCATCATAGCTATCTCATGCAGCACTCTAGCAAACCCAGCCTTGTCCTTTGAACTGGATTGCAGCCATCACCCTGGTGCCCAGCACCAGCAGGGCGACTGGTGTGCATCCTCCCTTGTGCTGGGGGAAGAGCTGCAGGGGGTTTTGTTGGAGCTGTTTTGTCTAGGGCAGCAAATAGCTCACAGACTACCATGAGTGGCCAATCTGAGCACTTGTGGTGTTGCAGGGTGATTCAGTCTGGTGTGGGGCACAGGCTGCCCCCAGCTGCATTTCTGTTGAGTTACCCAGAACATACAACAGAACTCATTCTTTTATGGTAAGTACAAAAAACCAGATGCAGCAGCATAAGATGGACAGATAGAACTTGGTGGTACAGGGTCCTCAAGAAGCTTGATGTTCAAGTAAGTCAACTGCCTCCCTCTCCCCTGCCCAAATTTGAAGCAGCAGAATGGTTTATAAATGTCTGGCTTAAAGCTACTAATAGAAGCTCTACAGTTCGATTTGAGTATCATCATTCTCCATGTCAGGGTCAATTGCTGTCTCAGAACAGCTAAGGACATTTAGGCTGAAGACGTGACTTTTTCAGTCAGTTAAAACAAGAACTATACCATGAAATGAGAAATCCTGTACATCCACTGGTGTTTTTTTTTTTTGTTTTGTTTTGTTTGTTTTTTTTTTTTTCCCAGAATGCCAAAAGCAGGGCCACATGTGCTGATCTTCATACCAGTGATGAATTTGCCTGAAGGGAACAGGAATGTTGGCAAGGTTAGGGAATAGTCCCAGGCAAGTCCGAACAGCTTACACATGTTCAGTAGCTTTACTTCAAAACAGTTGTTCCTGCAAATGAAGTCTTCCCAAAATGCATTGTCTCACCTGCCTGCTGATACAACTTCATTGTGATATTGAAGATTCTCAGATGAAGTTTGAAGAGGATGCGCATCTTGTTAATTTCTCCTGAAGCCAGCTATTGCCCTGTCTAGATAAATAACCATATGAAAGTGGGCAGCACTGGAAGGAGTGGATCTAGTGTAGGAGTCAGGATGTTTTGAATGCTTATCCCCCTCGTGTTCTTGGGAGCATTACAGGAGCTTCCTAATCTTGGTGCTGTCAAAAACATACAACAGCTTGCCCAAGATAGCAAGTAAAAAATACCGTATATTAAAAAGAAATACATGAGCTAATATCTGACCATAAATAGCAGCTTTAGCACTTGAAAAATCATTGACCCATCTTTTTCTGCATAAAGGAAAACAAAGTTCTATTATTCGCCTGAAAAGGTGGATGAGTTGCCTACATTTTTTTACTGTTTTACTTGTCTTTTAAGGAAAACACCAATATTTTAGAATGGAGGTAGAAAAGGAGACAGTGTGTCTGTCTATTCTTTACACCATATACTTTTACCCCATCAGGCCTTTTTTAGATGAGACAAGCTAAAAGGGAACAAGAGTTCAGCCACAACTCATCACAGTGGCAGCCCCATCTTCCTATGGGCAGAGGTCAGACACGGCTCTCTTTGGTGTGGGTAACCTGCTGCATGTGTCTATTGGAGATGAAACAACTGAATTATACACTAGAACTACTTGGGAATGCTACTAATGTCCTACACTACTCATCTTTCTTCATAAAAGCAGAAGTATTTTAATTAAAATATTGAAGCATCCAGTAATATAAGCCATTAATGGAAATGTAAGCCAAACACATAAGTGAATAGGTGATACAATTTCTTGGCAACAGAAGAATAAAATTACTACTTCCTAGCTAAAGCTTCAATGACTTTTCACAAGCAGATGGAGGAACATGTATTTTATTCTTGTGGTTATTAAAGTACTCCAAATACAGAGATTGGGGAAAACTGTGGGTTTGTTCCATTTAAGTTCTCTTTCCATTCCTAATAATCTCTTCACTTCCTTTTAAACGTGTCTTTGTATCTGTGTAACAGAAAAGAGCAAAAAGGAAGTAACATTTTCAACTTGCCTCTCAAGTGAAAAACACACATGGAACATGTGGTTGAGATTGTGGCTTAAAGTGAAAAAAAAAAAGCCAACACAGAAAAGCACCATTGACAGTGTAATTCAGCCCAAGATATACTGAAAACTGAGTGCACTAAAATGTTTTCCTTAGCATTCAAAATTTGGCACAGATACTGAAATATGCACAAATAAGATCTACAGCAAAAAGCTGCCAAATGTTATGATTAAAATTTGCTTGCTTTCATTTGCACAATCCAGTGAATTCATTTGGATAACTTTGAATAAGTATTTGAAACGAACATTGCATTTGAAAACCATCAAAAACATTGCATTTGAAAACCATTTTTCAATCAATCTTTTCCACCAACAGGATGAATAAACTGCCATTGCAGCTACCTTGTAGAAGCTAAAGTGACATATTATTCTACAATAAGATCCTGCTTTGATTATTTTTCCTTCTACTACTGATGGTAACCCCTCCTCATCCTCAAAGGAGGTAGACTGGAGTAAGAAATGGAAGTGAAGAGGGTGTACCATAGGAACAAGACAGTGCTCTTTGTTGCCACCCATTTTAACTCAGTTTGATGGTAAAGGTACCTCACAGGCATCAAGTTGCAGTTTGGACTCAGAAAGGGCAGTATTTTTTTTATTCCATTGCACAGTCTGATTGAAACCTGTATAGAAACATGAATTCCCACATCTGAAAGTCAATGGCAGCTCATAAGGCCATTGATGGGCAGCAGCTGATCTGTGGGTTGTGACTGCAAAACCACTTCAGTAGAGTGGTCAATAATGGTTAACTGATGTTTCCTTTCCCAATGTGTGGGAGAAATCATGAATTGGAATATTTAGCTCTGTAATGTAATTGAAGTTGAACGAGAAAGAAACAAAATCAAATTTTCTGTGGGTAGTGAGGCAAATAGCAACGCAACAATTAATACCCCAATAACTGCAAGTGAACTGCTGTTTTATCCACAGGTAAGTAACAGAAACCCATAAACTGGCACATTCTCACAAGACAACAGACTGAAATTTCAAGTCTTCTGTTTAACCTTTTATATCCAGGTGGCAGCAGCCAGTCTTTCTTCTTTCTTCCACAACTCCAGACTGTGGAACCACAACTGGACAAATAAGTAAGTTGGAAAAATCAGTAAATTTGTTACTATTTAGGCACTTGGCAACCCCTGCTTTGCCTTCTCATTCTCTTATGGTCCTCTCACATCAGCAGGTGAGAAAACACATGGACCTGCAAAAGTATCTATTCCTCCCGGATCTGATGATAATTGGATGAGGAAAACTGAACGCTGTTAAGTTTGCCCATACTAAGACATCTAAGTGCATCTTTTCAGCATCTTTTCTGGGTTTCCAAATCTTTTTCTTCAAAAGCCATGCCTGTCCTTCACACAGACAGATGTCTTCTTTACACTTCACACGGGTAAGCAGCACAAAGCTTTGCTGCTTCTGGCCAACTTCATTCCAAAATAATTAAAACATCTCTAGGAAATAAACCTGAGCAGCTGATGGAAGACAAACCATTTAAAGGGTCCTTCCCTAGGTGAGTGAGCACCAAGTTTTTTTATTTTCAGAACTACTGAGGAGAAGAAGACACAAACCTTTTTTTTAAATTTATTTTTAGAAAAATCACAATGTTGATAGGTCTTAGTAAGTAACTTTTGGGTTCACAAAAGCTGAAAAAGGATTCAACAATCTTGGTTAGCTAAAAGCTAGTTTGAGCTCCTCCTGTCATTTTATCCCTAACGAACAGTTATTTTTGTTTATTCTACACTTGGCACAGATATATCTGTTAATTCATGTAGGCAAGCAGTACATTTCTTTGTATTTACATAAATCAAATGCTTATGTAGGAATCACTTTTGCACTCTCAAACACACTTAAAAGCTTTAACACTTTTATACTAAAAGCAGACGTAGGGCAAAAAGAGACTTACAAATTAATTCCATAAGAAAATACTAAAATTTGTGTAAAGCTTTGTTGCAAGCTAAGAAAGATGTACAAGAAATTCTCAAATGAATTATCCTTGGCATACATTCACGTCTGAATGCACAGATATATTTACAGGTTTAATATCCAAATTCATTAATTTCTAAGTTCTAAGATATTCCAAGAAATGGTCACCTCCTGTAGAACTTTGTCAGGTGACTTAAGCCCATTAATAAGACACAAATGGTAAAACTGCATGAAAATTTAAAGCAACTAGAATGAAAGCCAACAAAACTGGTCAGACCATTCCTTCCTGACAGAACTAGTTATTATTCCAGACTTAGTCCTTTAGCTGTTACGAGTTGTAGTTTTCCGTGTTTCCACAGATCCTTGAAACCTTCCTGTTGCTTTCAAGAGCCACAGCACTGGTCACAAGCGCTTTCAGAGGAGGATGCAACCATAGGTGATCATCCTAGGGGAATCCTTCACTAGTCCAAAAGCACTTCTCATGTGTTTGCTATTTCTACTGTTCAGTGGATGCCTGTGGAGTGAGGCTGGCTTGTTCTGGTCACTCTTGCTGTCTGTAGTTTGGAACTGTGGCACTGTTTCTGTCCCTTATACATGTATGATAAGCCTTCTGAATTCAACACTATCTTTACTTAAGCTTTTGGCTCTGGAAGTCTGAAAATGTTAATCCCCACTCCCAAGTTCTTAATCCAAAACTTTTTAGATGATGCCAAACATCAATGTCACCAGAAATACAAATTATGTTTCTAATCTGCAAAACAGGCTTTTCCACAACTGACCAGCTCAGTACTTGCCAAGCAGGAAGAGCCAAAAAGGAAGAAGGCTTGGTGTGCATTAACTTTGGGTTTTCTCAATCTGTACCAGACAGATGCAATGAAAAAAAATCTAAAAACGAAACAGAATTTTTGTCTCCTGAATGCTCAAGCACAAGCAGCTCTTCCCTGGCAGCTGGCCCAGGCAGCTACACAGATTGGATCGGCAGCACCCACACCCAGATCCACCATCCATACACAGTGAGCTGTTTGCTTTCAGGTGCCCACAACATACACCAAGCTCGTTGGTTGGTCCACTCACTGAGTTCAGGTTATTTAAAAAAAATGTTTGTATTGCCTGAGAGCAATAACATAACAGAAACCATAATTGCATATTGGTTTTGGAGAGGTAAGGAAAAGTTAAATACACTTAATGCACTTGAGACACACCTATTTGTCAGAGGAGTCAAGGAAAGAATGTAAAGGCACAACATACTTCTACACTCCTGTCATTAAGGCCATGTATTGGTGTGCAACAATGCTTCACAGGGCTAACCATACAGAAGTACTCAGGTCTAAGTCACAGTCCCAGAGGTGTTTCAGACAAATTTCATGTTTTATCATGAAACTGCAGGCTCTGCTGTTTGCTATGCTTTTTTTGTTTCCTTTCCTTTTCTTTTTTTTTTTTGACAGAATGCAGATTGTTTATCCAGTTCCAAAGATCTGTTCTTCACCACTCTTCCTTTAATTTAGTTCTCCAGAAGTGTGCGCTGAACTGAAAAGTGAAAACCAATTCAAGATTAGTGCACTAAGTTAGCATACAATGTACGTTATACATTACTATGTAACAGTTTATGCAGTCAACAACACTCAGCAGATGTTTGACACTGTGTGATAAATTTAGGAAAGCAGAGGCTTGATTCTATGAAGCCAACAGGCTGCATAGCAAGGAAAATTACACACAGATTTCTCACACAAATAACCACGTCCTACCACATACAGGGAAGCTATCTACACTTGCACTGTAACCCAGCACTCGGTTCAGGCTGGCAGGTCCTGCAGATGCAAACAGGCTCCTCATACAAAAAGTAAGCTTCTGAAAACACGCTCCTAGGTTCAGGAAGTCAAAGACAGGTTTACACAAAATTTTAAAAACACAGATCTATTCTGCTGTGCCATTTGACCTGGCTTAATGAGAGACTGCTTCTAACTGGAAGCCATGTAGGCAACATCTATTACCAGAAGCAGACCTAACATCTGCTGACTCCCAGAACTCAGATCAGGAGCAGCACCATGACGACCATGTCTCTCTTAGCTCAACACATGATCATGCTTGTCTGCAAAATATAACAGAGGTATGAAACCTGGGACATGATATGACATCAATATCAGATTAAATCAATAGGTAGAAGTAATCATATTTGACAACATCCCAAGTGTGACTTTGCTGGTTAAAATAAGAGATGCATCATCTGATGCATTTCACTTTTGAGTTCTGGTGAATCTTGGCCAGAATTTCAGCATAACCCAACTACAGGTCATATTTTAGTTGCCTTTGGTAGAGGAGTTTGAATGATGCCACTTGCTTCCCTAATGCACAGGTGAATTGAGGATAACTGAGTCTCTTCAGTGCTTACGGCCAGTCACAAGAAAATGTTTTGTACTTGAGAATTTTATGTATTTAACAGCTTAAAGTGTTTATAAAGAAGATAATAAACCAAATGAAAGTTTATAACAAACTGATGAAATACCCGAGAGAAATAAGGCATAATTATTTTTCAATTATTAAAAAACCCAGAAATAGTTCCGCAGGTTTAAGATTAAACTCACAGAAGAATATCCTGCAAATATATACTGCTTTGAGATTTTAATACTCAGTACTTCAAAACCAATGAACTTCAGCATGAGGTTATAGTGCTTCTTCCTTTGTTGACCAGTCACAAGGCCAAGTTTTCACCTATACAATTTCCTCCATGGATTCCTGGAGCTTATCACCTGCTCCATCATCCAAATCCCTACACAACCATACATGGAATGGTGAGGTTCTCAGTATTTGTTGCTTTAAAAGAGATCCTTCCACAGCTCTCACCTTTGTAGAAAGATTAATTATGTAATGGCTCTTTCATACAAGAATCATTCTCTGTTCACATCAGAGAATGCTTTAATTACAACATGCTAGTGAGTTCAGTCCTCTTGGCCTCCAGTGTCGTTTCATCCCTGTCCAAACATCACAAATTTTTTACTGTATATTCTTTCAGTGTTCTGTTATCAGTTTATAATTAGAAAACATTTCAGATTCTAATCAGAAAAAAATATGCACTAATAAACTTCCAACTGCAGTTATTCATCACAGTGATGGAGTAGGCTTGGGTTTTCACAATTGCCTCTAATGATACTTTTGCAGAGAAAATTCAATTCTTCACTTTCTCTAAGCTGCTGCATTTCAATGCACTCTCAAGGCAATAAACCAGTCTGTTCAATAAAAAACTCTAGAAAAGCAGCCATATTGTCAGCACCGAATGCTTGATTCACTTCTAAGTTTGTCATCATGGTAAAATCATTGAATCACAGAATCATTTATGTTGGAAAAGACCTTTTAGATCATCCATTTTAACTCTTACCCTAAGACTACGAAGTCCACCACTAAACCATGTCCCTGTGTGCCGCATCTATATATCTTTTAAATACCTCCATGGATGACAACTCCTGTGCTTTCCTGAGGAGTTTCTGAGCAGCCTGATCCAATGCTTGAATAACCTCTTCATGAAGAAATTTTTCCAAATATCCAATCTACACCTCCTCTGGCAAAGTTTGAGGCCATTTCCTCTTGTCCTATCACTTGTTACCTAGGAGAAGTGACTGACACACACCTGGCTACAACCTCCTTTCAGGTGGCTGTAGAGAGTGAAAACGTGACCCCTGAGCCTTCTTTTCTCCAGGCTAAACATCTTCAACTCCCCCAGTCACTCCTCAGAGCCCTTCCCCAGATCCTCTGCCCTTCTCTGGACATGCCACAGCACCTCAGTGTCCTTCTTGTAGTGAGGCACTCAGAACTGGACACAGCACTTGAGGTGTGGCCTCACCAGAGCCAAGTATAAGGGGACAATCACAACCCTGGTCCTGGTGGCCACACTGTTGCTGATACAGGCCAGGATGGCACTGGCCTTCCTGGCTACCTAGGCACACCGTCAGCTCATATTCTGCCAAATTTGTTGATTTTTTTTTTTTAACAAAACTGTA
Organism: Camarhynchus parvulus; assembly: GCF_901933205.1. Taxonomy (NCBI): domain Eukaryota; kingdom Metazoa; phylum Chordata; class Aves; order Passeriformes; family Thraupidae; genus Camarhynchus; species Camarhynchus parvulus. The sequence goes on along the minus strand of NC_044571.1, from coordinate 35,256,904 downwards.
CAATTCATTTTCTCCAGTATGGTCAATAAAGTGCATTTAATGCAATCCCCAGCAAAGAGCTGATCTTCCATTCTGGATTCTTGGCTTACCAGGTGGCTCAGATTGTGCTCCCCTGTGGCTATCCATATTCACATTCTCTTCATCTGCTGGGAAAAAAACCAGATATTTAGCATTCAAATTCTCTTATATTTGAGGCCAAATTTAATTATAATTTTTTTTATATTTGAGGTTCTTGATAAATAGAGATAATTTGAAAGAAGAAACAGCAGTGAAAATAATGGGCTACTGACAGTTGTTGAGTTGCTCTGTTTTGCCTGCACATTAATTTTAACATACATGGTATAGGTCTTTTTGGGTTTCCAAACTTACCAAATTACAAAACAGCAGTGCCTGGCTGAATGACTACTCTATCCCTTCTGTAAACAGTCAGAAAGATTGAAACAGAAAAAACTTCTGCCCATCCCATCACCCACAGTACTCTTATCCAAATCATATCTTATTTAGGTGGAAAGGAAGCAAGCAGTAGATCACTGCAGAAGAATAATTTGGGGATGAATACTGGGGTAAGTTGTCATAAAACTAGTAAGTAGGCAGCATCTTGTGAAGACACAAAGGCAGAATTTACAAAATTAGAAACTACCAAGTATTTTTCAGCATGAAAAATCTCTAATCCTAACCTTCACTTGATTCTTCTTAAAAAATATTTTCTGCAGTCTCTCCTGCTTAATTTTAGCCAGAAGTGCTTTTATTTTAAGAAATGTAAAGCTTTAAGTCCTCCTAGTTTTTGGGCAAGGAATTTGTCAGTCTTAGATGACTAATAGGAAAGGTTACTCTTTGTGAACATAAATTCACCGGGGTATTACAACTACTTTATGCATAGGATCAATTTATATTTATATATAAATACAAAAATGCCTCTCTTTAGACAGTAGGAAGCAAAACTCATTTGGAACTCTTACCGCTTTGCTTGAAACAGAGTTTCTTCTTCTGGTAAGCAATGAAACTACCTACTGATGCAACTACAGTAGCACCCACAGCACTTATAATTCCAGCTAATACTCCCTGAGAACCTGAAAAAAACAGAGATGTTTATAAACATTTTTCAGAGCTCAAAGCCACATCAAAATACTGTCTCAAAGTAAACACTGTGAACACTTCCAAAAAACATTAAACTGAAATTACATGAAATTGTAAAAACCAACTCTGTGCACAATGAAAAGTGAATCCTCTCATTTTATAACCATTGATTTCTTAGCAATGCCCATTGTTAAAGAACTTCAGCATGCCTGTTTTATGTTCCACTAATTAAAAAAGCAACCCTTTCATTGCCATATCTACTTTGTATGCATGCAACCACTGCACCAGCATCTCTGAGACCTTAACACTTGGGAATCATTTGTAACATAGAAATGTTAAAGCACTATGGAAACAGAGCTTAAAAGTAACAATTCCAGATTGGACACAAGCTTTTTAATTGTAACCCACTCCCAGTAATAACCATTCTAGCACAAGATTAGCAATCAGAAACCCCAAGAAAACAAGCTTCATACATCTAAACACCATCACACACACACACTCATGCATTTACCTTCACCTTCTTGGTCACTATTTGGAGTTGGACCCTTCCGTTCTGTAAAAATAAATGGAGAGTTTACATTTTATATGTCTAAAGAACACTCATATCGCAATTGACAAACATTTTGTCAATTAATTATGCAAAAATACAAGCCATCTATTATATCCATACAGTGTTAAACTGGTACTGAAACTTTCTGTTTTCAAAGCATGGCTCAGAGTGGTGCCAGCTCCAGCCCTGAGTGCTCAGCACTTCTAGGAAATGAGCTAATAACATTTGTGAAATCTGGTTTAATAAGCCTGTGCACCACCACAGAGAACTCATATAATTTCAGAGTAACATTCAGCTGTATTTCCACAGAACCAACTATCTTTTCCTAAAATCCCAGCCTCATCTACCTTTGCAACTCTCTTCACAAGCAAGCCAGAAGTTCTATAAATACTAACTCTAAATCTGTCACTGTGCAACTCGTACCACTGAGGCAGGAACATGTGCAGATGAAATCACCACACAAGTCCCCACAGATGTTTCTTGCCCCTTCCAATTTTCAAGTACTGCCCCAAAGGAACCTTGGAAGGAGGAAGCTACCCAAAACAGTGGCATCAGTAGTTTCCACCTAGGACAGCTCTTCAGACAAGTCAGTAACCATTAGCACATCCCAAACCCCAACAAGATACTTAAAACTAATTCTGATTTGGAAATACTAAAATTGCAGTAAAGCAGTAATTTTAGACATAGCAAATTACCAAAAAAAAAGTCTGGAAAGCTATGAAATGGTTTTATAATGTTCAGAGTATAGAATCACATGGTGGTGAAGGGACCTTAGTGATCACCAAGCTTCAAATCCTCTGCCATGGGCAGGGATATTTTCCACTAAACCAGGTTGCTCAGAGCTCCATCCAATCTAGTCTTGAACACTTTCAGGGATGGATCGTCTACAACTTCTCATGTCCTCACCTGCCCCACTACCACCACAGTAAAGTGACGGCTAAGCATCACTTGGAAGTGTAAATATCAGTTCATCCTGGGACAAAGGAAATCTTTGAGAACATAAGGTGGACTCTTTTTCTGGCCCACTCCTAGGCTTCCTACCTACAAGAACTGAAAGAAACTAAGAGTATGTCATAAAAAATCAAAAATAGCACTTGGATGACCTTAAAAACTACATTAATGGTCAATTTTGAAGTAAGTAGTGCATTCACATTTCAGTTTTAGAAGCCGTATTTCTTAGCATAACAGTAAAAAATCACTGAAAATGTTTGTTCTAGACCAGTGTCACCCCTAAGTATTTGGGGCTTTTTTTTTTTTGGCAGAGACAGAACATGTTACTTTTGAACTCGAAAATATGCTCTTCAGTTTCAGATACCAGAACCAAATGCATTACAAATTAGAGCTAGCCAGCTCTAACCAGGTCTCTAATTGTCTAACCAGCTTGTGAGCAGGCTTTAATCAAAAGCTCAGGCAGCCACAGAAACAATAGGAAGCACAACCTGCTATCTTACCATTGCTGCCACTGCCATCGCCTCCTCCTCCTCTTGGGAAACCGCCATCCAATAGATCTGAATCATCAAATTTGTCTATAAAATAATGCAAATAACATTACCATATTTTAAGTTCAGTGAACAAGATACACCAAGGCATATAATAACATGGACATTTTCTCAAGACCATTCAACTGAATTTGTGGTGGCTTTAGGCTCAGCACCAGAGTCAGAACATTTAACCTTTTAAAAGACCTCACAATGTCACGTCCCTTCAGTGCAGCACTACAGAGTCTGACAGCAGCACTCCTTTCTCTGGACTTCCTGAACAACTGAGAGAAGTCAGTGTCCAAGAGCAGGTAGTACTGCACAAATCAGGTTAAGCAAGCATGGAGCCTCAGAAGCTGCTTAACTCTAAAAGCCCAAATCTCACTGTCCTGTGAAAGCAAAGAAACAATGTGGACAGAAAAGGACCATTTACTTTCAAGGCTGCAACTGTGAATGATTCTACAGAGTTGGGTCTCTAAGTCTCAAACAGTCGAAATGTAATTCCCTTTTCTGATTTATTGCAGGACATTGAAGTAGTCCCTCTCCATTTCCAATGAACCCTACCTCATGGAGCTTTCCTGCCTCCCTCAAGGCACCTTCTCCTCCTTCCCTCAGCTGCCAAATGAGTATTTAGTTTACACAATGCAAATCAGTTTTTCAGGCAGAAAAACTAAAAGTATAGCATCAGAGGATGTTTTAGTTGGGTGCCAAAAGCGCTGTACTGAGGCATGCAAGAATCACACTCAAGTTATCTACTGCAAATCAGGTGAAAGAACAACAACTGAGGCTTGCATTTCAGGGCTCTTTACCATCATGTGTTTGAATAATAGCATCATCACAGCTGCATCCTTCTGAATCTGTTTGTTTTGTTTTTTTTTTCTGGGTTAGGCAAAGATAGGGAGGACCTCTAAAGCAGAACATGCAGGAAAGGACATGTATTTAAAACCTATCTGTCAAACACAAAGAGTTGTATTTCTTAATGGGGTCTTTAAATAAAACAAAACAAAAAAAGACAACCCTTTAACTTAGAGCTTTCCCTTTAATTTAGATCCTTTAAGAATAAAGATCACAGGCAGCTGCTGCTTAATTTTGAGCATGACTAGAAGGGATTCAGTTTGTAAAGAAGAACTCAATGCAATACATGGGTGCTTAACCACAGGCAGGTAAGAACAGCATTGCCCCAAGCACACATAGAGACAGTCCTATCCTGCCTCTTCCCCACATCATCCTGTTTTTAAGTGAAAGTGACTCAACAGGTTTGTTATGGAATTTCAAGACTGGTGCAAAGCTTATTTGCAAGACAACTTTTTCTCAATCTTCAGTGTTTGATGTATGCCACACCTCACATCCATAGCCGGCAATTAACAAGGATCAATTACAGGAAGTGTAACTGAGACAGTAACCAGGAGTTTGTGCTAGAAGCCTTACCAGAGTCTTTAGGTTGATCTTTCTTGGGGTTATCTAATAACAGAAGAGAGATTTAGGGGAAAAAAAAAGAAAATGTTAAGATAACAAAACCAGACTATAACACAGTTATGTTCAAAGGGACTAGGAGAGATTAACAAATACCCTTTTACTGTTCAGAAATTCCTGTTAGATCAGTCTTACCAGTGTCTCTAGGATTTGCAGGAGGATGTGGCTTGGGATCACCTGTAGACAAATAAGAGTTAGAATAAATTGAGCAAAATTACTAGTGTGAAGAAACCAAAAGCAGAGCATGGAGTGACCTTGAAAGATGATCTGACCTAAAATATTATATCAAAACTTCCCCATATAATTTTTTTTTTCATTAGCTAATGCTGTATTTCTTTGGCTATTTTAGGTAAATACTGTGTTTTAATGCCAATAAGGGTTTTCCTGCTACATTAACCAGCATGTCAGATCCTTGCTAGGATGGAACATACGCAGAAAAACTCATTAAGTCTTATGCAGCATTTTAGTTTGCACATCTAATTTCAAAGGCTGAGTTTCTTTTAGTTTTTCTACGAGGTACAGATTACTTGGCTGTTTTCTTTTTTAAAATTACCAGGTTTTAATCAAATATGAAGCCTGGTACCTCACTTGTAAAATAAGACAAAGTACAGGGAATATAACTAGACTAGGTCCCCACAATGACATTTCATTTGGCTTGCCACAAAATAGGAAAATAAAGATCTTAGAAATTATCTCTGTACAGTTCTGTCACAACCTTCACATTAGAAAAAGTATTTTCCTTCAAATTATTTATAACAGATTAATGTTTCTTGTGCTATAAGAAATACTTCTTGAAATGGGAGACATTACTTTGGAATTAACATTTACTTCCATAATAGTTTATGGAGTCAGTGCCATCTAGTGAAGAAACAGCAATGAAACAAGTAGAAGCTGGCTAAGAAATTACTTAAATTCCTACAGTTTTGGTGATCCAGAACCTTAAGATTAACAAAAAAAAACTAGGCTGCAGTTATTTTTATCAACAGTCTGCTACCCTAATCAACTCAGTGCCTTATTATAATTAGGTCATAAAGGATGGATAGATATTGAACCAGGTACATTTGAGCAGTATCCAGGAAAACATGATACTTACCAAAATCAAAAGCGTCAGAGAAGTCCAAATCATCTACAAAGAAAGAAGGGAAGTTTTAAATGTAATGCAAAACCTGTATTCTTAGACTACTTTTTAAATAAAACGGACCTCACAACTTTTTCTCCACAAATGAAAGATATGCTGACTCATCAGTGACTCACAGAAAAGCCCTACAAAGTTACCAGCATTACCTGCCAAGCAACTTGCTGCTTTTGGAGATGATGGGACCTGTCAAGGGCCAGCTCAAGGTGAGCAAGCTCCAAACATGTAGACTGAAAGCCAACAGAAGTAATTTTCACAGGGTTTTCTGTGAAATCACAAAACATATTTCTGAGAGCAGATTCCAAAATGAAGAAATCCTTTTGCTGTTAGGGGACTGCTTTCTTTTATAGAAATATCACAACCCTACGTGCCACTAAATTGAAAAATTCAGGATCTCAAACTGGAACATATACTAAACTTGATTTTACAGTAAAAGGCATTACAAGCCAATTAGATCTCACCTTTATTTGATGATGGTGTCTTCTGAGTTACAAGAGGCTTCTTTGTACTTTCTGTCAGGTATGGTTAGGGAAAAAAAATTAAATATTATTTAACACACTGTTCAGAAGCTACATGAAGGACAAAGGACAAATCTAAGTACATACCTATACATCAAAATGCACAAGATCAAATCTATACAGCAAGACAATTTCGCTTCAAAGAGAAATCTTTAAGTCTTCAAAAGACAAATTTGAGTTCTGTGTGGTCAACACCTTGACAAACACACAGCTGAATTGTTCCACTGAGGTTTAAACAAACCATATGTGGCAAAGTTGTCATGCTTGGTCATGCAGTAATACTAAGAAATCAAGAGGTGAAAGAAACTTTTTTACCTCCCAAAAGTGCATCTTCTAAGGAAAATTCATCTTGGCCTGTAGAGTAGATAAAAGAAACAGTAAGAACACTGCTTTTTCTTACTCAAACCCAACATTTAATAAAGTCATAAACATGTCTGTGATCAATCTTGAAGTATGCTTTCTGCATCCTGAGTCAATCTAGAAGAATATTTTGAGTCAGGGTTGAAGACAGACATTCTTCTCTATTTCTCCAGGTCACTATCCATATGTCTTTTAAGAAAAAAAAGGAACCACACTAAAAATTGGCTCTGTAGAAATGACCTGAAGGGTTGGAACATACATTCCTGCAGCCAATAATGCACTTTATTCTTGCCACTGCTACTGCATGTTTCCTTAGTGCCACTCACAGCATATTCTTTCCCACTCTTCTTTCCACTGAACCACAAAATAAGCTGGGGGACAGCTCCAATGCATGACAGCATACAAGATTCAAGCGTGAAGAAAAGCCTTGGAGCACACAAAGGCCATTATGAAAGTTATGTAATGGAGTTAATACCTTGGCATTAAAAATTAATTTTCATGGGTTTATAAGACTTACCTTTCCCCCTAACTAGGATTAGCAGTATGGAGGTGGTTAAGATATTAGCATGTATGATCTTGAGCACTTTTTCAACTTCCTAAAACACAGCTAAATGCAGCTGGCACCACCATGGGGTCTCCACTACAGGAAGATTAGATTCTATTTGCAGTCCTTAGGAACAGAACACTGTCTCCCATTGTATTAAATCAGGTGCTAGAGCTACTGCTGCTTACCCAGCCAACTACAAACACACCAACTCAAGACATAGATGACACAAACTGATTTCATAGGACAAATTTGGTGGTGTGATCAACAGCAGAGCCTTGTAAGATAAGTGGATAGCTAAAACAACTGTTTGGGGTGTTTCTAATTTTTCACCATCCCTACTTTCACTGAAGCGTGGAAAAAGGCCTGAAAGTAGCTATCAGCCATTCAAGAAAAAGACATCTAAATATACTGCTTCAGCCCCATAGAAGCTGGAAGACTTTTACCTACTGAGGATCAAGCCAGCCAGAGCAAAAGTTATGTCCAAACAGAAACTACCTTAGTTCAGAAGATACCTGCATAAAGCATTATGTGTCTGGCTTTCCCTCTAAGAATGTAACCACCAAAGAGGCATCAGAAGCAGCTACTGCAAAGTCTGAAGAGAGGAACAAAAACAAACATCAAAATCAAACTAGAAGCAGAATGCACCTTTCACTTACATGACAGACCAAGTTAAGACAAGTCACAAGTCTAACAACAGGAATGATGGATGCTTATATATTTGGTGACATCTTTTGACGTAACTAAGGTCAAAATTGAAATGCCTTTTCCTTCTCAGGTAACTGCATCAATAATGCCTTTTTTAAAAGAAAAGAGAGTAAGATACTTTTTTTTTCTTTGGAATAGGGAAGCAACTGGAATGGAATAAAAAAAAAAGTGCATTCTGGCCAACTGAACAGCTACAGCAGAAACTGAAATCTGAAGTCTAAGAAGTGATTCCCATACTGTAATATTTGAACTAAAACCACCTTGCTCACAGCCAAGTAAGGAGACAGGCCTACCTGGTCTCTGAAAAGCCCTTTCACAGAAACAGAGGTGATTGATGGCTCTATTGTGGTGCACAAGCAATGCACACTTAAAATCTTCTGGATAAAATAAGTAGGTATAGATCTTGAACGGAAAGCAAGAATATATTTTACTTTGTATCTCTTATTTCAGATGGAGACCACAAGCTCTGTTAGATCACAAGACCGCAAAACATTAGCAGGTCATTTATCTGAAGTCTACATCAACTTGCAATACAATTTTACAAACCTCTGTGAGGTTAGGAGGTGCTAAGACACAAATGCCAGTTACTTCTGAAGTTACTCTTTTGGTTAGACTACACTAAGAAACCTCTGTATCGACAGATAAAATAAGGTCAAAGCACTCATAAGAAATTTTAACAGGCATAGCTGTTCCTCAAACCTGAGTTCTAGTTTGCTTGTGTTCTCAAGCACATCTCTCAGGCTACAGTCCTTGGGAGGTATGCCTAAGACAGGACCTGCTCAGAATTTGGTAGTCTAACTCCAAGAGGGCAGGCAGAGGAATTTGTTGAAAACATACACTCCTCAAAACACTGTACCAGAGCAGCAGCCAGAGAAGGGACCATCAGGAACTGGTAACACCATCTGTCTCAAAGTCAAAGTATAGCACTAACACAATGAACACTGCTCTGGTTTGTGTATATTTCAAGAACCCTGTTTCCTTCCAGGCAGACGGAAAAACAAGCACATACACTCAACTTTACAGAAAGCTGGTGCAGCTGAAATTTTACCTGGAGCAGAAAAGCGGCTATATGAAGAGTTCCCACTGCCAGCATAAAATTCAGTCCAGGAACTCAGAAAGGCTTCAGCTGCAGTGGTTTCCCTCAGGAGGAGGAAACCTTTGTAAAAAGGGTGTGCTTCCAGTGACATTGCTATTTTAAGGGATTTTGCAAATGAGCTTCACAGAGAAATAATTTAGGATGAGATTTTTCACTGCCAAGCCCACATAAAAAATGCTCTGACAGAGGAATAAATAAAATTGAGAGTCAATAAAAGAAAAATATAATCATGCTTTATTGACTGGAATTACAATTCTGAAACCAAAATTCTGCTTTCCAAGCATGCAGCAAGCATATCAGGCTTTTCATATACATTACTTTTTTTGAGATAAGGTAACAAAAAAATGTCAAAACTTAGGTTATGGAACTCATTACAACAAAAATCTGCCCTCTAAGTTGCTGGAAGTGAGCTTTCCCAGCAAAGAAATGTATTTCTCCACTGTTCATGACAAACCTTCTATATCTTTAAAGCAGCTGCTTTTAAAAATGTACTCACTGCACTTTTGGTATGGGTGGGTCCAACTAAAGTAGAAGTTCAGAGACTTAGTCTAAAAGGAGAAAAGCTCAGTATGATTCAGCTGGTTCCAGGAAAAAAAGTAATTATAAAACAAGAGATAAAGCTAAAGAACAAAGGTACTATCAGGGCCCAAGAAGGAAAAGTCAGCAAGAATTTGCTGCACTCTCTATAGATTTAAGGAACAGCCAGAGCAATTTGGCTTATGAGCATTTTCTTAGTCTAAACAAGGATACTTACAAATAAAGCAGATATTGTATTGCATATGAAGAACAATACAGCAGGTATTTCTAGCTCCTAGGAGCCTGAGCAGATTCAAGAATACTTTAGAAGTGTCTACACTATTTTCCTTTCACCTCTGTATCTCAAATACCTGGACCTCAAGAGACAGATCTGTAGCAATGTATCTGAACCACTCAGACTAGTGTGCACCAGCCATTTCGCTTGTAACTGCTCTTACCAGAATTTTCTCAGGACTCTCTGGAATTCATTCATTTTAGCACAAACTGTGCTAAAATAAGAAAGAAGAAGCTAAGAAACAGAATTCCAAGACACCAAGAAGGAGATACCAGAGAGCTGTGAGCCACCTGGACTGTAACCGATCACATATTCTGAGAAGTGCATGCAAAATGCACAGACAAGCAAAGGCACCAATAAGAAATGCATGATCAGCATGGGCACTAGAGTTAGAATGTATAAATAAATGCATAATGTAAACAATACACAGCTTCTGCTTAATCATACTGGTTAGTTGTCCAGGAGCCCTGAATTTCCCACATAGATCTTCGCCAGGCCATTGCTAGTAACCAACACAGTTTGTTAGTTGGGAGGAAAACAGTAGGTAAAAGAAACAGTGCAAACACAGGCTGTGAATAGCTGATGAACTAGAGGGTATCCAAGAGATCCAAGTAAGCAAATAAGAATGCAAAGACCTTTGCAAAGACCAGTCACTGCTCTCAGATACTTCCTGCTACAGTATTAGAATGGTCATATTCACATTCCATTGCAGAAGACAGAGAAGTACCACCTCCACACACTCAAAATAAGCAAAACCCAGCTGACCACAGTCCTGGGCAACCTGCAGAGGCTGATCCTTCTGAAGCAGACGGTGGCAAAGGGCATCAGGAAAAGGCATCAGCTTCAGCAGCCTATGGTGCTGTGACATGGGCCAATCCCAGCCACTGGACTATACTCCTTGTGCTGCAAAGTCATAGAACTAAAAATAAACTAAGTCACTCTGTCCGCAATTCTTTTTATAAATGAAAACTGAAATACATTGCTCTGTCTCCTGAAGTCTGTAAGCAGAAACCTAAGCTACACTAACAAGAGATGGTAGAAGAACATTTGGGTGATGGAAGCATGACACTTCCACTAAGAAATGAGAAGTTTTGGGGGCACTGGGATGGGAAGTAGAAGGAATGGAAAAGGGTTTTGCAAAATGTAACAAAGGTACTGAATCCACATGGCAAGCAATCAAAAGTCATTGGATGTATTTATTTAATTTTTTTTGTTCAATTTTTCTTAACTGTAATTTCAGGAGGGCCTGACCACAATTGAGGACTGCAAGTGTCATATACTATGCTTAATGCCATTTCACCTATGTCCTTGCCCTTACCAAACATAAATGCATTATTAAAATTAGTAAGCACTTTAATTATTACTAAGTTACCTTTTGTGTCAATTCAGGGACTAAAGCAACACACAACTGGCAGACAGAAACATGGGCTTGTCTGCATCTGTGTGCAGCAGTTCATGGAACCTTCCTCACAGCAACCCTAAACCACGCTGAGGTCACTCTGTGCATTAAACATGAAGTTACTTGATGTCATCAAGGCCAGCCCCAGAGCCACTCCGGCCACCACTGCCTTCTCTTGCATCAACAGAGCAAAGCCAGCCCTATCCTTCACCCCCTGGAGCAGGCAAGTAGTACCCCCCGCCCCTCTTCCCAGGTCTCAGGGTAACCACTGTTCCTCTAGGGAGGCTCTCAATGGGCCAAGACCTCTCTGATCTCCACCACTGCCTCTGTGGTCATGGAGTTGGATCAGGAGCTCTGAAGCAGTCTAAGGAAAACCTGTTCCCAAATCTCACCAAGATCAATAAGGACTGTGCGCCTGCTTTGCATTCAGACACTTTTGAAGTTCTGTCTTCGCATAAGAAATGTCAGTAGTTCATTTTTTATAAGCCTAAGACACCAAAATTCTTTAATTACACGTTGCTCACAGTCTACAACTTCAAAGTTTAAGCTGTTCAACAGACAGGATTTTAAGCTTTCACAAAGCTGACAAGCCTTGCAGCTACTACTCACATACCCTAATTTCCATAACCAGGTGCATTCTGACCACAAGGCTCACACTTACTCTTGTAAGATTCCTTCCCAACTATAGTATCAATCAGTTTTTGTAGCATAAAAATATATTAACTTTGTTAATGTATATTAGTTCGCATTTTACATTACAATGCAATGTGGTAGTGGAAATTTACTGGACAGTTTGGTATCCATCATGCTAAAGTAACAGAAACCATAGGACAGCTTGGCCCTGTAAACACTGACTTTATTTCTTAGAAGCTTAGAGATAATAAAATAAATGCCTGGGCAACCAACATAATGTCAGCATCCTAACCCCTCTAACACCTCTAAGAAACCCTCCCAGTACTGGCTGGCATCACAGATAATTAAAATTAATCTGATTCCAAGAATGTCTGGATTAGTTGAGAAGTACTAAGAAATACAGGTGCTTTCCAAAGTTTTACCATTATTAGTATTCAGTACTGTGGGTGTCAGTGACCAGTCAAATTGTCTTATATTCAACATTTGAAAGCTACAAGAACCCTGTGTAAAACCACATTCAGGATGGCCCAATTTGGCTAGGATACCTCATACACACAAATATTTACTCTTGTAATTCTGCATTTTGCAACTCAGTCCTCAAGGATTGAGGACTGCAATCCTTGCAAATTTTCACGACATCCTCCAAAGGTCAAAGACATTATGTTGTCAGCACCTCTCCCTCTTCCAGCGATGAAGACTCTTGTTACTCCTCAAGGTTTTCTGCACTTACATCTAGCAATAGCTTCAGCAGTTCTTGAGAAGAACCTTTCTGACTGACATCAGCCTCTTGGCCTGAAGTGCGTACCTCAAAACAGTGGCCATATCACAAGCAGCCAAACCTCTACATGCATTTCTAGAGCTCAGTACCCTGCCCAGTATAGGGCAGAGAAAGGCAGAAGTGTTTGCAGGGCAATTGTGTGATGTCCGGGGCATGACTTCAAGGGCTGTGTGCTTTTTCTGCTCATCCCAAATCAGTAAAACATTTCATATGGAATAATGTGTGTAAGATGATAGATTAAAGGTTTCACTCCACAACAAGGTTTCACAGTCAGGAATTTGTTTGCAATCAATCAGCATTTTGTTTGGTCTGCATCCTCATACTCGGCATCTCTGGTGGCCTCTTGGATTGGGGCAGGAAGGAATGTGTGTGGTCTGGGGCTCGGAGGAAAATGCAGTGTGGTGGGGGGCTCAGAGAAAAAAAAAAGTCTAGCAGCAAGGTTCAGGGACCAAAAGATTAGGGCAATCTGCATTAGATGAAATATGGTGAAGTTTTAGCACAAGAAATGAGGAAGTACTAAGAACCCAAAATCTGTGATCTGGCAGACAATGGGTAATAATTGGCATAGGCACTGGTCCCAAAGCCTCAACTGTTGGACTAGTAAATAATCCTCATTCTGATCAAGGAAAAAAAGTTAAATTATAATTTATGTTGAACAAATTAATGGAAATTGGATCTTCATTTATAAATGACTTCTTTAAAATAAAATGTATTTGAAATATACACTTGCAATGCTTACAGAGCCAGATCAACACTGTTATTTTTATAGCAGCACACTGAAATGAAGATTCACAGAAAGCAGAACTCCTATGTCTGCTGATACCTGTAAGATGACAATTTGACAGCTTGTTTCTTTTACCTTCCTCACCACGATTCTTAACAATTCAATACAGTTTGTATGCCAATAGTAAAGTCCAAACAAAATCTGTAATCTAACTAGAAACATTAACTGAACAGTAAAATTGACTTTGTTTTTCCAGGCTCTTTATTTTAACTGTGGCTTGTTCAGTTATGGTTAAAAAGACTCTTCGGGCTTTTCAATCTGTGTACTTGAAATGAGCTACAACCTCCTGTTGTAGCTAATAGAAAGAGAAAGACTTTGGATTTTATGATGGGGAAGGTGTGGGTTGAGGAAACCAGACTCGGTACAGTGTTTGCAATGATTTGAATCACAGGAGTTGGCACAAATACATGGCAAGCCAGAAACATGGTATAAGTTTTGTTTCTCATTTAAAATAAGGCTGAGAGGTTTTCCTTTCCACTTCCTATCCTTTAGTACTTGAGGAAAAAGGCAAGTTTTCCCTTTTGTACCAAGGCTATGTTCTTAGTAGTTTCAGTGTGTTCATGAGCCCAGAAAAACAGCTGGAATGCATTCACAGTGGAACTGTAAGCATTTCCAGTTCAACTGCATCTTGTGAAAGGATGACTGCTATATTTAGACAAAACCTTTAACAACAAGAATTCTCCATGTCCATTCTAAGAATTATTTTCATCATCTTCACTTTGATTCTGTATCACCTCCTAAAATCAAATTAGATTTTATGTTCCAGTGTTAACCACTTGCAGGCTGCCATTACACATGCCAGACTTCAGTTTGCACTATATATTAACTTATTTATTAGAAATTTAATAATTTCATAGAACACCACAGAAAAGCAATGGGAATGGATGCAGGACAGGTAAGAACTTCAAGCTGAAGGAGCTGTGCCAGGATATAGAACTGCAATGGAGCCAGTGACAAAGATACAATGGCAATGCCCAAGGGATAGGAGTAGAAGCAGCAGTGACAGAGAGGGAGAAATCTGGATGCAGAGGAGCTGTCAGCTCACTACAGCCACAAGCTTCAGAATCACAAGTCTTGCCTGAAGTTTGGGGAAAAAAGGTCCACATCTCTGCTTAGCATACAAAGACCTTCACAGAAGGCCAAATTAGAAAAAAAAAGGAAAGCTGAAAGTTTTTGTGAGAACAGTGGAGAAGAATATTGTAAATCAGACCACAAACTTGCTGGCTAAGACAAGCAGGGACAGCTCTGAGGTGAAGAAGAGATGTCTCAATAACCATTTGCAACATCTGGGGAGGGAGACAGCAGGGAATAGATGGTGAAGTAACCACTGAATTTGGGATCCAATGGCAAGAGGCCTGGATCCAGGATGGAATGAGAACCAGAGAGTAGGCAGGAAGGCAGTTCTGGCATTGAAAAAACACAGACAAGTGTGTAGTTGGAGGTGAGGGAAGAATCAGTAGATTGAAAGATAATGAGATAAACTGTAGAAAAAGACAGACTTATCTAAAAGCTTTCTGCATAGAATTCCCCAAACCCCTCCCCCCAAAGCGTATCCCAAAATCTCGTTTCTAAATTTAACAAGGACTTGTGTGACTCTAGAGCTGTCTGGTTTGTCCAACAATAGCATCAGCTCTAATAAACACTGTATACTACCCAACACAACAGCCTCACTTTTTAGCCACATCTCACTTCTACTACCGCTACTATCATTACTAGTTCCTTTCTTCTTCACATAGTTTACTCTTCTCCAAATCACAGGGAACAAAAAAATTGGCAGTAAAATATAAGTTTAAACAATCTAACTGCACTTTTTTTCAGAAACAGAAGGTTTAGAGTGTAATATTTTTGTGTCAGTTATAAGAACGGTAATCCTACCAATACAGTTTTCCTGAATATATCAGTTTCAAAAATTTTTCACTTTATGTTATCCTCAGAATGTTAGATTTCTTCAAAACAGAAAATACACAAGCAAGATTTTTCTGTGATTAAGCAAAAAAGCATGCAAATTAAAATCAAATTTTCACTAATTAAACTGATGGGTGTTTAATCAAAAAGAACTTCTACTTTGTGGAAAGATTAACCTGTAATACTGAGTTTAACTTTTAACCAATGAAAGAACAACTGCTATCCTAAAAAAAAAAAAAGTTTGATTGTCCATGCTAAAAATTCTTGGGCTCAGAGAGAAACGAGCTTTGTGGATACTTTACTCACATCAGCAAATGGATACCATATTCTGTGAAAAATGTGGGAGCAAGAAGAGATCCAATGGGAGTTTTACAGGAAGAAAGCTATGAGAAAAGTAGAGCAGAATTAACATCTGCATTTAACTAACCATTGCTCCGGTCAAGAGGCCTTCCTTTCCTTTTACAAGTACTGTTAAGGACGCCAATTTTAGGTGTTTATAGCATGTGGACACTTCACAAGTGACTGAAATGTGCATGGAGTAAAACAAATGCATTTGTTATGCAACCAATGATGCTGTGTGGTCAGACCTGACATAAAATGTAAATGCTTTTTTTCAAAATAATCTTTTTTCCCAAAACATGTTTGAATTACTTCTGCATTTGACGTGTCAACTATATATTTTAACGGCACTGTTATACATTTAAAAAACCCATTCAGGATTTAGAAACACTATAGTAGACAGACCTTACACCACAAAGATGTAAATTCTGGTACTTTCACAGGAATTTGCCTTATGACTTTTTGGAATTCTTTGTGAAAAAATCTTCTGGATCTTATTATTCTGGGCTTCACAGTCACATCAAATGCAGAGGCTAAACCAGTTTAAAAGGAATTTGTGATGACTACCACTGCATTTATTTTCAACAGGTGGAAACTGTACCTGTGGAAGGAGCAACCAATTTTCTGCAGCAAGCTGGGAAATCTTTCCCAGACTAGAATTTACAAACACATAGAGAAGCAATGTTTTTAAAAATGAAAAATAAACTTCAACTACTTTGTATGATACCAAGCAACCTTCCAAACACTAGCTTTGGGTCCACCTTCACCTGGAATGGTGTGCAATATATCTGGAACTGGCTGTTACAAGGGGTAGGAATGCAGCCCTACCATCTTCCATGGCACCATACACAAAGGTTCAAGGCAACCTTCTGTTCAATCTCTGGAGAATTTTTCCATGGTATTGATGCTATATTGATTGAAGGAAAAACCTTCAAAACAGTATTAAGGAACAGACACCATGTAATCTTTGTCTTTCCCCATCTTGAACTGATTAATCTGAAGCCAGCACATCAACATGAAGGCTATACAATGCCCCGCATATGACAAGGTATAGACTGAAGAGGCTGCCATGAATTTGCAGAAGTAATGGCCTCTGTTAGCCTTAGAACACGCTTGGGAGGCCCAGTGGCCCTGAGAATACAGATACACAGCCTGCTGAATGATCACTAATGCGGTGCAGAAATGGCTCAAAGACTGGAGTCATGTTAATCAGCAGCAATGAGGAAAACCATTTCCAACATGACAAGAATGGAAAATAATACAACAGCTACTCAGAGAAATTTAAGAAACATAATAACCAGGTTGATCAGTTAGCCAGACTTGCCAGTACAGGCTTATGGTGTGGGCACAAAGGAAAGCCATTTTTAGCCCGGTAGGTCCATGAAATTTCTACTCATGTACTGAGGGAGAAAACACAGCTTAGACTTGTCTCAGGAAGCCACAGTGCAAGCAAACGGGCAGTGTGAAATCAGTGGAATAACAGGACATGCATGCAAAGTTGTTGAAACAGTAAATGTAATGGGAGAAAGGGAAGTCTGAAGAAGCCTGGCAAGTAGAGCAGCCCCCTTTATCTTCACAACACCAGTCCATGCAGCAGCAAATCAGACAGGAGTAGATTTTCTACTTGGAAAGATAATGTAGGTGGCACCCTAGATGCAACAAACACATGTGTGTGTTTGGCATGACAGAATGCAGCCTTGGCTAGGCTTAGCAGTAATAATTTCAAAACCACAGCTGTCGAAGAATGAGGGGAAGATTGTGGAGCAGAGATGGTGTATCATATTCCTTCTAATCCCTTGGCATCTAGAAAGGTAAAACTATACAATGCCTCACTCCAAACTGCACTCCAGGAAGAGCAAACCTCAACTCTAGGGAGCTAGGGGGGAGCCAGTCAACACAAATGTAGGAACTCATCATAGCAGTCTCACAGATAGCCATTTATCCCAATTTCAACTGGGTGAAAAAGTACCAGCCAGCCCCTGGGGTGCCAGAATTAGAACACCATTTATCCTCCTGCAGCAATTGAAATCCCTAAGGAAGAAGTCCTTATCGCTTGAGGACTAGGAATTACCTATCAGGAAGCCTTTGAAAAAATGATAAAGAAATTAGATATGTGCTGTTATGTACCATAAATAGTCTTAATTTACTTCAAGAGCATACCATGTGTTTTGGAGACACAAGATGTAGGTATTTGAAGATTTAAGTCCATACAATTCCTGGGTACAGGCTGCTCAAGAATGTGTTGCATGGATGATCCATTCCTGGAAGTGTTCAGGTTGGATGGGGCTTTGAGCAACCTGGTGTCATGGAAGGTGTCCAGGCCCATAGCAGGTGATTTGAACTACGTGATCTCTAAGGTCTCTTCCAACCCAAACCATCCTATGATTCTGTTCCATTGGTCAATGAAAGTACAGGACATGAACTTGGCAGGGTTTCAGCAGCAGGCTGCTCTGTCTGGGAAGAGGCCACGACCTGCCCAGTGTCACTTACAGTTATGTCACAGTGGCACTGACACTGCTAGCGCACACCTGTCTTGGTTTGAAAGACACATGTCTGCCAAGGGAGGCAGGAACCTCCCTCGGAAAAGAGACTATGGCCCCCTTCCCTCTGAATTATTACAACTTGGAAATTACAGAGATTTCAGGTGAAGATATGGGAAAAGGAATAACAGATCTTTACTATATGTGTATGGATAAGAAGACAAGCACACAAGCACAGCCACAGCAGACAGAACCAGGAGGAATCCAATCCCGGCTATCTTGGCCGCAGGCACTTTCCCCTTCGGCACAGTTCCAGTCACAGCCAGCGGGGGCGCTGCTGGCTCCCGGCCGGGCAGGGCGGTGCCTGATCCCTCCGCGCCTGCAGGGGGCGCTGTGGCCCAGCTCAGCCACACCACCCTCACGCAGTAATGGTGCATGGGCTGGATGGCAAAAACGGGCTGGAGCAGGAACCTCGGAGAGGGGGCTGGAATGGAAGGGTGGGCTCAGCCCGGGTAGCAGGAGAGGTAGCAGAAACTCCACAGCTGCTGCAGGGGCCATGCGGTGTCCCAGCAGGCAGGGGTGTGGGTTACAGTGCAGCGAAAAAGCCCAAGGCAGCAGAAGAAAGCAGCAGGGCTGGGCAGTGGCAGCCAGGCTCCTCCTCAGCAGCAGCTGCCACATGCAGCCAGGCAGACATACCCTCCAGGAAAGGGGACACGGTTGCGGTATTGGTTTTTTCCCCTGAGGCACCCGAGCAGATGGCAAGGGTCCATTCCAGCGAGGCAGGGTGCCAATAAGGTCCCAGTTCAATGGCTGCTCTCATGAGCAATGGCAGGAGAAAATAGAGCAGGGCTGGGCTCTGGCAGCAAATTCAGCCACCAAGCAACAGCTCGACCATCCTCCTCCAAAGTCATGAGAGCTAGGAGCTGCCCTAGTCCCATTTCTCCCCAGCTCAGTTTTGTGGTATCCCTGCCCCTCCAAGAGAAATCCCCCAGCTAAGAGAGTGGCCAGCTACACCCTTCCCGTGGAAACTTTTTTCCTATCTCCTAAGTATTAGTCATGGCTTCTTAGTGACAGATGGGACAAAATTCCATGAGAGAAAGAAGCAGTAGGAAAGATCTTAAAGTCCAACAACACCAAACCTTCTACTGGTCCCAGGAGCACAGAGTATTCCTGCTGGAGCACACAAAGAGTCAGCCAGCAGGGACAGGAGACACAGGAAGACATGGTTTGAGAGACTCACAGAGGGAGACTGGAGGGAACATGTGGCTGTGGATGTGCTCTGATGACTTCCATGCCAAGAGGAGACCTCCTGGAGGTACTGTGGCAAAGACACCCCTGAGGGAGTGTGGCCACTCACACCAGGACCATGCACAACAGAACAGTGACATCCCTGAGGGACCATAAGTGACCCTCACAGTGGGTGGGACACTGAAAAACAAAGAGGAGCAGAGGAAGATCAGCATGAAGGAGAAGCAGAAAGACACAATTAAGCTCATTGGAACCTCCTTGCTCTGCATGTTACCCCAGCAAAGGAGCAGAAGATGGGCTGAGCACAACCTGCAGTGAAAACCAAGGAAACTGATATAGAGTAGGTAGGGCTGTTTGGGCTTAAAATTAGATCAGGGAACAGAGAGGGCCTTTAGGGTTTGATGGATCAACTTTTTCCTCTCAATTCTCAAACCCATGATTAGAAGTTTGCATTAACTGACAGTAAGTTAAGTAAAAGTCCCATGAGTTGAGACTGTTTTGCTCATAACGCTCCCTCAAAACATTTTTACTAGACTCCAAAGAGCAGGTTCCTGTGCCAAAAGCAGTTTGCAGGAAGGCTAGAAGAAAGTGGAATGCTCCTGTCAAAATGATCTTAACCAATGACTATCATTGCATTTTCTAACATAGCTGACACCTGATGAAATACAAAGTCATTTCAGTGGGAAATTCAAGACAGCAAGAGTTAAAGTAGGCAAGAGTCTCAAGCGCAGGCAAACCAATCATATGAACCAGAGTAACGTCAGGAAAATATTGAAATTGGTCTTGGCTAGATGGCAGTAGGCTGAGTCACACTTAGCTCTTGCCAAGTTAAATCACTGTAACTAACAGTTACAGCTTAAGGAATGCTTATGGATTGTTGCAGCGACGTAATTTTGATATAACAGTGCAGTGGCCATTTTATATAACACCACATGAAAAAATCATTAGCTGTTTCACATTAGAGAAAATACAAAGATGGAGAAACAAGTGCTGCATTTTTAAAGTTCATGCTGCCATGTATGCATTCTAGCACTGCTGCTGAAATTTTTCCAATGAAAACTATGGGGTGGCTTGTTGAATTATTACTGGTTTTGCTGAGGTTTTTAAAATCAGATTTAAAAGGCAAACAGCTCCAAAGCCCGCAAAGCAGAGCTCAGTCTCCAGGAGCACCTCCCTGACCCAGCTGAAAGCTCCATCTACTGGATTACAGACAGGATCATTTCACCATCTTCCATCCAACTAATCATCTCTCTCAACACTGAACTGCCTCAGCCAGAAGGCAGGAGCTCAAGTGTTTCCTTCCCTTCCTCAGGGCCCTCTAATTACAGAGGTCTTAGAAAGAAGGGATCTCCACCCACACTTCACCCCAGGCTACTGATCTTACAACATGGGTACCTCATTTTCCAGCCTGCATTTTGGTCACTTCCTTTTGGCAGCTGTGTTTCACTCAACAAGCTTTCCCCCGTTCTTGCAATAGATACTTAAACCATATATCCCAGTCCAAAATTCAGGCCCACAGTAAGCAGACAGCTTTTCATGCTTTGATCTTTCTGCAGTAGATAAGGGAGACTTAAGCTTTGTGTCTGAATGCAGCAGTTTCTTGCTGCTCATCATGCACAGAATCACAGAGAATCACTGAGCTTGGTTTGGACCTCTAACATCATCAAGTTCCTGGGTGGAGTATTGTTGGGGAAGATGAAACAGGAAAGCCTCATAAATATGATTGTCTGGCAAAAGATTTTGAGAATATAGAAACTATAAGCGAGACTGAAATGAAAGCAAGCTTTGAGATCCCTTAGTTACTGAACAACGGGAAAACAATGGTGTGGCCGACTGAAGGTAATTCCCTTTTGATGAAACAAGACCCTCTGCTTGCAGGCAGGTCTAAGGGTCCGAGCAGATTCTGCCAGCTTGGCAGAAGGAGTCCAAAGAGTAGTTTTTAGGGTTTAAAATGTAGCACAGTATGTAATGTAGTGATTCTTAAAGGCTGCATGTAAATGCTGTAAGATTTGTATATTGTACTAGATTGGTTAGTGAGAATCAGAATATTCAACACAGAAGATGATTTATTGTATTGTAACGGGAACTTAGCTCTTACTTTTCTATGCTTTTACACTCTTACCTCTTGTCTCTTAGCTCTTGCTTTTTACGCTCTTACCCCTTTTACTCTCTGATGCTTTTACGCTCTTACCCTCTCATCGTCTCTACCCCTCTCTTCTCTAGGGCCTGCTCCGAGCTGCGGCTGGCAGCTCCCAGCAGGGCCCTGCACCCATGCCCTTTGCAATAAACCTCAAGTTCCACGACCTGGCTTCAGAGATCTCTCGTCTCCGTCTGTGCTGACCCCCGTCAATCCTACAGAGTATCATGCAAGGCTTTTTTTTGTTTGATTCTTCATCTGCTGTGATCTTCATACACATTGTACAGAAGTCATGCTGCCTAATGCTTTTTTTTTGCATTGTACTTTGAAAAAAATTAGACACAGATCTAACCTGATGATTTTGCAGGTGTAAGATGGCTGAGTTGGTCTCACACCTCACAGCCAGCCACAACAGGAGGCCTCTTGCCCTTTCTTCCCTGTCCCCAGCTCATTTCCACTCTCCCATGCTAGGCCCTGCCACTCCCTCGTGCTGGCAGGAACACCATCAAACGCTCCACAGAGCAAACTCAGTGCAGATTAGCCATCTGCTGACTTATCAAACTGAATCATCTCAGGGCACGCCTTGATGGGCACCAGACCAAAAATAAAAAAAAGGAAGAGAAACAGAGATCCCGCTTCTCAGGGGGGGCAAGTTGTCAGATTGCCTATAGAAACTGGTGCTGTAAAAACTCACATTTAACCTTCCTATGGATACAGCCCCAATGGTATCTAAATTCCAGCTCTGCCAGACTGGCAGAGTTCATACCTGGCAGATGAGACTACACTTAAATAGCAGCTCTGAGGTTAAAACTGCAAGCTCTTTCTCTAAGCAAGTTCAAATAACACAGTACACCCTTACTTAGTAATATATTCAAATCCTTGTTGATATGTTGAACATTGATTTAACACTAACAACTTTCCTGTGCCTAAAATGGATGATCCTGTAAGAAGTTATCAGTCCAGAGCACAGATTCTTCTGCTTGAATCATGAAAGCAGGCAGTCGCCCAGTGAAAATAGTCAAGTGCACACAGTTTCATAACAGCTGAACTGCTGATAAAGCAAGACCCTTAACTTTCTATAGCAGTTCTGTAAATTCAGACTACAGACAGCCCACCAACAGTGAAACTAAGTTTTTCAAAAGAACGCAATTCAGGTTTTGCTTTTGTCATTTAAGATGGCATGAGCACAAATCTGAAATTCCCCTGGAGGGCCACACCCTCTCCAGGCTGACATTCTCTGCAGTTCTCAAATTCTTACACATTCTGTTTAAGGAAAAACCGTCCAAACTAATTATAACCTATCTACTCAATTTGCATTACTGACATTAACCAGCACTCACATAAATTAACTAGCTTTCTAAAAGCAATCTTTTAGATTGCTTTTAGTAGTAGTATAATTTTCCTCAGAATTCAAAACAAAACCCTTAGAGCCAGTTTTTGTGCACCTTCCCTCCAGTAAAGCACAATCCTGACATCTCTTTTAATCTCCACACTTCTTGGCAAAAAGTATAGGAAGACACTCTTTCTCAGTGGCCCCAAATACTTCCACGTGTTAAGAGCATCACAGCAAAGATCTTGCTGTCCACAACCATGAGGACTGCTTGCAGAAGTAGAGGAGGAAATTTTCCACACAAGCAGTAAGATGATAAATGTAAGCAGCCTGAGTCATCTGTTACTTTTAAAGCTGGCTTCTATAAAACTGTACTGTTTTTTACAAGAGCTCAGCTCTTCCAACCTGAAAATCAAGACTACAACAGGGCCACAGCAGAACTGAATTCAAGCAGCCTTGCTGTCAAACTGCTTATCTGGCAGCACGTGTGCACTACCTACAGCTTCCAATCAACGTTAAGAGCATGCATTTTTCCTTCTCTTTCACAGCGAAAAGGTAGATATTTAACATTTGGAGTGTTGCTTTTATGAAGTACCTGAAAAAAAAAAAAAAAACAACCTAGGCATAGCCTAGTAGGCTTATGGACATAGCAAAAAGAAGAAAGAAATGTTTTGAAAACAAGTCATATGAATGGGAAGTGTCAGTTTGGACTGCATATTCCAGTTCAGCAGTCCTCCGCCTGGAAAAAACACCTTCATACTGGGGACTTTACTACTTTCTCCACCCCCAAATGTTTCTTTTTACCAAATACCAATGTGCTACTACATTCAGACTTTTTTGATCAGGGTTCAGGAAAATTGTCCCTGATACATACTGAAGCAACGAGAAGCTTCTCAGAAAACATACCAGTGTGTTTCACCGTGCGGTTTTGCCGTAATTACTTTTTAAAGGCCGTCGTGTGACGGCAGACTTTCTGGTGAGTAACTACCCGATGCCCTGGGACTGCTGTGACTCCGCTTCCTTTCCTAAAATGGAAGCTGCGCTCCAGCCGAGCTCCCCAGGAGCCGAAACCCCCTTGTAGGACCACCCTGCACCCAAGGGCTCTACTGAGGCGAGGACCATGTAGTCACCGCGGATGATAAACCAGTCAGTTTCCAGCGCGGAAGGCGGGCAGAAAGCTCAGGAATACTTTTCCAGCCAGTAAAATGAGAAGAAAGAAGGAAAAATAAAAGCCTGGAGGGGGAGAGCGCTGTTTCCCCGGTCTGTGAGACACGGCCAGCCAGGGACCCGCCCGGCTCCCTCCCGGGACTGCTTGGCCGAGCCGCACTGCTGCGAGGGGCAGCGCTCGGCCCCCGCCCCAGGGGCTCAGGGCAGGGCAGCGCAGCCTCCCCGAGCCGCTGCAGGGCCGCTCCGCAGCTCCCACCCCTCCTCACCTCTGACGGAGAACAGGACAGCGAGGAGCACCGGCAAGAGAAGGAGCCTCCAGCGCCACATGGCTGCCCGCCCCACAAGCTCACAGACACACACACACCACGCGCTGCCGACAGCCTCTCCAAGCACCGCCGCAGCTGTTCCTGTGGCGGCAAGGGCGGCACCGCCCCGGGGCCGGGCCACCGCCCCAGCGCGCTCGGGCAGCCGCGCCCCAGGGCCCTCCTTCCAGCTGGGAGGCGGGATAGCTTCGGGAGCCGGAGGCTGATGCCGTATACTGGGTTTTCGCTGCTGGCAGAGGTAAAGGAGGAGTGGAAGTTCTGTCGTGCTGCTCAGCCCTGACCGCTGCCGTGCAGCCTGCCTGCGAAGCGAAGGGAGCTCCGAAAGGAGGCTATGGGGCTTAATTCTGGTCCCAGGTTTTAATAGCAGAGATGAATGCTCAGGTGCTCAAGTACCGCTGCCCTCTCTTGAACCAGGCACTCCCGTTCATTGCTTTTGCTCAGGAAAAGTCACCCAACGCAAAACACACCAGGACACCTAAAAATGCTGCCCATGGCAGGCTTGCTTTTTCTTTAGTCAAAGAAAATTGTTTTGAGTTTTGCACTTGACACTTGCGCTGAGCTGTGTTGAGGACCCTGTATGAAAAATACATTGCCTCTAAATCTTGGTTCTTGAATTGCCAGGTATGCACTGGCCATTGACTGGATAATAAACAGTACAGTGACACACGCAGTGTGATTTAGAAGGTAGCTGACTTGGATTCACTAGTCATAGACCTATACTTTCCTCAGAGAGGTCCATATCTGTTATTTAGCATTGGTAGGACCTTGCCAGCTGGAAAGGTGGAAGGTAAAATCATTGTCACCAGTTCATAAATTGATGGGTGTTTATTTTTTTTTCCTTTTTGACACTGCCTAATCAGGTTATTTTTAGACTTACTCAAAGGCAGAAAAGAGTTTAACTGTACTAATGAAAACACTTAAAATTATGCTGTGTTTTAATTTAAGGATAAGCTTTTTCATTAAAATATCTGAGTTTTGCAGGAGTAGTATTGAAGTCAACATTATGTAGTGGTTAGCAGCTCCCATTTTTGCCAGATTCCAAGCCTAGAAGGTAAGATTGAATATGTACACTTGCATTGTGTAATCCATCAGTGTGGATCTTGCCATTAATGCTATGTGCAAGTATTCAGGAAATTATTAATGTTGCTGAAGGGATATCCTTTAACAGAGTGTTTATGGTGGTTGTTAAGAATTGCCTAAGAAGTTGGTGCCTTGCCAAAACCAACCTGAATTGGTACTCCTTAGACTACTGCACACTTCTTTAATCACATCATACCAAAACATGCCTCCTGCCTAAGAACTGCAGAGCTAACAGAGAAAACCTAGTTATCTCTTGGATATTACCATGTCAGAACAGGGCCCTGTAGCTTCCTGTTGCCAAAATTACTCTTCAACAAAGCTACCTTCTTCAGATGAAGTAAAAGCAACTTCCTGTTGAACAGACATGAGATAACTGCACTTTGTACTACAGCTTGTGTTTTCCACTTGGTTCAGTCCTTGAGGCAGGAGCACAACTAGCTGGCACTAGCCACTTTATAGCTAATAAATTTTCCAAATTTATAGATATCTGGTAATTTTTTTCATTTTCACTAATCTTATGATCTGAAATTTTCACTGATATTTTGTGAAAATTAGGTTCCTGATTTGTTGTTACCAGCTCTTCTATGTGTGGACTTGATCAAAAAAAATCCAGGCTTTGTTGTTTCACACATAAAGCAAACTTATCTGTAAAAAATCAAAATCATTTAGTAATAAGGCTGTTTTTCCTATTGTGTGAATAATAGTTATAATCTGAGACCCACTTCTTCCAATAGCACCTATCTCTGTCTTGCCCAGCCTGCAATGGTTGTCCTAGCAGGTCTTTTACTCTCTCTGTCCTGTCCATAGCCTCTGCTAGGAAGTCTCTGCAGATAGCGTGGGCATTTTTCTGCTCTGAAGATGCTGTAGTAGGAGAAAAGGTTGCCTTATGGCTTATTTCTAAAGAACAGGAACTTTAAAAGGCATGCGTGGTCTGTGGTTTGACCTGAATAAAAATGTGACTTATAGAGCATCACAACGAAGGCTGGAAGTTGTAAACCTAGGTGAAACTGTTCAAGCTTGAATAAAATCTGTGATGTGCACAACTGAAGAGCTGTCTCTGAGCTATAAAGGTAAATGTTCTTTCTTCTCAGATTCCCCCAATTCCTCTTCTGAAATAAGATTCTCAAAGCTCTTTTACTGTCTCACCCTAATTTTTTCCCCTTTTACTTATGAGTTTTCAATCTTGGCAGAAACATCATAGCTCTCCAGGTGTCCAAAGAAGCAAAGGAAAGTCAAATAGATTTTCATTTGCTAAAAACCAGATCTTCATGGTGCAGTTAAAACCCTACTGCTCTGTCCCCCAGGGACACCCTTTGCAATCAGAGGGTCACTGTCCCTGGATGGTGAAGCAGATGGACAAAGACAGCATTAAGGAAAAAATAAAGGAGATGGGCAGGATTGGCAAACTGTGCTTTGATTCACCCTTGTGTTCTGTTACATGCTATAAAATTGGTATGAGCACAAAAATAACCCTAGAAATTATGTTGCCTTTTTTGCTTTACTATTTACCAGAATCTGGCAATACTCTGTAACGACTATATTTCAGACACAATGCTTCTGAGGCTAAGAACACACATTTAAGGAGTGGATTTGGGTGTGTTGATGCTGTGGCTCCATCTAACAGCATGTATTAGAAGAGTATTTGTCGTAAGTATCTCATGTTTTTTACTCATTTGGACATCAAACTGAAGGGCAGGGTTTCATTTCTGGTTTCTGTCATGGCATCTGCTAAGGTATGTGCTCTGGTCTTTAGGTTTCTTCTCGCTGTGAGGATATAAATGTTTACATTTGTATGTATTTCTAACGTAAAGTCAAACATATAGCACCTTATTTTCTCCCGTTGTTTTCATCTTGAGCTGTGACAAGGGGGTAGTTCCACCAGCAGTTTCCTGTAAGGGAAGTTTTAGGGCCACAAACAATTGAGTATGGTATAGTCAATCAATGTAATAATGACTTTTTTTTAAAGGATTAAATATAAAGAACTTGTTAAGCCCTATGTAATCTTTGGTCAGAAATTATAAAAACTTTATCAGTTCTGTTTGGGTTTTGTTTGGTTAGGTTTTGGTTGGTTTTTGTTTTGTTTTGTTTTTTTTTTAAAGTGACAGTAATATTCCCAATTCTAAAGATATATTCAGAATAAGCAAGAGTCCAAAGAGGCTCCAGAATCTCTGCTGACTCCCCCTTGGATGCTATTTTCTGATGCTCTCTGTCTTGCAAGACAGCAGACATTAAGATACAGAATGACTAGGTTGGAAGAGACCTTCAAGATCATCAAGTCCAACCAATGCCCCAACACCTCAACTAAACCACTGCACCCAAGTACCATATTCAGTCTTTTTTTAAACACATCCAGGGATGGTGACTACACTACCTCCCCAGGCAGACCATTCCAGAACTTTATCATTCTTTCCATAAAAAAACTTTTTCCATATATCCAACCTGTATTTCCCTTGGTGCGGCTCAAGACTATGTCCTCTAGTTCTGTCAGCTGCTGCCTTGTGAAAGAGACCAACCCCTACCTGACTACAGCCACCTTTCAGGGAGTTGTAGCCTAAGTGTTTCTTCCCAAGGAAGCAAACTATATTCCTCTAAAACAAGCTGGTTGATAACAAATAGTGCTTCAGAAAGGAGTTTCTGCAGGTGATTCTGAACAACTTCTGCAAATTACCTAATCTTTGCTACCCTGAGCTTTTCCCGCAGTAAATGTCCTCTTTCTGTCTGTACCTCTTGTTCCCTCCAGAAGCAGCAATAATTGCAGTGTGCTTACATGGCTTTCAGCACTGGCTTTTGTGCTTTGGTACCAAGGTCTTTGGCAACTGAAAGCCCATCTCTTTTAAAGCTCAGCCCATTTCTCCCACTATAAATACCAGCTGGATATTATTTCCTTTTCAGATTTTCCCCACATATTTTTGTACTTTGTTTTGTTGGTTTTTATCTTTCAGTAATTATCCAAATGCCTTTCTATGTCCAAAGACTATTACACCTTTTTTTCACAACAGTTCATAAAAGGAAATATGATTTTTAGATCATTTTTCTGCACACTGATCTGCATTGGAAGAGACATCAGACAAAAAAATCTTTATAAAGTAACTGTTATTTTATGACAAGGATGCCATCAAAGATTAGTTCCATAAGAGAAAATGAAATTTATTGATTAATGAAATAATTTGTATCTCTTAAAAGAATTTTCTTAGTAATACTGTATTTTATCTAAAACAGATACTGTTTTTAATGCACCCCTTTCAAAAACAACCCTTAACATATTTTCTCTTTAATTCCTGTTTTATTAGACTACAGTATCTTCACTGAATTCTAGTAAATTGAGCTTTTTGGTGTCTGGAGAGATATTTATGGCAGTTTTTCTTCATAAAGTATGAGCTAGAAATATCTAGTCTAGTATAAATGCTGTAAGTAGTCTGCTTGTAGCAGTAGATGGTATAGACCTCACACAGGCCTTTAAATTATAGTGAAAAGATTTGGTTTTTTCTCTTTTTTTTTTTAATATAAAGCCTTTTAAAGCAGCCTATGGTACAAAGTTTTCAAAGAAAAGTAAAGTAGGTCTTTTGCTGATAGGAGCTCTTGATTCTTCTGATAATGTTTCAAATTTATGCTAATTGTATAAACTTGTCTTTGTATTTAACTGCTGACATTCAGGTTTAGTGGTTTACTACATATCTTTTCAGACCTCTTTCTTCTATCTCTTCATTTTACCATGAAAATTTTATTTTAAGTATTTTAAGTCATTTTTATTTAATATAAAGGTTTGACTTACTGAAAAAAATCTGTAATACCTTTCCTCTCTTTTTGGCAAAATGAGATTTTTAGTAATTAAATGGTTGTTCCTTTTGAAAAACATCTGATGTCCAATTTTTTCTTTCTCTTTGTTTCAAGAAAAAAATAGTGAAATTTTAAGATTATAACTTAATGCAGGTTTTGTATGTTGTCTCTCCTGATACTAAGTTCTGTTTGTCTCTGCTCTTCAGAGAGAAAGGAAAGAGAAAACTGACTGAAGCTGTTCTTAAACAGGTAAGTGCCACATTCAGTTTATACTGTTTGATTGAGCTGCATCCTTCCAAGTCTAAGTGAATGTGATTTTGGCACTCCTGACATAGATTAGAGGTCTTTTATTCTATAAAACAGGAGCATGTGAGTATATGTTTTAGCTGTTCAAGTACTGCTGCCATTTGCCAAATTATCTAAACATTTCCTATTTAAGGCTTTTGTTGCCATTTGCATGTTCTCCTCAAAGGAAAAATAGCTCATTGTCATAAACTGTTATATTCACAAGAAGTAAAACAGAGTTGGAATGCCTTCATATTCAGTAACAGAGCAATGTTTGTGGTATTCCCAGTACTGACATTGTCTAGACAGTAAAAAAAGTTCCCTTATTCTTGAAAATCTTCCTTTCAAGCTCAAGTCTGCATGTCTCATTGTTTCATAATCAAGTTGCCTAAAACATCTTTCCCATAAGAATGGAAGGAAGCAGTCATACATGTCACTGCATGGGATGCAGCTCTGTGTAACCAGGGCTTGTTAGGGCTTTCTTTCCTGCATAGCCTCTGATCCATGCAGCTAAAACCTCCTGCAGTGTGTGCCACAAGGCCACCTGCACCAGGGACATGAGCTAGACCAGTGGCCTTTGAGGGGCTTTTAGTCTGATATCAACTGCATGAACTCTAAGATGACCAGGATTTAAGAATTTGCAATGAGATAATCCCAGGTTATGTGCTGTGCTGATGGCTCAGGTTAAAAAAAAACTGATTCAGAACAGGGAGGAAAACTAAGGTTTAATGAATGTTAATTATTCTTCTATAGTTTGTTGTTCTGTATCTCCACCTCGGTTATGTAGGATGAGTTATGTGACTGCTCAGTTTCGTAAACACGGTGAGGGTGTAGCTGGATTCTTGAAAGAGGCCAGCAGATCTGACAAACATGGCAAGAATTTAGCAGCCATCTGTAAAGGCATTTTATTCAAAATGACTTTTGTATATGCACGCAAGATGCATCACATCAGGGCAAAACCTTCTGAGCTCCACTGATAAAACAAAACCATCTCTGTATTCCTTATTTAGATCTCCTTCATTAAGATGCTGTGGCAAATGCTGTTGGCAACTTCAGCCATCTACAGTCTGACAGGGATAAACTATTTTAGTCCTGTGTTGCAGCTGCTCCAGTATGTTATGAAGTGTACTGTTGTTGCCCTTAGCCTTAAAGGGGCTATGGGACAGAGAGGGAGGAACTCTTTGTCAGGGAGTGTAGTGAAAGGACAAGGGGTAGTCTAGGAGAACCTAATGTAGCAGGAGGTGTCCCTGACCATGGCAAGAGGTTAGAACTGGATGATCTTTAAGATTCCTTGCCATCTAAACCATTCTGTGATTAAAGATTTTAAATTTATGCTGCAAGCCCTAGTACAGTTTGAAAGAAAGTGGTCTTTGTCAGAGCGTAGCCTGGCTATGGACTAAGAGACCAAATGAAACTCAAGTCATGTATGTGTTGGGAAAGATGCTCAATTTGGTGCCTGTTCAGGAAGACAGGAAGACACTGATCTAGAAAAGACGTAGTTATAAACATGAATGCAAAATCATGGCTGTGAGAAACTTGCAGTGCTTTAAATACGGGAACACCCAGAATATATCTGCTGAGTGCACAAGAGAACTAAACACATTGCTAGTCATGGATAGTCTGAGGAACAAATGAATCCAAATAGTCAAATGTCCCCCTAATGGGGTGGGTGTTTGAAAAGATGCCTAGGAAACCCTAGTTCTTATTTCCCTTTGAAAATTTTAACATTCTCCTTTAAAAAATAATTTTCAGCATTGCGCTGTATTTCCTGCTTTAGGATCTTTCTTGTGGTTTATCACTTCATCTGTTTAGGAGCACGTGACACTCTATATCTTTGTGCTCCATGATGCTGATGAGCCAGCTCATGAGGTTCCCTCCCCAGCCCAGAGAGCTTTTTTCAGATCATGACACAGAAATACATGGCTGTTCTTGTGCATTTTATTGATGAAAAGAAGTTGGTTTCCTGAGTTTGGCTCCCAGAGGAGGGCTGTTAGTATCATTTCCCTTGCAGTGTGTACCACAGTGGTGGAAAGAACAGTGTAATGATAGGGAAGTCTAGATATTTGTCTGGGTGGAGAAAGCAGAGAGTTGAGGGGTTGCTGATATTGATATTGTAGTCCAGCTGCAAAGAAAACAAAAACAGTTTGTTTTATTACATGATTCAACTTGCAAGGACTGATAATTTGTTTCACAAATTAATCAGTTGATTCATATTTGGACTTTCTTTTTAAAATTTTTTTAAACTAGTGATTTAAATTTAGTTGAAGGTCAAGAGTAAAACTGCAGGTTGGGAGTTTTCTCCATACTACAGACGACAATAATTTTTCCTCCTATTCTCTACTAATTATTTGCTTCCTTTTCACTTCTGCCTTTCTCCCTTTGCATGCAAAATAAAAGCATATATAACAGAAAGGCACTTAGTATGACTAAATAATTCAAGTTCTCTTTTATTTTTTCCCTTAAATGATATCTTATGAATAAAAATATACATATTTATATGTGGTTTTATTGCTAATGCTGGGGTCTGGGGCAGCAGATCTACAATTCTTATCAAGAACATTCACAACTGTATTTTTATAATATTTTCCTCTTATTATCTACAGTAAAAAAGAACGTGCAGCTTTCTAAAGTAAAATTATAATGTTCTTGATTGTCTAAATTTTACTACATTGCAAAATTAAAAAAAAAAAAAAAAGATAAATACAAGACAAAATGGCAAACTGGTATGTATGTGAAATACAAACCACACAGCTGGAACACCCCCTTTTCCTGCCTGTGTAATTTAAGAAAAGCCATTCAGTCAAACAATACAGAATTTTCCATTTGAACTCATAAAATTTGAGTTCATAAAACAAGCTAGCATAACTCTTCCTGCCTTGGGAACACTAGCTGTGAATGACTTCTCCACAGAATGTAGGAAACACGGAAAGCAAGCGTCACTTGAGAAAAATAGCTCATGCATTTGTCATTCCCACATCCATTTTTGTGACTCATTTATTTTTATGCTGCTGTTTTCCTAAGTGCCTGGAGTGCTATCAGAAAGCTTAAACAAATGACAGCAAATCCTCTTGCCTTTTTTTTTCCAGGCGTGGAGTGGGGAATTGGAGTGACGTCTTATTTGTCCTTATAGAGCGGGATTTTCACTTATGGGGCTTGTTATTGCCAGGTTTAAAAATCTCAGTTATTATTCTTTGCTATTCTTATCATTGCTTTGCCTTATTTTCCCCAGATGCTGTTTCGTTTTGTTGCCTTGTCTCCTTCTGCATCTGGGTAATAGTAAAAGTCAATTAGACTGGCCCTTGCTGTCAGCAGAAAGCACTAGACGGGAGCCAGCACAGGAATTCACCACAGCTTTAATGTTAAGCACCCCCAGCTATGTCTGGTGCTATGAAGTCAGAGAGGAGAACATGTTGAGAGAGAGATTAACTGTAGACCCTTCCCCTGCAGCCTTCTAATGTAAAATCTGCTTGCCAAGATTTAAAAGAAGCTACAACTACATAGTGATATCAGATGTCGAGTCGGGATCAAAAGCACAAATGTGTATTGATGAGTTCTTGCATTGCTACTGACTACGTTGCATCTCATTTCTTGCCAAACCCTAATGACTGGGATGGTTTGTTATGCTTCAGCCTGCACTGTGTTAAATGCAGTGACAGACTTCAGTACTTCAAAACCAGATAAGAAAGTGGAACATATCAGTTGATCATGTCTTATATCTCAGAAGGGCGGTAATGTTTATAGATCTGCAAAGGGCGTTTCTACCTCAATTATATATTTTATTATAGGTGGTCGCCAGTTCTAGTTAGCATTTGCTGATATATGTGCTAGAGAGAATCTTTTAAAAGGTAAAAAACACTACAGAAGTCTGTAATTACTTTCTTCCTGCTTATTAGTAAGAACTAATTGTGTGTTCACATCTGTGCTTTGTGTGCTAAATATATATATTTTACCTTTCCCTCCATATGCATCCTGTTAGCATGGGTTCTTATAGGAGACTACCATGTGATGGCACACTGGGGACAGCTGCAGCCTGTTGTTTAGATGAACATTGCAGAAAGCTAGAGAAAGGTGCCCTTAGCCTCTTTCTGTGAATATTCTGTGAGGCAATGTGATTATGGGGAATGAATTGTCTTTTTATAATTAAAGTAGCCCAGTCCTACAGACCTCCACTGCTACATTAGGGTACAGAATGTACAAAATTATTTTTGGTTTGTGTAAAGGTTCAAAGAGGACTTTCCATATTTTGAGCAAAGGCAGTGATTGTTTAGTGATGCAAATAGGGAGGTTACAAACTGAGATTTCTATTCCTGGTTTGTGATCTTGAAACACCAGAATCTCTGCTTCTAATTTCTTTCCATATCTCTACATGTGGACTGACACCCTTAAAACTTCCAAAATTTAGCTCAGATTTTTTTAACAAGATAAAATGTGCCTGGTGCTGTCCTTAGATACAGCTAATGCAGATTCATTGGATGACTTGAACAAACCACAGGTAGCGTAAACATAATTTATGTCTTCCTGGATACAGAACCAGGAAGGATATGTTTCAGGCTGCACAGCTGAAATTAGCACAGCTGAAAAACTGACCAAAGCTTTATTGCAACATTTCTGCAGAGGCTGTGTGAGCAGGAGCATGAAGCACACTGAGCCTCAGCTGTGTTACATTCTGGTGCTGGGAGGACTTGGCATCACGAAACCAATACCGCCAGAAAAAGCAGATGTTTACAATCTCCGACATAGCAACATCAACCCATTGATTTCCAGAGGCTTAACTTAGTACAAAGGTCTCCTCCCTGCTCTGCCAGCCATTTTCTACATTAGCTTCCCAGCCCACTTTCTGAAGACAGCACTGAGACGGAGGTAGAAGAATCTCTTCTTTAGTGTCTTATGCACAGCTGAGAATATTTTGAAACACCTTCAGGTTTCACAGCATTTTTCTCTGCTGCATTACCTCTACTCATTGGCCTTAGTCTTCACATCTTAAGATTGGCTAATGAGAAGGAAAATCAAGATTTGCTTGTTTGTCTTAGAGTAGTGAATTTTCTGCTTCAAAAGTAATGCTGGGCAGGAGAGGATGCATTAAGAGGGTGAAGCAATGGACAAACATGCATCTGACCCGACAAGTTCTGTTCTCACTCAGTGCTTTTGCAGTGCACTTTTTAAACTCAACACAATGGGATTTCAGAAAAACATCAGCTCAGCACATCAATTTTGGCAACAGTTGAATGTCAAGTTTATGCTGTTCTTGCACATGCCTGTTAGCCTTTATTTACAAATAATAATTTATACAACTTTAATTTTTTTATACTACTCTTTAAGTTTTCTGTGAATTTACAAGTATGTTTAATTACTAGTGTAATTTACAGTATAATATATATTGTCTTCTGCTCTGTGCTCAGTATGTCTTCAGTGAAGCATTTGTACAGTGATATAAAGGATTTTAAAGCATAAAAGATGAGGTTAATACAACTAATTTGCTACATAAACAAAACATAATTTGTTTAACTAGATTAAGTTTACATCACTTAAGTTTTTACATCCTCTTTCAAGTGTTCTAGTCTATCATATGGGAAGGTGAAAATCAATACTTGATCACTTGATCAAATTCTCAGGCATCTGGCTTGCAGGCCCTTCATTATTTCAACAACATTAATTTTGTGTGGAGCTATTTTAGAGCTCAGAAACATTCCTTAGTAGAGAATGGAAGAGTGGAAGAAAATAATTAACTATACATCCTCAGAAGTATGCTCCTTCAGAAGCTTAAGTTGGACTTTTTTTTCCTTTTTGCTGAGGAGGATGCATTTTTATGTTGCTATGAGTGCTTTACTGATTGTGTTTTTGAGCTTGTTTTCAAGAAGAAAATATCATTCATTTATGCTGCCATCCTCAAAGACTGGGGAATGTCTGAGAAATGCCCGCTCTTGCTGGAAAAGTCAAGAGGAGTAGCCATGAGCTGATACCTGATCTCCTCCAAACTGTGCAGGAAAGGTTGCTGTTCTTTTTCCATGGAAAGATGCTTTCTCCAAACAAAAACCCACCATAACTTATTTCCCAACCACAATCACTGTACTGGTGATCCAACAAGGCAACATCGATGTTCTATGCTAGATTTAGTTACTTTCTTTGTTAGATGCAATTGCCTACACCTTTTGTTAAAATAACCAAACCAAAGCAACCAATGACCTTCTCAGTTATTTCCATTTTTTACCAAGTCTGGACAAGGAGGAACAGGGAGTTCCAGCAGACACAATGAATGAGCAATGGGAGCTATAGGAAGCACAACTCCATAGTTCGCGTTAAGGGATTTCCTGCCTGAGATTTTTCAGTTAATTTCAGCTGCAGAAGTATGTGGTAAAGGAAGGTGGTCTTTTGGGTAGGGCACATACACTCTGCCAGAGAGAACTTGCATGCAATTTGAAATTTTATACAAAGCACATTCTCCACCCTCAAATAGAGGAAGCAGTCAGCAAAGCGTACAGAACAAAGATGCTTATGACTCATGAAACAGATGAATGGGGTTTTACTGGCATGCCTAGTTTGAGTTGAATATGAAGGATAAAAAATGCCTCAGACCATCCCTGGTGAATTAAGCAAATGCTGGATTCAGCTGTGATTATGCTTGCTGCTCATAGTTGGAAGTTGATTTCTGTTGGAATTTGTCATATCTGTTGTTTTTCTTCATAAGATCTTCTTTTGTGTAGCCAGCAACAGTGGGTCAAAAAGAAGGCATGCACACACACAAAAGCTGTGGGTTGTATTTTAATAGGGATCCCTACTGCTTATCATTGCTGGTTTATGTAATTGTCTGGAAAAGGTCAGCATAGTTTGTGCTGTGAGCAACTGAAGCTGAAAATTTCTGTGCTTTTTTTTT
Organism: Camarhynchus parvulus; assembly: GCF_901933205.1. Classification (NCBI taxonomy): domain Eukaryota; kingdom Metazoa; phylum Chordata; class Aves; order Passeriformes; family Thraupidae; genus Camarhynchus; species Camarhynchus parvulus. The sequence continues at coordinate 35,220,618 of NC_044571.1, read as the reverse complement.
TTTTTTCCCTGCACTGGACTTGTAATATTTTGACTAAAAGCAGTATGAAAAAGGAACTGCAGGGGAAAATTACTGAATTCTAGCCTCAGGCTATTGCACCTTTCTTCTTAAATTGTTGTGAATCTTACTAACAAAGCTGGTCCCAAATAACAGTTGGTCACAAAATATTTAGTTTAAAAACCAAGCACTTTCAGATCTTTAGCTTGAAGGCAACTCCCACAGTGCTTGGCTAGATTATTTCTGTGTCTCTCTTATAAATTCTGTGCTAGAATATCTATAATTTTGATTTTGTTTTCTCTGGTGCATACTCAAACAGTCATATTCAGTGTGATTTTTTTATGTTGGTTATACTTTACTAATTGTTTCTATAGGATTTGCATATAATTTAAAATATTTTCTTTGCTTTTAACATTGTATTGCTCAAAGCAGCTGACTGGTTGCCTAAATACATTTCAGATGAGGATAGGGCTGAGGCAGTGTTTCTGCTCTTGGCTGAGGGAAGTTAGCCTCTGCTGTCTAGGGAAAAATCAGGAAGAAGAATTCAACCTCAGCTTTTATTTGGATTTCAGAGCTCTACAAGAAGGCTCTGAGAGATTTGGGCTTGTTGCTTGGTCCTCGAGGTTCTGGGGAAGGAACCAGAACCTTGTGTAGTATTGAGAAGAAAAGCTGACACGTCACCTGCAAAGCCAAGACATTTTGTTCTTCTTTAGAAATCAGGGTGACTGGGAATCACAATATGTTATGGTCCTGCTGTGAAGTATGTCAGTCCTTTTGAGGTAAATATAGTACAGATGCTCAGAAATTGACGGCATGTTTATTACATAAGGAGTTCATCTACCCAAGTAAAGAGAAAATAGTATCTAGGAGATTTGCTTTGTAATTGCAGAAGCAGTGATAAGGAGTGCCTTTTGACACACCTGATGTCACTTTCATAAAATATTGACAGAAACATGTGAGTAATGAGCTGTAACCAAAATAAGTTTTACTTCTGAAAGCAGCAGTCTGTGAGTGAAGGAAATCTGCCAGATTTACTCAGAGCAGCAGAAGCCGCAAGACAGCTGTCTCATCAGAATTAAAATAGAAGTGAAGTCTTTTTTCAGTAAGGTCTATGTGCTTGTTTGTCTTTTGTTTCCTCTTTGTAGCCTTGTTTTGCCCCAAATTGGACACAATAAAATAAGTTAATTATTCATATTTGAATTTTGTTTCATAATGAGTATGGTTTCTGGGAACAAAACACTGTGTGTGCATTAATTTCATTTAGAGACAAAATAAACCTAAAATAGGACACGCAATCATACTTTACCTCATCTTAGATTTTTCTTACCAGTATCAGGCATTTGCAGGTATGAGGCTACAGAGGTGCAAAGGCCAGATAAAATTATGTAACAACCCCTGCTACACTTATGAAGAGAAATATCCTTCAGCAGATGTTAGTCAGGAGTGCTGTAGTTAACAGAACTGCAGAGATACTCACTCACCTGACATAGGTGTTGCTTTTCCTACCAAAGTCAGGAAACACAGAAAGCTAAAATCTCAGAAAGCAGGAGAGTGCAACCTAGAGTTTGATCTAGCAGGACACTTTTCTTGGGAAAGGGTAGGAAAAAAGAGGCATTGACCTAGAGTGCAGTTATAGGAAGAAGGTTGGCTCCTGTAGCCCTACAGTGCCAGGGAGAGTCATGCACAGAAATGCAAAGGAGTCTTGCAGAGTGGGTAGCCAGTGCTGTTGGTGATGTCTTTATGTTGCCTCCTGAGCTTGTCTGAATAAGTTTGTGGCCCAGAGGAGAAGCCAGAAGGAGATGTAGGCATAGAATTTAATTCTCTGTGCATGAGGAAACAAGGCTGGAATCTGCATAAGAAACAGGGAGGATCTGAAATTAGTCATGACACAAAAAGGCTTTTATGTGATATAACCAACTCCTCTGTGATTGCTTAGACAGCAGTTCAGCTGTCCTAAAACTGCCTGCTGGGGACCAAATGCTGACTTTTGTCAAAAGATCAAATGCTAACTAACAAAAATTAATGTCAGATACGTTACCCTCTGGAAGTGACTGAGAATATGGCAAGACAAAATATCAGAAAAGGGCAGTCTTGTCTAAGTCAAGCTGGAAGTAATGCAAGGGTGTGAGTGGCAAGTATTAGTCATCGGTATTTTCTGTGCTCCTACACTGGCAGATCCCAGCTGCCTGCTTAGGCCAGATGCAGCTGTTCAGGGCAGTGTGCTGCCCCAGCTGCATCTGTGGAGGGGTCTAAACTTTCTGCCTGAGCAAAGATTGAACTTTCTTCCCTTCCTCCAGAGAGCTTCACTCAGCAATAGAGCAACTGTGGAGTATGTGTTCTGCCGACAAGATGGAGGATCGGACTTCTCACAGGAGTTCCACATGCTCTGGATTTGGTAAAATACAGAGCAAAACCTCAAAACCTCAGTCAATTTTGACTGTTTTCTGAGTCCTAGCTGGTACTGACTAAATGTCTGCTGGATGGCACTATACCAAGCACTACAGTTTATCTTATGATCCCCTCAGAAGGAGATTTGCTCCATTGTGAAACAATGGGACTTTAAATTTCTATCAGTTAAGTCTTTGAGAGCCTTTTAATCAGCAGAAACCTGGAGTACTACGCTGGTTGACTGGATTCTGACTTATCAACAGTGAGAAAACACTGCTAATCTTTTCATAGTTTGTGGTTTATTTATTCATAGAGGCTAAAAAACAGATAACAGGAATTCATGGGCCATCCATTTAAGACTGCATACTCAACAAACTCCAAATAAGCCTAGCCAAGAAAGTTTGCCAAGTTCTAGGCACTATTTCTTTCTCTTCTGCAGTATTTATGTATGTCAAAACTCTAACTGCTACAGCACCTGTGGTTTGTGAAGAATCTTTACTATTTAAATCTCTAGCCCTGCTGCCATAGATGGTCTCTGAAGGGAGCTGAAGATCAGCACAGCTGCAGTCCAGAGGCTTCCTATTTTCATTATTCCCAGACATCATCCAGATAACAAAATTAATTTATTACCACCTGATAGCATGGAAAAATCATAGGTAGTTTGGCTTTGTTGTTTGTTTGGGGGTTTTCATCTTAGGTATTGGGTTTAGAAGAAAATCAAAATGTCTGTGTCTAGGTGTGGACTTGCAAAAAGAGGAAGGGGATCTGTTGCCCAGTGGACTTTTTATTGCATGTTCCAGCCTTTGTTCCCTCAAAGTGGAGCTAAACTAGATTTGTCTTTCTGGGAGGAGCATGCAGCACACTGAGCAGAATACAAAAATACTGCTCTTAGATAATAGGATATTAAGTAGCAGCCTGGGTTCTTGGAAGCATTTGCAAGCCAAAAACTTGGTGCTTGGGGCAGGGCTAGGCAGTAGCAACCCATTTCCACTACAGTTGAACAGATCAGATCCTTTCAGCTCATGGCAAATCATAACAATTAATCACCTTATTCCTGGGCCTCCTGCTCTTCTATGCATGCATGGCTTTCTGGTGTGTTGATACTGTTGAGGCTAGTGAAACACAGTACTGAAAATATATTTTAAAGCTACGGTGACAGACAGGGTTTTAGCAGATTTTTAGTACAAACAGCACTGAGTCCAAACTTTTCTAGTCCTCTTTTAAATGTAATGTTTTGTAAATGTGATTCATAGAAATGAAGTACTAAAAATGGGCCTGTTTAAATCTCTGGCTTTATCTGGTCCTAGCCTCTGGAATTCTGAAATATTTGTCTGTTATAGTTGTGCAAATCAGGCAAATCCAAGTCAAACGTCCTAGGACCTGTTATTCTTTTCACCTCATGTAAATGTAATTAAGGAAAAAGCTAAAAGAATAGTTACACTGAATTATAAAAAAGTTCTGCTGAGTAAGCATGCCCATCTGTCTTCTGTTTGCATGCTATGACTCACAGATGTCCGGAAATCATCCCACTTCCTGCCTGCCCTGAAAAAGAAGTTTTTGCAATTAGAGTGTAGTTACCTTCTTTTAGAGTTAATTTTGGTTCCTGTGCAGAGAATTCATTCTAGAGAAAATAAAATGGATGTAATTTGCTAACTAGTTGAAGAAGGAAGCAAAGTCAAAAACTATACTCACTTTCTTATCTTTTATCTTTTTCTCTACGTCGCCTCTGTGATGCTTTCAAAATCATTCTGGAGTAGTAAGACATGATATATTTGCTGTTCCTCATTGTCTGTGTGGTCACCACCAGGATACAGGTGAGGGAGCTGGTGAAAGAGCTCACTGAGCCACTTTCCATCCTTTACCAGCAGTCCTGACACACTAGGGAAGTCCCAGTTGACTGGACCTTTGCAAGTGTGACCCTCCCCATCTACACAAGAAGGGTCAGAAGGAGGATTCAGGAAGTTACAGACCTCTCAGCCAGACCTCAATGCTCTGAATGATCATGGAGCAGATCATTTTGAGTGCCACTGTGAGCATACACAGGACAACGAGGGCTCAGGCCCAGCCAGAATGGGTTTAGGAAAGGCATGTCCTGTTTGACCAACCTGATCTCCTTCTGTGACAGAGTGACTCATTTAGTGGATGAAGGAAACGCTGTAGATGTTGTCTGCCTGGAATTTTGCAAAACTTTTCACATAATTTCCCACATGATTCTCCTGGAGAAACTAGTAGTCCATGTCTTGGACATGTGCACTGTTCACTTCATAAAAACTGGCTGGATGGCTGGGCCCAGAGAGTGGTGGTGACTGGAGTTCCATCCAGCTGGCAGACGGTCACCAGGCGTGCTCCCCAGGGCTCAGTGTTGAGGCCAGTCCTGTTTCATATCTTCATCAGTGATCTGAATGAGGGGATCGAGTGTGCCCTCAGCCAGTTTGCAGATGATACCAAGTTGGGCTGGAGTGTTGAATCTGCAGGAGCATATGAAGGCTTTGGAGAGGGATCTGGGTTGATGGGTGGTGTGAGGTTCAACAAGGCAGAGTGCTGGGTCCTTCACCTGGGTCACAACAAGCACAGGCAGAGCTACAGGCTGGGGGCAGAGTGGCTGGAAAGCTGTCCAGCAGAAAAGGAGCTGTGTGTTTGTGCTGACTGCTGGCTGGACATGAACCAGCAGTGTGCCTCCATGACTAAGAAGACCAGTGACATCCTTCCTGGCTTGTATCAGCAATTAGAATGGGTTCCCAAAATACAAGAAAAAGCATTTTGTAAATATTTACTACAAGTGCATTGTTAGCACTTGATTAATATGACAGAACAAGAGACAAACATTCTGTTTAATGTTGTGGTCTTTGTTCATTTACGCTACTTTGTTTTCTGAAGGCAAAAGGACACTCAAAAAGAGTTTAAGCAGCTTAGAGAACAAGGTTATCCTTGCAGCTAGAATAACTGCTCTGTTTTTCAGTAAAATGATAATGTATGAACATTCCCACTAGATGAGTGGAAAATAAGGAAGATGTCATTGTGCAAAACTTTCCATACAGATAGATTGAATGTGTCAAGAAAAACAACCTATTGTTTGATAGACAATGGTTTTGAGATCATTGCATTCACCTTGCTGGATTTGTATTGGAAGAGCCAGATGAAGTTGATGCTGTTCCACATGCTGAATATGAAAATTTTATTGGAAGGCTCAGAGAAGTAGTATTTCCAGCCACAGATTTGCTACTGAGGTACCAGCTAAATCAGTTTTGTATACTCTCCATGTTGAAGCTCAGCAATGCACAGGTTAATGCATGAAGGAAATGTTAGTCTTGATGTCCCAGATACATATTCATTTGCAAACAGTCCATAAGCTAAGGACTGTTTTGTTTAGATGTAAGGTTTTTTGTGGCCAACTTCAATAAGCATTTAAACTAACACAGCAAGGACATAAGTAATTAGTGCAAGCAGTTGTGTGAAACAGTTTGGGTAGCTTTTCAAATAAAGAGAACTGCTAGTGAGAATGCTGATAGATACTGACATTTGTTCTCAGCTTGTGACCTTTCCTTCTGTGATGTTATTTAGTTGAACTTGAGAATTTGAAATAACATCCTTCATTTTGAATGAGAGAAGGGGTAAAATGCATCCATTAAAGATGATCAGCAAGTGCAAAATAATCTTCACAGCTTCATGAATACTGCTTCCCCCTCCCTGCAAGCCATCCATTCCTGAGGTTTGTGGTTCTGATGCTTTTAATAAATACCTACTTTATTCCTTTAATTCTGTCTAGTCTCTGTTCCAGATCAGCCTTGGCATCAGTTCTGGCAGAGTGATGATTCATTGGTGGGCCCTTGACACTCAGTTGTTTTACGAATAAGGCTACTTTTGTAATAGCCTAGGACTTCCATAAAAAGATGGTGGAAGCAACTTCAATTAATGTATTCTATTCTCTCACAGTATTGTGTAGGAACTTGAGTTTTGGTATGATACCTATGGATTCTGAACTCCAAGTCTTTGGTAATTGGATTTATTGTTCTCTCTCCTGCAGGATTTCTTTGCTGTACAATCAGTATATTGAACATATTGTAACAGCTTTTAATGAAGGAAAACTTCAAAAAAAAGTCTATTAATAAGATTTCTTTCCACTGTCCTCCAGAAGTACATTACAGTCTCAAGTGTCCTTCATAAGGGCAGAATTGTTTTGCATTCAAAACAATTCTTCTTGCTTTTATCTTAAAAAAAAAGATTTTGAGTCTTCCTGGTGAAATACATGAAATCTGACTAATAAAAGGCAAGTAGACTACTCTCCTTAGTCCTGCAGTGCTCAGAGCAGAAAGTAAATGCTGGAAAGAGCTACTCTAAAACTAGTGGTACATGTTGGACTGTTGTTTACAGTTTCACTATAGCTCTGGAAAGCACTGGCTTCAGCAACTTAAGAGACACCTTGAAAGATATCTTTTGAAAAAAATGGCAAAGTGTAATTGCTTGTCTCAATGCAAGTAATACTCTATGATTTTTCTTTTCCATAGAATGAAAGTGCAATTGATTCTACTGATCTCTTACTGTGTTTCAGGTTTACAATGCTCAGGCTCTGTAGGTGATCTACTCAAGGCATGTTCACACATGGCTGCTTAGGAATGGTGCCAGCATCCTAAGAGTCCTCTGAAATACCACAACTCTCACACATCCACACACTGGCATGGTCACAGTGGGAGATGGGGGCTGCATATGAAGGCTTATTTCTCAGATCTCCCTACCTCCTTGGTGGAGATGTGACATATCAGAGGTGCATTCTTTTGAGAGAATTATGAGATGGGCACCTTCCTACTTTTCAACTTTGTCCCTGATTTGATTCATATTGGCTCAAATTATCATTCTGACAGAGGTATTTAAAAGAAATCCCAGTTCTACTTTTTATCATACCTAAGTCGTTATTCATGCAGAGTAGATAAGAGCAAGGACCATCTGTTTTTGTGTTTGTATTGTGAGGGTATTGCACTCACACACTCACTACTACAGGGAGAAACATTTGGGAAATGACTGGCACATAGCAACAGAAAACAATAGGACTTTTTTGCTATTTATAAGATGAACCCTTCTACAATCATAATGAAGAGTCTGACATTGCAAACACAAAATCACAGAATCTTTGAAGTCAGAAGGCATCTCTTGAAATCATCTAGTCAACACTCCATCCGAAGCAAGGTCAGCCAGAGCAAGCTGCTCTGGACAAACCTCATACTGATCATCAAGATACTGGATTATTAAAAAACTACAGTAGTTTATTAAAATCATTTACTTTGTCTTACCAGATTCCGTACTTGACATTCATGGTTCCTGTTTGTAACTATTTCTCTGAAACCGTGACAGTGAAGAGTTGTAATTGAGAAAACAAAAAGGTCTGTTCTTAATCACATGATTCCAAGAGCTGAAATTTTAGGACAAAAAAATAACAGAGATTTTTAAATTATGCAAACAGCATGTCACCACTATTCTAGACTCCACACAAAGCTGTATAGAATCTACATCTAACATCCAGCCCTTGAGCAGAGCAGTGGATATGAATTAAGTCCCTGTACTGTGAAAATAATGTATTTTTTAATCAATAACTTCCTCAGGCTTTGCTCATCTCAGGGGTGAAAACTAGCAACTGTTTCAGCAAACCACAGCTGATCTCAGCTTCCATCATGACTTTTAACAAAAGGGCCACTCCACTTGTTCTGGCAAGGAGTGATTGCTTCAAAAACAGAAGAGGAGAGGGAAATGTTGACAAATTACTTTGAAATCTGCAAATAGTCATAAGCATTCTTTGCTTTCTGCTTCTGGAAGCTTCAAATTCTTTCTTAGATCATTTGCATTTCTATCACATGACTTTCAGTGATTCATCCCCATCTCCTGTTTGTCATAACTCTCCTTTCACCCTCCTTATTTACATCTACCCCACACTGAGGTTGTTTGTTTTTAAAATAACGTGTTCTTACTCATTTAAGTACTCCATAAAGGTCCTGGAGACAGGAGATTTTTTCCTACTCATGTGACTAATGTCACAGGCATGATGTATCTAGGATTTTCAAAGGATCCAAACAGGTTGGTTTATTAAAATTAATGAACAGGTAGAGCCAGAAGATTCTTTGGCTGGTTGGTGGTTGGTTTTTTTCAAAGATCCTCTGATGGGCTTGGTTTGGCTGCAGGGATCAGTTGTGGTAATTGATTTTTTTGCTCCTCTAACTTTTCTACAAGCATACTATGTTATTTCTGAGAAGGCTGACGCTGTTTTAAAACTTCCCATGGGTACTATGAACTCCTTCATCTCACATCATATTCCCAGCTACCAGTAGGCATCAATCAAGGGTTCTATTCAACAAGATGCTATTGACCTTGAAAATGGCTTTTTATGTCTTATTGAAGTAAACCTGATCTGACTTTACAAGATGACATAGAGGAGGTTTTTTACCAAAAATGGGTCTACTTCTTGTAGGTTATTTTCTATTCCTATTCATTTTCAGATACAGGGCATCTTATCTTGGGCTTTGTTTAGGGAAATATATCTTCTTCTAAAAACTGCTTCTTTTATAATCTGATTTTCTGTGTTTTTTCTTCTGATTTCAGTTTTTTCAAATGGAACCCCTGCAGATGAACACTGCTCTAATGCATAACTCCCCAGTACTGAAAGGAGAGAGTTGTGAGAGATCTGCTAATATTCTTATTTTCTCTATAGCTCTGTTACAGAACTAGTGCACTGCTGAGTGTTGTCTTTGCAGTGGTACTGGCAGCCCTCCCATCCATACCTGAGCTGTAGAGCTGCATAACCTCAAGAGGCTTCTAGGCTGAGCAAAAGCACAAGGGGCAGGGGTGCAGAGTTCAGATGAAAATAAGAATAATGCCCACCAAGAAATTACATGGTGGTCAGGATTGCTGAGGTTAATTTGGATTTAGTTTTGGAGTGTTTAGTTTTGTATTAAAAATATTTGTTGAAATGTTTACATTCTTTTTTTTCCTTGAAAATAGCCATTAAAAAGCCAATCAATAAAATCTGAACTTTGCAAGTAGAAGTTGATTAGCTACTAGAAAGTGGATATTGACCAAAAAACACAGTTGTGTTGGAGTTGAATGAACAGGAGAAAATTAGAAACTATAATCAATAAACACTTACTAAAAAAATAAAGAAATCAAGACAAATTTTATAATAAAGTTTGTGATCTGCCAAGTGAAATTAAAAGACAACCTCCCAGTGTTTCTGAAGGAGTAATGATACTTCAAATCACAAGAGTGGACATCCTGGGTTTGTCTGGGACAAAATTAATTTAAATTACACTGCTGTGTTTTGGATTTTTGTTGCTCAGTAGTGCTTAGACTAAGTGAAGAACTTTTCAGGCTCCCATCCTCTCTGCCAGTGTGCAGGTACAGAAGCAGCAAAGAGGGAGCATGACAAGGACAACTGATCCAAACTGGCCAAAGGGATATTCCATACCACAGAATATCAGTATATAAACTGGGGGAGTTGGGCAAGAGGGGCTGATCACTTCTTGGGGATGGGCTGGGCATCAATCAGAAAGTGCTGACAATTGTATTGTGCATCATTTGTCTTTCTTTGGTTTTATTCCTCCCTCTCTCTCTCTCCTTTTCTCTCCATTACAACTACAGTGATGATTATTATTAATTATATTTTAATGAAATTATTAAACTGTTCTTATTTAAACGGATGGGTTTAATCTTTTCCCGATTCTTCTCCCCATCCCACTGGGGATGAGGACGGAGCCAGTGGCTGCATGGTGCTTTGTTAATGACTGTGGTTACAGCATGACTGCAGTGCAGCAGAAAATATAGACTGGGCTTCTTGGCTTTAAGGAAGAAAACACATCTATGTGTTGACTGATAGCTTCACTCAGATCCTTTTCCATTATTTATTGCCAGGAAGCTGTAATGTATGACCTAATTCCTGGAGTAGGTCCTTCAATTTTCCTGTTAAGAGTAGCTTGTCCAATAAATGTGAATCTTGAGGAAGGTTCTTGAAGCCTCTCAGAAAGGAGAAAGAAAGCTAAGCAAAGTTCCTTTTCTTCATCTCCCTGTTTTAGGAGTGCTTCCATCTTTTTTCCTCTGGGCAGTGCTCCTGCACTGCTTCTCTTTTCAATACCACTTAAGTCTTCCAAAATTTCATCTTGTTTCCATCTGACTGGAAGGAACATAATGGATGCAGAAGCCTGAGAGAAGGATTAGTGAGCCGCTTGTGTCCTTTTCTCTCATCAGACAGCTTGCAGTTGGATATAGTTGGTGCATTGAACCCATCTTGTCCTTTCCAAACCTGAAAACTGTGACAGACCTCAGTTATAAAGCAGAAAAATCCATGCTGCAAATTGCAGCTGTTCAGGAGCTGACCCACCAGCACTCCAGATCTCTCCTGTAGCAATGGGAAGACAGTTGGCTATGGCACAGCACCCTGTCCCAAGCAAAGTAACCCTCACATGAGAGCCAGCTGCAGACAAACCACTCACCAATCTCCCTTTTAAATGAATACACAGCTCCTGGGCCTCAGGGGAGGAAGGAAGGGGACTCTGGTCACTGTAGAGACTGGCATTTGTGGGGCTATGTGATGTCTCTGAGCTAGAGGTGAGGATGCAGATGGTGACTTTTGACATAGTGGTGGGACATGGCAAGTCATTGGCAGGAGGGGTGGCTTCAGTTTCCTTTCCAGCACACCATTTCTCAGAGAGCAGGCAGTGGAGGGGCAGAGTAGGAGACTTCTTCTCACTCCTTCTCTCCCATATCTCCTCAAGGGATGTCTTGAAGAGCACCTACCTTTTTGGTCACACTATCTACTTATGGCTGCCTCTGAGCTCTAACTTGAAGAGATCACTACTAGCATATTTTAAATAATAGTATATTAATTTATATTAATACATATGAATATATATTAATAAAAGGTGCTGCCAAAAGCAGTACAGACATGAATTTTATTAGTAAGCTGTGGACACGTAAAACATGCATGTGACCTGTTCAGTGACCCCAGAGCATGCTGAGGTTATCAGGAAGATACAGCTAGCAATGTTAGATCTCTAATCAGAAAACACTCTTAAGAATGTTGAAGATAACAAAGACAATCTGCTGGGGAAAAAAAGCAACCAGCCATGGTACAGAGGTCACATAACCCAGCCACTCCCGGAGCAGTTTGTAACAACCTGGACAGGCAGAGACTGAGTATTTAAGATCCTGATGAAAACCACTAGTTCTGCACACACTTTTGCTTCAGCACTGGGTACGCAGAAATGTTCACTTGTTACCTTGTATTACTTATGTATAAGTGTTAGAACATCATGAGGGGAAAGAAATAACCCATGTTTATATGCTTCCCAAGGCTGTTTTACTTCAGCTACAATTGCCTGTCTTCTGTATAAAATGAAAAATCCCTTTATTTCCAGCCAGGTAATTTTTCCTAGAGATAAAGAGGTAAATGGGCCTCAAAATTAGGTGATGACTTTGTTGTCTTTGCATTTGTCATCACTGGTGATTGTAGGGCCTACATGATAAACACTGATGGCTCCTGTGATGAGTGAGGATGCATTGAAAAATAATCATGATTCATCTCCTTTTCTCTTACAGAAAGTTATTTCACACAACAGCCACGAGGGGAAAGTGACAGGAAGGGAACAACTGTTAACAAGCCTTTAACAAATCACTTTAGTGGCCTTTTAGGTGAGACTTAAGAAGAGTGATGGAGGGAGGAAACTAGTTACACCTTTGTTCAGCAAAATCTTGTTATGAGAGAACTCCAGGACAAGATAATTTGTTCTTTCTTTTATAAATAGAAAAATTATGACTTTACTAGCATGCATCACAAGGCCAGTGCTTAATAAGACATGCAGTCTCATCTCAGATGCAGAGCAGAACCTGTAATAAAGGACTAGCTGCTGAGCTAGCTGGGATGTCATGTTAACACTAATCCCAGCTCCTTGGAGAGCAAGTAAAGAGCAAAAGGACACACAGTCAGAGTACTATGCAATCACTGTAATGAATGCATATCCCCAAGGAAATAATTGCTGGATTTTTTTATAAGATCCTTTTTTTTTTTTTACTATGCAGTGGTAGAAGAGACGGAGCAAGACTGAGCTTAACAGAGGTGAATGCCTATGTTGGTTAAGGAAACATAAGATCTGCTCTACTTACATTTGTTTTGGATGAGCTCAACTTACAATTATACAAGTTCTTCTGTATTCAGCCTTTGAATCTGGCATTTTCATCTAACTGGCTTTATAAGCAAAACTTGGCTCTAGGTAGCAGTTGATATGCAACAACTTCACAACTTTTTTGATAACAAGACTGTAAGGAAATCACAGAAGCAACTGATGTTGCTAACAGTGTAAGGACTGATAAAAATATCTCTTTGGAGAAGTGAAGTTAAAAGGAATAGATTATAAAGAATGAAGAATAGCAAATATCTTCTGCTCATAACATTTCCCTTTCTCCTTTTTCCATTATCCCAGTTTTTCAAGCAGTAGTAGCATTAGCTTCTGGTTATCATGCTGTTGAATCTTCCTCTTCATTAATTCCTGGCTCATCTTCTTCTGGATCATGCCAGAATTTAACCCAGTGTGAAATTTTATGATGAGGTTGCAAAGTAGAAACTTAGCAGGGAGAGCTGATGTCAACATCCAAAGGAGTATATACAGTCCTGTTCATCTTTTAAGGAAGATTTTTGAGTAGTAGCTGCTCTGATGCAGCTCTATGCATTGGAGATTAAATTAAAAACAAACAAAAAAAATAAAAACAAACAAAAAAGCCCCAAACACCAGCCAAAACCAGCAGAAAAACCACTTCCTCCACAATTCAGCCTCTGCTTTCCAAACTGTAACTGGCTTCACGCCAAAGACTCAGAGCCCTTTCTTCCAGAATTAATTTTTCCAGTGTTATAAACTCCACCTGCTTCCAATAGGAATACTGGTGAATTTTGAAGAATTATTTTAGTTACAGCAGAAAGAAGAAAGTATACCTAGGCCAGTGCAAACAATATAACTTAATACTCTAAGTGTCATATCAGCAGTGCTTTCTTTCTCCATCCCTTCTTTGTCATTGTTAAGAATACACAATGATGCCTCTCTCCCTGGCCTCACAGTTTATATTCCATATAAATAAAATCTCCCTTTTCCTGAGTATGCCTTTGGGCTACCAATAAGTTGTACAAACTGACAAGTTTTTTTAATAATGATTTAAAATAAAATTTCCAGAAATACAACCCTGCCAGCTCTCCACACTTCCTATATCCTCATTCTTTTCTTCACACTTTTCAGCTAATGATATCTCAAGACAGTGTTTACATGGAGAAGCTGAGGCATGGGAAGTCTGCAGATGTTTGATGAAATCAGACACAGATCCAGCAACTGAAGTAGAAGAGCTGTTCTGTCCTTTCAGCCTATGCCAGGAAAACAAAGAAAGTATGGGCCAAACAAAAAGGAAAAGAAAAAAAATGCTTTCTACCAGAAATAGAGCATTTGTCATAAGCTGAAAACCTAAGAAAACACAAAAAACCCCCACTGGCTATTAATTCCTTCTCTAACTTTACATATGAGTGAGTCTAAAGAAGACCAAAGGAAGCTGAACCAACATTTAAAATTTGCATTGCAAAACTCTCATCAGTATGCAGGAGGCCATCCTTCCATAATAACCCTCTCATTGCCATATTTTAAATGTTGGTGTGGTTTTTACCTCATATAAAATGATTAAAGTTCCTTGTCTTCAGAAAAGAGAGCATGCCTCCTACAGGTGCAGTGTGCAGCCTTCTTCATTACTCTACCTCTGATTCTTCATTTTATCCAGTGAAGTTTTAAACAAACTTTAGCAAAAGAGCTTTAGAGAACCTCACAGGAGCATATCTCACAGGCCATGAGGTACTCCTGGGATAGGAGTGCTGTGAGGAGGACATTTGGACTTGAGCTCTCTCTATATCAAGTGACTTGATACAGAAGTCATGAAGAAGAGGTGTCACCTTATATTAACTCTTCTTTGAAAAACAACTAAGGCCTTTCTAGCTAAAGCAAAACAATATCTGCAGATTCCACACAGACTTAGGAAGTTGCCTGCATCTCCCTGTAGACAAAGCTCATTTTATGTTTGTACTTTGAACACTGGCATCTGTGGCACCACAAAGTGCCTTATTCTCTCTGAAGCTTGTTGGGACTTGTTGGGAGTGCAGCACAGGCAGCACTGAGCATTATGCTAAGTTCTCTGTGGGAATGTTTCCCTCCCTACTGTTCAATAGAGCCATTTGTAAGAATATCAAAGCAGGATACTTCTTTGCATACTATTAGTCAGCAAAAACTAATCATTTCCTAATAAGGAAATTATGTGCTTCTGAGTCCCCTGTCAATGAAAATATGATGAAGGTGTTTAGGGTCTCTAATGTCACAATTACCAGGGCAGAGCTGTATATAACACATCTCCTGTTGCAGTGACAACCACAGTTTAGGTTCTTTTATCCTTTGTGAAATGTAATTCTCATTGGTCCTTGCTACAAGACAGAAAAGGGACCCTTAGTTACTCACTGTGGGAAAGCACATGATAAAGGTTGGGAGCTGGCTAAATAAATTTTCAATGTGTTTATCAAATTTTCCTACAGAAGCAGCCCAAGTCTTCATAACCTTATGTTAATACTGACAGAGCAGCTCATAGTGCTCAGCTTTTCCAGTGCAAAGCTGCGAGCATCTTTCCAACTGGGGAAAATGCACAGTTTTGGACTTGCAGGGTAAGCACAGCTGAGAAGTTCATTTTAATCAGGGTGATCTTTGTAGAAGTCTCCAGCTTTTACTTTTTCAAGGCTGTGTGAACAGAGGTGTTCAGTAACATGAATCAAATTGTAAATGGTACTTCAGCAAAATTACAAAATTACTGTCTCAAAAGTTAAGATATACCAGGGGGGTAACACATTTTGCAGCTGCTAAATGCTGTATTGCACCATTTAGGAATCTTTAGTATGATGTAAGTCTTAAAAAGATTGGGGTTTTTCCCACTGGTCCTGGTATATCACTCTGTGCCCAGGGGGAAGGAATCATTTCCTGAGCAGCTATTTCCTTTGTCAGCATGCTGTTCTGTGGGAAGTCTCTTGCCTTGTTCACTGGTCATTATTTCAGCCCAGCTTGTGTGATGTATCTGTTCTTCAAACTCTTTCTGTGGTCCATGATATTGGTGCTTCAAGAAACTGAATGAATTCACCATCACATTATTCCTGGGGGAGAGGGAGATTGTACCCTTCACATTTAAGCAAGAAGCAACCGAGATGCAGGGGAACCCAGGGAAAATCTTCCCACTGTTTTGTAAAGTACAGCCTCAATCCTCTGCAGCCTGATTTTTTGAGAGTACCTTATATTAGCACTTGGGTTTAAGCTGCAGTTTGCAAGAAGCAGGGTGCTAATGCTCACAAATTTTGATGATAACATAATTAGTGACATAATTAGTGACATACGATTCCAGATTATGTGACAATATTTCTTTAAAAAAGCACTGTAACAGTGTGCTGATACTTCAGTGACTCAGTTGGCTCCACTACAGCATAAAACAGGTATTATATGAAGAACAAATTGCACCCTTTCTACCACATATTTATAGAAATTAGTTCTTATGCTAGCACAGATAAAACAGGATTCCAAACTAGCAATCAGACTGCCATCATGAGGCTCCACGACTCGTATGTGCCACTCTATCACTCTGATGATAGCTATTTATCTTAGATCACAGCTCTCCTAGACACAGTCTAAATGATTTGCCTCTCAAGAGACAGCAGTCAGGCTTTCTGCAAGTGATAAAGAGGAAAAATGTGCTGATCAAGTGCAATGCACAAGCTGCTTTTAAGCACATCACTGCACTAGGCTTTGTTTTCAGTGGCTTGATGCTGAGAGCCTGTTTACTGACTCAAACAGCTGAGGGCAAACCTTTATATCTGTGAGGGATTAGAGAATGACAATATTATCCATGTTGGTTTTTTTTTTTTTTTCATTTCTTTGACTTCAAGGGCCTTGCTTGTGTAACTATGTGTACCTCGAACCCTATTGTCTTTTGTTGTATTCCTTCCCCATTTTGGCAAAAGCCTTTGATGATTCCTAGGGGTTCTAAGTGTCAGGAGCTGCAAGTGAAAAAGTTTGTAAAAGATATTTGTCACTGTTATATTTTCTGAAAAATCTCTTTGCCGGGATTTCTTCTCCCGGGAAGATGAGAAGCCTCAGAGAAAAAAACAATATTATCTCATTTGCTTGTCCCTGTTTTGCTGCTTTGGAATGTGGCTGGAGATTGTTTACCAAAAGGTGCATGTTTGATTGGTTTCATGTGAATTGTTTTTACTTAATGTCCAATCACCATCAGCTGTGCCAGACTCTGAGGAGTCAGTCATGAGTTTTTCATTATCATTCTCTGTAGCCTTTGGTGTGTATCTTTTTCTCTATTCTTTAGTATAGTTTTAGTGTAGCATGATATGATATGATACGATACGATATGATATTATATCTTCTAAGAACATGGAGTCAGATTCGCTCATCTCTCACCTCGTCCTGGGGACCCCACAGATATTCAGTTATTCCTTGGGAAATTAGAAAGACTTGTCCTTTTTGTATACAAACAACTATTAAAAATCCATTCCAGAAAAGCCCACGATAGCTAACAGTCCCCTGGACAATGAAAAGTTCTGGTCAGAGGACCAGGAGTCAGGCACCTTGCCATCATGAACCCAATCTCAGACATGTATGTCAGCTCTCTGGACTCCTAGAGATTCTGCTTGGGCTTGAGGCAGCATTTTTTTTCTTGTTTTGGTGAAATTGTTGACAGTGACTTAAAAATTCAAACTGTCTTACACCGTTCACTCTTTCATAACAAGATTCTCCTTCTAGTACCTTTATTTTCAAGAATATAGCAAATAATTGTTGCTGATACAAACTCATATTTTTACCAAGAGTGTAGCCAGCAGGAGTATTCTAGCACTGGTGAAGCCACACCTGAAATACAGCATTCAGTTCTGGGCCCCTCACTGTGAAAAAGGACATTGAGATGACGGAGCAAGTCCAGCAAAGGGCAACAAGGCTTATGACAGGATGAGAGAATATGTCTGCTCTACTGTGCCTGCAGTGAGAGGAGCACAGGAAATGGCACTGGGCTGAGACAGGCAGTGGGCTGCCCAGGCAGGTGGTGCAGTCACCATCCCTGGAGGCGTTTAAGTGGTGCCTGGGTCTGGTGTTGGGGATGGTTTAGAGGTTTAGGGGCTGCAGTGGTAGGGCCAGGTTGATAGCTGAACTTGAGGGTACTAAAGGTCTCTTCCAGCACTGATGATTCTGTGACTGCATATTGTTGCTTTCTCTTCTGTTGTGTTTCTTTCCAGTACACAGCATGGCATTGGGTGAAAGTTATTTGCAAATTAGGATTTGTTTAGATTTTTCCCAGTAATGGTAGCTCTGTTTCCTTCCTTATCTCATCAATTGGTGTGTTGTATTTTGAATAAAAGACAAAGCAGCCACTGGGCATAACCATTCAATTCTGTTTTCACAGAACATGCTAATGAAAGTAAGCCTAGAAATTTATGCGCTGTCTGGCTACAAACCTTTAATCATAAGCAAGCTGTGTTTTATAACCTATTAAAGGATTTTGCAGACTACACTTTTATGAGCAAGGGTTTTGAGGGCAGCTCTTCATCCTGCGGCCCACCTGTCCCCTAATAGCCAGCATATTCAGGGTACATACTCAGGCATCAAGAAATACAGCCAAGTGAACATCCAAGAGGATGCATCTGTAGTCCCACACATATTCCTCTAGTTTATGTGTCACCGTGATATTTTATGAAAAATCCCTTTGCCAGGATTTTTCTCCTGACAAGCTGGGAAGCCTCAGAAAAGAAATGTAAACAATAATTATCTGATTGCTTGGAATGTGGTCTGGAATTCATTTACCAACAGGTGCATCTTTGATTGGTTCCATGTGAATTGTTTTTACTTAATGACCAATCTGAGTCCAGCTGTGTAGGACTCTCTGGTCAGTCATGGGTTTTTATTATCATTCCTTTCTAGCCTTCTGTCTGTAACCTTTCTCTTTCTTTAGTATAGTTTTAGTATATAATTTTCTTTTAATATAATATAATATCATATCATAATAAATCAGCCTTCTGAGAACTTGGAGTCAATTCTCATCTCTCACCTTGTCCTGGGGACCCTCACATCAACACCGCAACAGGTTATGCTCAAAATTCAGGCTGAGCACAAAAATAAGCTTCCTCTTTTAATCCTTTAGGCTGGAAGTATGCTGCTCTGGCATGCCACTTGCAAGCTAGGCACTCAGAGGATGGTAGAAAAATGAAGAGGGGATTTTTAGAAATCTAGCACCTTTACCATTGATGAAAAAAATCCCTCCTGGAGCTGGTGAAGTGTCAGAAACAAGAAATCAAGCATCCTTCTCTGTTAATATTATCATTCCACACAAAAGAAGACACATGAGAGTGTCTTCAAGTGGCATGAAATTTCTGATTTCTGTTAGTGAGTTGCTTTCTTCCAGCTTGTGAAATGCAAAAAAACAGAGTCATACACATTGTAGTTATGCCAGTGGCAAGATATTATATAGAAGGGATCACTTGTAAATAAACAAAGATAAAAAACCATAAAAGAATAATGGGTGATTATGTGATTATGATCTTAGAAGCAGAACTTTCCAACCCCATTTGGTGTGCAAAGCACTGTGAATATTACTTTTTCCCCCTTGGCTTTATCTCTTATTGCTTCTGAAGATGGAAATTGAATTTTCACCCTCACTTTACAATGACTTTGGAGTAATTGGTTAACAAAATACATAAAGCTGAGGTGGAGAAAGATTTACTGCAGCAGTTTTAGTTGGATCCATACAGAGTGCCATCTAGGGGAGCTCAGTAAAACCTCATCCAAGACTGATAACCTCATCTGTCCTTAAAAATCCAACTGCAAAATTCTTCATCTGTAAGATAATGCTCCAGGATCTTGCTACAGCGACTGAGCACACTGCTTGAAGTGCATAGGGTGACATTAAAATTATAGGAAAATAAATTGGCAGGAGATTATGACGGGACACAAACTAACTAGGTCCATAAAATCAACAATCCCTTGTTCAGCTTGTGAGAAAAATTATGAGCTTTAAAATCCTAACATGTAAATGCAGTGATTAAATCAATGAAGAAAATTATTTTTCTTTTTTTCTCTGATAGGACAGAAAAGAAATCTTTAACTGTTACAAACATGTAAGGAAATTAGCAAATTTTTGTTTAATTTTGTTGACCTGGTTTGATTTCCTGTTCTAACTATATATTTTTAATCAATATATATTTGGAGTAATATGATCAGGTCCATAATTGCATTTCTGCCTAACATTGCCTTTACTTAGGATTGCTTGAGTCAGCCTAGAGAAGTCTGTTTTTTCTCCTATCTTTTTGGAAATTGTGATAGGCATCAAATAAATCCTGAAGGTCTCAAGGCAGCTAATTATGCTGAGCTACTTTGATGATGCTTGAATTTCTACTATTATTTAATTTCCCAAGATAAACTTGCTAAAGCAAATGTGCTTTATTTTTATTCTTTTAGAAAGACTCCTAAAATTCTTGTAAGAAGCACTCAGAATGGCCTGTGCATACAGCTCTCCAGTCTTCAGGCATGGAGCCATATGCAGACCTTTCTCCTGCAGGAAGCAGCATCTGTTCCTTATACCATCCCTATCTTTTCAGGCTTGCATGTCCCTTTGTCATCTCTTTTTGGCCTAACATGGTCAAAAAACTGTATCTTACACATGCCAGTCTCACAAGGCATTGCTTAAAAAGTCTATTTGAGTCTAATAGCCTTGCTGTATCTCCTCTGCCATATACATTTCCTAAATTCTTTGGGTTAGGAACAATCTTCAAACTATTCAGCTCCCAAGTCACAGTTCAGTCTATGGCTTGGCTTCTCAGTGCTGTTAAAGATACATATCTGGAAGACTTCATTCTGCTTACATCTCTTATGCATCACGATATCACATTCTTTTCCTGGAAAGAGCTGTCATAGACTGGTTCTATGTTAGACAATGATAGAAGCTGTTATCATTATTCCTTGAGCTGCACAGTGTTTTTTCTCTACAATATTAACTTAATAATTTATATATATTTGATATTTACAAGTACCAATGGAAGTAAAAACTGAGTTTGCAAACATATCTATGTCATTCTATCATTCTGTTGTCCCTCTCATGAATTCCTAGCACCTATTTTAGCAGCAATCTCCACTCACATATCTTCAACATGAAGATAACAGTAAGTTCCTTTATTTTTTGTGAGCATGATTTACAGAAGGGGCAATGAATATAAATTATAATTATGGCTAACACACTAAAAAAAACCTACTTGAGCTGTGATACTAGGAAGTAAATTAATGGTAGAAATGGTATAAATGGTTAGTAAGTATGTCATCTGTTCCTGCTCTGTCTAACATTTTTCACGTTACTAACTTGGAAAACTCAGAGTTAATGGTACCAGTGGGCAAAATTCCTCCCACTTTCATCCCCTTCCAAGGCAGTGTCAGTATCCATTGATTTCTGTAGGTCTCAGACAGTGGGACGTAACACATACCTGAGTGCGCCTAATATTTAAGTAGGTATGCATATTTCTGAAGCCAGGGAATGGTAAAGGATCTTACTTTTATTTCACACTGAGTAACAGTGGGTGAAGTTGTGCTGTGATTTTTTTTCCTTAGTAACCAGCCCTCTAATGCAAGCTCTCCTTCCTCCCATTTCCTGCTTTTATGAGAGAGAGGTGCTGTTATTTAGCACGTGGTTTTGTCTGCTCTACTTCATGATAAAATGACAAATCTAGAAGAATAGTAAAAAGAGCCAAAAATTGCAATGATAACACAGCCATTTTTTTCCTTTTTAAAGAACAATGTATGAATAAATCATCCATAACAGCATATGATTATCTTTTATAGTATCTACATTATAAGCAGCATAAAAGCACAAGAAGCTTCAGAAAGGTAAAAATGAGTTTTGCAGTGCTTTTTATTTTGTTGTTCAAGGTATACTACACTATATGGAATGAAATTAATACCTAATAAATGTATAAAATAAAGAAGGGAAGCTTAATTCTCCATACTGGATATAACTGATAAAATTGTTTAATTTTGTTGACCAACAAGTTTTTGCTTTGTGTTTTGTTTTTCTTAGAAGCATTCAAGCTTTGACATGCCTATATACAATTGCAGGACAATTCTCATTCACCTGACATTAAATTGCAGTAAATCAGAGTTTTAAATGGAATAATCTGTCATGGGGGAATACTGCATGTCGTTAAGCCCTTGTCTCTTTGAAGTGTTCTATGTTAAAATGCCAAGATGGGAAACTGTATTAGCCAAACACTTCTCTGTCTGCCAGTAGCTGCTTTGAGTGGAAATCAAGTGATATGAAGGGGCAAATCCTTTCCTGAGTGAGGGACTGGTACACAGACATCCCTGTCCCTTTCTAATTAGCTCCAGCAGTCACTGTGCCCATGATTCAATTAGCACTTTGTAATTGTAATTTCATTCTAACCCTATTTTTGATTTTATATAATGCCTCAAGCAGGCTAAAGTTATTTTCCTTCTGTCAGGAGGGAGTTACTAGCAGGGAGCTGGAACGGCCCTGACAGACGTCCCCTGGCAGACACTGTGCCTGCTATGTGAAAATGTACATTTCACCCTTCAGCTAGATCTAATTTAGAAATCTTTGAGCTCTTAATGATTTCCTATAGTTTGGCCTAATTGAATCTAAGTGCTTTTGCATTAAAACTAGAATGCCCAGCTGGGCTGAAGCTGAAAATTCGTGACCCTGAAACACAGTCCCAGAAACACAGAAACCCTCCTCTGTGTTGGCAGTTGCCATCCACTGCAGCAAAGCCACAGCCATATTCCATTTAGACCCAGTGCATAGATTGCAAAAATAGTTTGGTTAAGACCAGAGTCTTCTGCAGAACTGGATTACCACCAACACTTGCAGCAGCTGCTCTATGCAGTGATGCCGCTGCAGCCAGAGGGATTCTACTGCAGGAGCTGCTCTGACCAAAGCGTCCCCCTGGGACAGAAAGGGGCCCTGTTTCTGCTGGGAAATGTGCCACCAAGGTCAGCGTCACAGTGGGGAGCTGCACTCTGGAGCTCCACCTCCTCTGTCTGACTTGAGATGCTGGTTTTGATTGACCAGCACCTCAAAAGTTCTGCCTCCAGCAGGGGATGGGAGCAGGGGGACACATGATAGCAGATTCAGATGAACCTGCCTGGGCTTCCTCTCTGTGTCTTCCACCAGGGTTTGCTGTTGGCTTTTCTCTAAATCTATTAAAGCCACTACTGAAATCTCACTAGTTTCTCTAGGAAATTCTCTTCTTGAAGGCTTCTATAGTAGAGGACCACATACCATGCAGGCTTGATCCATTATCAGTGTTTTGTTGGGGTTTTTTCCCCCTAATTCTGCTTTCACTTTAATGTCCAGGCAGGAACAGTGAATTATTTGCACCATGTCTAATCTGAAACCTCTTCTAAGAACACCACACCACATGTGCCTAGTACAGAATTTCTTATTGGTCTATTAATAAACATAAAATAGTAACAAAGAACTTTCAAGCACAAATACAGAATATAAACTCATAATCTTATCCTCAAGCTAAGAATGATTCAGATGCTATGAATAATATCTAATAATTGTCTTGCTACTCAAATCGTATCCCTACAAAACTAGACAGACTTGTTTTTCTATTTTAAAGACTAAGTTTAAGTAAAAGCACTGCTGGTGTGTCCAGGGGGTTGGAAGAACTTAGCTAATTGCTGTCATATATTCAAACTAAAGCACTGTTAGGCTCTAATATTTACATTTCACAATTTCTGGCCTACTAAATTATACTTCCAAAGTAAATATCATTGCAGTATAGCTAATTATGTACGAAAGATGAGCTAAGGAAAGCAACTGCATCATTTCTGTTTTCATTGAGGTGAAAAATACAATCATCTTACTTAATCCTATGCTGCATTAGCAGGAAATTTTCCATTGAAGTCAGCACAGATCTTGGTTTCAGAGGAAAATATTGTATTCTGTAGCAACAGCCTACTTGCTATCAGCAAAGTCAGTGGAAGACATGCTTCTGAAGGTGATGGTAGTAAAGTGGGATCTTCAGTGGTGTTTCCTAATGTGCTACACTGGCAGGAAAGAAACATTGATTTCATAGAATCAGAGAGGTTTATCTCGAAGAACAGATTTGCTTCTGGTTAAGAGCTACATGGGAGTGGGGCTGAAATTTAAGAAACTTCAAAGTAACCTGCACTGCAGCATGGAAAGAATGTTAGACCTTATGAATTTTAATAATCCCCACAAGGACAAATCAACTCATTCATTCGATGACTTTTGTGCTCCAGTTAATGTCAAGTTGCATGCAATATAGCACCTTAAATTGATGATTTTGAAGTTTACTCCTGTTTTTAACAAAAACCCCTCTGTTTTTCTCCCAGAAATATGACAGAAAAAAAATGAAATATTTTCTTCTAAATGAAAGATGTTTCATTTGACCAAACAGAAGTATTTTTTTTCAACTTTTAATTTGGCAGGATGCAGGAGAATCCTCAGTTTTATCCATATTTATTTGGTTTTGACTGTGGTTTGTTTGCATTTTCCTTCTTTGAGCTCTTTCACAGATGACCTTCTGAAATGCATTGTAAGTCCAGTTTGACTGTTAGAGAGAGCATATAGCTCCAAAATCACTTATTCCGTCCTCATGGGATAGTATGTAGGACTATCCTCTCCCTGTTTTCACATGCAAAAACCTTTGGACCTCTCCATAGAGATGTTCACAGTGTGCAGTTAAAGAGGGGTGGTGCATAGATCTTGCCAATTTGCCTGCATATTTCAAACAGAACAATATTGTCTCTGGATTTTAGCCAGGGAAATAATTTTACTTCTCAGAGCAGACAATTTTTGTCTTTGGCACAGCTGATACACCCTAAAGAAATAAAAAGATCAGCCTATGAGCTATTGACTTAGAAAGAAGAAATTATTTTAACAAAGTGTGTTGCACTGATGCTACTTTTAATGAGTTTATACACAAAATTTTTCCATTCTACGCTTATGCAAAAAATACTCATCAGGGCAGATTTATAATACCAAACATACTTCCATATTTATGGAATACATATTTCCATAAATAATTGGCAGAACAATCTACCAATTGTTCCTAGTTTGTTGCAGATGTTCCCATGTCTTTATAAATTTTATTACTTTAATAGATTTTTAAGATTAAAGATTTTATAATATAAATTGATCACTAGTACAGAAATGTTCACAATTTGTTCTCCAGTTCGAGGTGTCACTTTTTTATAAAGTTTCAACCTTCATAAATTTTGAATTCCTGATAACTCATGACTAAAATAGTAACAGTAACTTTCAGGGTTCAGCATAGTTTATACACAGTTTTATTTTCACCATGACTGCTTATTGCCAAGCACCCCTTTACCACCTGACCCTGCAGTACAACACTTGGGTGACACAAGCTAGTCACACTAGGTTGAACATTGAGGCCGTGTGCAGGCTGTTCACACTAAACACACCTTGGAAATGTGTTGTTAAACTTAAAAAATGTTTCCGGTCATGGTTTTAGCCTGACCAGATGCCCAGGGAATTTGCAGGCATGGCTCAGGGGTCAGCACTGGCCATTGACAGGTCCAAACACACTGTGTGCAAGTAACCATGCTGCTGTCAGTGTGTGCAAGCTCAAAGGGTGCAGCTTTTTGGGGTCAGTTGGCCCCTGCCAGAGAACAATCCTCTGCATATTTAACTTACTAGCACAGCTGAAGCTTTAGGGGCAGCTAAATTAATTTTCATGTCCATCAACAGTGGATGAACAATTTTCGCAAAGATGAAAGAATGACCCTGATCTTTACAACTCAGCTGACTTCACACTTGTATTAATTTCCTCTTTCTTAAGTAATGGTTGCAGCATTTACTGATTTTAGATCCTTAGCAGAATAAAAGCAGGTAAAAAGATCAGTGCATCTTATACAATTTTTTCTTTGAGATCTATAAAGCTGTATCTTTGCACTGCTGCTGATTCTCATTTTTCAGGTGCTGTCTCTCTATTGCAGCACTACCCCAAAAGACACAGCCACCATATAAATGATGCATAGGCCAGGCAGTGATACAGTACAGTAAGAAAAAGCAGATGTTGAAGCAAGGAGGAGCTGGTGCAGGGAAAAGGAGGGAAGCAGGAAATGCATGAAAAGCATGGCATACAACATAGCAGAAATCAGCTACTTTGAAGTATTAGCTATGACAGGAATCACATGAAATGAGTTCTGCATCATCTGCCAATTTTAACATATGTCCTATGGGACTTCAGCTGGAGCACTGAATCAGTATCATTCATACTGCAGTCAAACTCTTTTCCACAAAGACTTCCCTCCACATTCCACTTGAGGGGAAACCCCAGAGATCTGACAGGATAAAAGCTTCACAGCGTCTTGGGGAACTTGTAGGCCAGAGCAAAAGGATCAGCCTGACTCTGGTGTCTCATGAAGCAGCTGTTGTTGACAGTGGAAGTCATGGGGTTGGCCAGTGGAACAACTGAGAAGTAAATCTCAGCAAATTTTATTCACCATCCCTTCTTTCCAGACTTCTCACTATTTTTTTCCTCCTAAGCAGAGGCTGCTTTAACCCATGGCTTCTGAGTAATACCCAGCTGAAAGTCCAGCATCTGAAACAATCATTGTGCTCTTCCAAATGTATATGGCAGTCTAGTGTAGGCATCAGGAGCATGATTCATCAGACCAAGGCTGGACATATATATCTGAATTAGCTGCCTAGAATCCATTTATCATATAATGAAAAGGCTGTTTCTACAAAGTGACACACCTCATGCTAAAGCTGCTTTCTGAAATGAATGGTACTCTAGAAAGTGCTTGTCTCCCTCCATTGATAGCAAAGGGAGTTCAGATGTGCTTCAGACATGGTCACAAGACTGTAGACACATAAAGTTAATGAGGTGAAGCTCAGGTTTTTTTTGTTATATATAATGAATGAAATAATCCAGAAATTAGACTATCACAGTCCAAGATGCCTTGTAGCTGAATTAATAAAATCAAAGTTTCATTTAAAAAAAAATCCATTTCCCACAGCATGTTTCAGTTTCTATTTAATATAGAAAACATTGTTGAATAAAATATTATTTGTAGTATTGCTCTTGATGTCCACTTGACAAATCAGGATGTACCACAACCAAAACATGAGCTGTTACATAGACTTTAGGCACAGGATTACTTAAAATTTGTCTGTTGCTAGAAGTAGGTGCCAGCTTGCTCATTTCTAGGAATCAGCTAAGCCTCCTTGCCAAGAAGAAAGCTTATAGTACCTGTAGCCTTTTGCTTCCTCACAGCTTTCTGGGAGCAGCCTTTCCTAGCTCCAGCCTGAGGCAAGAAGCAGTCGTGAGCAGTGGTGTTCTGGGAGACTCACACCCTCATGTTTTTTCTTCACCACGTTAAAAGTGTAAGCATGGCCATATGTGTCATTTCTGGGTTTCCCAGAGCAGAACAAATTTACAGTGACATGTAAGGAAGGCCTTCAGAACAAAGCCTTATTTCTGCACTTATCCACAGGTACAAACCACAAGATTTGACAGGGATGTAGAAATACCCATCTGGATCACCCCAGTGGTCCCTGGAACCATTATTCTGACTTCAGCAGTGGCAGCATGATATATTCTGTGGGGCAAGTATGTGAATGTCACGTAAAAGGGGCGTTTCCTTGAACCATTTATATTTGTTTGGTCTGTGAGTGCCCCGGGAAATCTGAGACCCTCGTGCCTGCCCACTGTGCCAGTGTCCTATTACAGGGACTCCACTGATCAGTGTGCTGTACTGGAGGGCAGTTTGGCTGACTTGCTCAGAGACTTGTGCTGACAATCTATCAGAGCTGAACACTTTATAAAAATTTAGGACTAGGAACCTCCTCCTGGATCTCCCTACTTTTATCAAGTATGACTGCTAGCACCCTTGAAGGACACACACTAAATATTTTATGGAATAATATGCTCTTAAATCCCAGAATCACAGAATATTCTGAGTTGGAAGTGACCCAGACAGATCATCAAGGCCAGCTCTTACACATAACAGGGCTCAAACCCACAGCCCTGGTGTTATTAGCACTATGCTCTATGGTCAGGAGAATATTCAGCAGGTGCCCAGTCAGGGGTGGTTGTACCTTGGAGGCAGGCACACCTGGGAGGTGTGTGTTAATGTTATAATTAGGTTATAATGAACCAAGTTCACTCAAGGGGAGGGATTTTGCCACAGTGGCTGGTTCAGCAGCAGTGCATCTGCTCCCATCTGCCCTGGCTGGCAGGTGCTGTGCACTTCATTGGCTACACGATACCATCGAGTTCCTCTCCCTGCAAGGATTTCAAGAGAGCCTGGCTGAGATGTCTCCACTACGCTCTACCCTCCATTTCATCCCTCTCAACAGGTGCTTAAGGTTGAGGTTGAATATGTGGGGAGTCACTGTGGAATAGGTTCCCTGCATGCCAAACCACATTCCATCCAGGAAGCAGCAATTGCATTTTATCCTATAACTTCAGGACTGCTACAACTTTCATTAGAATTTAAACACAACTTCCCAGTTTTCTCTAATTTCAGCCCAGTCTTTTCCTACCGTGAGTTTACCATTTCCCACACTCTATTTATTCCCTCTGTACATCCTCAGAATCCAGTAATTTCATTCATAAGTTGAAATTTGCAATAGTGTGACCTCCTTACCTTGTCACGTGGGGATTTGATTTGAGTTCTTTCCTTTTTGAATTGAGGCAGTTTACCATGGCTTATAATACAATATTTGTAACAATATCAATACAATAATAACACTACTGTATGAGTCCTGGCATACTGATATGGTACTTAAAGCATCACAATTGTCTGGATATATTTCCCATTACCTGACCTCCAGCCATTCATTGCAGCCTTGAATACAGAGCATCTGAGTCAGCTGCTCTCTTTCTACCCCAGTAGAAACTGCCTGTCTGCTGATGGCCTTTTCTCTCTATTTTCTTAGACACCTGGCAGCACCTACAGCCCTCTTTCTAATGTAGCATCCATTGGCTTATAATTAGACTTTGAAGAGTAAAATTATTTTAGTCTGACAGGTATCAGGAAGCCATATTCCTCAACAAACAGCATCCTTATTGCATTTTCAAGGATTCATATTGCTTTGCTTTTCTTGCTGGCCCTGTTACATCTTCTGTTGTGTTTTACTCTCTGTGCTGAAGCAAAATAACACCTTGTCAGAAATGGGGTTAAGCTATTAAAAATATTACACACAATTGTCTTGGTTTTTATAGGCTGCAAGTTTAATGATGTTCGACATCATGTCCCTCAGGTCTTGGATAGTAAAGGATCTTGCTTACTTGTGAGGATCTCAGATTTCACTGCAGAAAGGGGAAATATCTACCCCTCCCTATTGCAAAGAAAACCTTGAAAACATTTTTGCAGCAACAATAAAAAAATTAAAAATCTGGAATAAATGTAATAGAAAAGGTAGGTTCATGATTTTTATGATTATACTTGACTTTGGTGAGGGCAGAGGGAAGGGACAGTCATTCATTATTTCTGAATGTTTGCAGGGGTAATACTGACAGTGGAAATTTCATCTTTGCCGCCAAAGACTTTAGAGCAGTAACAGCAGCATTCTCTCCTGAGTTTGTGTAAATATGAGTAGTCCTATGGTCTCATTTATTCTCTCTGCAAATTCCGACCTTGATCTTGAAAGCTACCCCTGGAAAGCACTGCAGTGATATGCAGTAGTGGTGTGCACAGGTAAGAAGCCCTGACTGTGCAAGATGACAGATCTTGCAGCTAAGAAAACTGATTGCAAAAATTCAGAGACATTTAGTTTATCTATATCAAATTTGCCTTTACAGAAACTGCAGTAAGTTCAAATCCTGTGCTACTAGAAAAGGAGATTTCATAATACAAAATTCTTGTTCTCTAGTTGTCCTTTACCCCAAAAGTCAAAGGATGCACCTCTTCCCACACTCCACCCTGGCGACACACAAACACCAGCATGAAAGTAAAGAGAAGGATTTTAGTGAAAAATCTGAAAGGTTGATACCTTTCGTTTGATTCCATTAGATGGAGCTCTCAGACAAGAAAAAATGAATGAAAAAAACAACCCAGCAGAGGCACCCTTAGGAATTATTAGTACTGTACTATGCGGGTATTTTTCCCTGCTGAGAGCTCTCTTTTCTTGATAGAATGAATTTTTATCCAACTAGAGCTCTTATTACATCCTTTCAAAACTGCTATTATTCAGCAACCTGCCTCTACAACTAGGTTTTAATTAGCTCAAGACATTACTGAGATCAAGTTGCAAACTTTGATCTGTAGCTGCAGGTCTCAACGTAAATAAACAGACCGATAAAGAAATGGCTATGGAACAGGGAAGAAGAGCAGATACAGAATTTAAGAGTAATTTATAAAAACCAGAACATTCTAGCAAGTTATTGACCATTAATGATAGAAGTTCACTGACATTAATGGTGCAGGATTCAGCTGAAAATGTTGCCATGCAAATGCAAGGGCATAAATCAAACAAAAATGGCAAAGTGTTTGCTACATGATTTTCTGCCACTTTCCCATTCTAGTTTCTACTTTTGTTTTGATGTCATACTTAACATATACATTTTGGAAAAGTTTTGGACAAGCTCTTCCAATTCCTACACAAGGGGAAGGATGAAAATAATCCTGTTTAAAGCACTATATGAGCAAAGGACAGAATGCTGGATGCATATTTTCAAGACTTACACTACACTACTTCCTTGTTATGAGCAGTAAGTTAGAAATGTCAATACTTTTGCCAAATAGATTCCTGCTTTTGACAAAATTGGAAAATAGTAAACAATATTATAAAGAATATTATCTGAATTAACAGAAATTAGCAGAGATTGTCCAGAGATATATGGAAGGAAAGAGTCCAAACTGTTTCCTATCAGATTCTACACCTTAGTTAAGAGAAATGATTAACTTTATTTAATCAATTTAACTGTAATCAAATCTTGCTAGTTTTATCTTCTATGAGGGCAAACAGGACACATTTGTAACCAACAATTTCAGTAAAGCTTAGCCTATCTCCTAAATTTATCCTTGATACAAAAATACGATCCTCTAATGACTTCTGAGGTATGATGCTGGAAGGTGGTTGGTATTTTGTGTTTGAATATCATGTCTCAATCCAGATTTTGCAGCAAAATATTTTGAGGACACTTGAACAGTCTGCAAGTCTATTCCATTTTCAGGCTTTTTAAAACCTGTACTCTATTGTACCAAAACCACCTTTTAACGCATTGTGCTAAAATAAAAAATATACAATGCCCATGAGACATGAGAACTTGCAACTTTGTTTCTGTGTTGAAATCAGTTGGCCTCAATATTTGGCAGGCTTTACTTTTACACATTACTCTAGATTTTTTTCACTAACGTAAAAAGAAATCTTCTTTTAGTATTACAGTCTGCTGCAATGTAGGAAGGGTGTCTTTCCCCAACACTGAAGCTTTCTCCCTCACTTCCTTATTCTGCTCTGCACAATTCCTCAGAGGAATGTTTTTCGACAAGGATTATCTTTTAACCTGTTAATTTTTCCCATGGGCACCTGCCACTGACATTAGAAAGGGGTCACAGGTCAGGTCTGACCTTTCCTTCTTGGCACAGACGACATGGAGCAGGATTGTTCTGGTCATACTGAGCAAAGAACACTGCTTCTGGTGCCTTGTAGCTTCCACAACTTGTTTCAAATGCAGAAGGCACAAAAAGCCAAAGCATCGGGACCATATCTAATTTTGCCTTTGCCTGCCTTCAGGATGGCTTTAATGACTATAGCATGGGAAGGCAGTTTTCAAGCTCTTGTCTCTGAATCTGTTCCCCTTTCTGATGGCAATACAGATCTGTGCTTTGACATGCTCCATTTTTGGTCATATATGGCTACTCATAGCCCCTACCACACTTATCTTGAGATCTTTACCTCTAATGGAGGGTATTATTATTATCCCTATTTTATGTCTTCAGGCTACTTGATTTCTTTAGCATTTTCTGTGGAGACCAGGGCAGAGTAGGAAACTGAACCCAATTCTGATGCATTCCAGCTCTGCCCATTGAACTACACTGCAAGATAAGGTGACGTTGCACAAAGAGGTGAGTCTAGGTCTGATTTTAAGTGTGGGAATGTAGGTTACGGCAGTCTTACCCCACTTGCCTGGATTCCAGAGAGAAGTAAGCAGGAGAAGGGCCAAGATGGTGCAGAACTGAAGCATTTTGGTGCCCTACAGTGAGCTTCTGATAAAGTCCCATAGGCAGAGAGCACAGCTGGTAAGATTCATCAGGCTAGGAATGGCAGAACAAACAAGCCCAGTGTAAACCAAAATGCTTTTCCAAAATCTGAAATTTTTCTACCAAGTGCCTGTTTTTAGGTGATGAATATTTTTCCTTGGAAATTTTTCCAGCAGAAAATTCTCAACAATCCACTATATGCCCTCTTAATCCTCATTCTGCTTTCCAGTGGCCATGTCCTTGAAGGGGAGAGAATGTTTGCTTTTCCATGATTCAGTATTTCCCTAAAGTACAGCATGGTTAAAAGACAGACAGGCAAACTTAACTGCCAGGATTTCCATAAAGCTCAATTAAAAGTGCCAAGCTATTGTGACTAGCTTTGTCAAAATCTGGGTGATAAGTTCTGCTGTGCAGCAAATCGTGCTTCTTTCACAAAACACTGGTGAGGAAGGGCAGGTTGTTACTTCTCAGGAGGCTGCAGGCACACGAACCTTCTGGATGGATCTCATCTCCTCAGCTTGCATCTGACCCATGCACCCGAAGCTGAGCTGCCCCTTTGAAAAGGAGAGTCTGAGAAGACAGCCAGTGCACGTGCTCTGGGCTCAGAAGGGAGACAGTGTGATCTTGATAGAAAAATAACATTTACACAGCCAAAATCCTCATCTGTTACTGATCATGCTGCACTGTTATCTTTCTTTTCTTCACCCGATAATCAGGCATGATGCTTTGAAGTGAGCATAAATTCACTTTTCTTGACTTCTTTGCCTATCTTTTTGGAAAAGTGCTCAGTGCTTGTACTGTGTATCCCAATATGGCTTCTTTTTGAATATCTGTTTCAGAAAACACACCCCTACTGCAGCACAGTGCAGCCTATAGCAATAAAGAGGAAAAATAATAAAATCCTTAAAGACAAATCTGGCATTCTGAGTGCTATACTTGGGTCAAACTTGAATCTGAAAGGCTCCTTTGGACCATCCAAAAACTATCTTCTCCCAGTATCACAATAGGTTATTGGAATGTTAGAGATTTCTGCTAGTGTGAATAAGTTGAATTAGCTGAACTCATTATACTTCTTAAACCAAGTTTTTATTTGCTCTGAATAAATTCAGTTTCCTATTTAGTAGCAGTCTCCTCCTCCTCCTAAACTTCATTAAAGCCTCATCCTGTCAGTGGCTGGGCATCTGCTAGTAAACACTGGTGCTTTGAGAGGCTCCTGAGATCTGTGATAAACAAAGCTTCCCAGCTGAGTTACATGTTTCACTCAGGACTGATCTGTTCAAGACCTGGTAATCCTGCACATTTGTTTAAATAAGTGGTTCTGTCAAGACCAGCCCTGACCTACTTTTCCCAATGCCTTATTTGCTGCACACACGTTTCGCCTTTCCACTGACTATACTCCAAACACAGGCTATCCCTTTTGCTATCCCTTAGAAAAATTGCTCAAAGCAAAGTGGGCTCTGATGAGGGGACAGCAACCCCACTCTGCTACACAGAGAAGAAAGTACAACATATTGCCAGCACCCATCAAGCCAGAGGTATTAACCTGCTCCTCAAGCAAGCTTGGGATTCGTTTCTCTTAGCTGGCCAGTTTGACTTATGGCATGGAAACAGAGGAGCAAGTTGAACATAAACATGTGACTCCTGCAAAAAGAAAAATCTATAGAAGAAAATACAAATGCCTTTAAAGGATAACAGCATTTAACAGTGACCATGTCTAACCTCTCCTTACTACTATCAAGAGACAGATAGAAGACAAAACCAGTTCACTCCCTGCAGAATACATTGTCCCTCATCTTTCAAACAGACCCAGGATGGAGCCTTTTGTTAGTTATATCGATCTCTTTCACACTGCACATGGGCTATCATTTTTTTTCAGGACATCTTTCTGTTCTTTAAATGACAGCTTGATTGTTGGAGCCAATCTCCATCACAGCAAAACTGTGTATCTAGTGGTTCAGTGAATGGAGCTATTAGTCCCAAAGTACAGCTCTGTGGTCACTGGCTAGAGAAAATTATTTAAAGTTGAAAGGATTCTGTTTTGATGTCCAATATCCAAATCTTTAACTCATTAGGGATTATCTAAAAGGGCATGCAAAAACAAATGAATACTTCTCCAGCAGCTCTTCTACCACTGAACTCAATATAATGTCAGGCAACTCCTAGATGTTTTCTAAATAGTTCACCTTGGGCTTGGTTTTCAGTAGATATTCTTCATTCCAAATGTATGATATAAAAGGGCAGATTTTATTTAAGAGCAAATAAATCTATAACCTAAGGTATTCGTAAAATGTTCGTGTAGGAGTGTGTAGGATGAGCTAAGGGGAAGGGAAGGGAAGGGAAGGGAAGGGAAGGGAAGGGAAGGGAAGGGAAGGGAAGGGAAGGGAAGGGAAGGGAAGGGAAGGGAAGGGAAGGGAAGGGAAGGGAAGGGAAGGGAAGGGAAGGGAAGGGAAGGGAAGGGAAGGGTCTAATTAATTTGTATACTTCTCTATCCCTGCACTAACTGGAAAAAAAGACTAGACTATCATATTTAAAGAGTCAAACAGCAAAAAAAAAAAAATTATAGACTTCTCCACCATTGTACCAGGTAGGCAGGAGAAGGCATTAAAATTTCATCAGATTTCTCTTTTGAAATCTGATGGAAACACAGCTGAGCCATATTAGCTATCTGTTAGGATGAACATGTGCCTAACATAAGCTCTCTTCTGCCTTCTAATCCAAAAGACATGTATCAAAAGTGTTCATAGACAATTAGGTCAGAGATAACTCCTTTGAACCTCCTTTTTCTTAACTTGCCTGCTGAGTTTATTCCAGGTTTTCAAATTCCTGTTGATAAAATTGAACAACAAAAGTGCATCTGGGGTTTATGCAAGTAGCAATTTTAGGAGTACTTTCATTCTCTAAACAGCTTGACTCTTCTTGTCAGGGAAGTGTATCTGTCAAATCACATGTTCCTCTCCCTAAGACCCAGTAACAGTTGGCTGATATCTGAAAAAGGATGATATTCAAGAATGTGCAGTATTTCACAGTTACATTCACAACAATACAGCAATGCAATCACATCCACTTTCTACTCCTCCTGGACAGAAGAATTAAGTAAATCACCCAAACCTGGTTAGCAAAACAGTGCCACAGGCAGGGGTACAGCTGAGCTTTCCCAAGTCTCAACCCCACTGCAACCCCACAGGGACATATAACTTGCTCTTGTGGTATCTTAGAAACTCCAAGTCACTCTAGCAGAAAATGATATCAAGAATAAATCCAGCTGGCATCAAACACAGCCTCAGCTAGGTACAGGATGAAATTCAACCTGGGGAATACAGCGAATATGGTCCCTATGGCCAGGCCATGCCAGTTCCTGCATCACACAAATCATCTTCCCTCTTTTTCTTGGATGAGTTGTCAGGTTTGGATCAGGAGCAGCACAAGGACAGGCCCAGCAGTGTGTGAGGCAATAGCACAAAGACTACCCCAAATGTAACTGCCTGTGCCATAAGCCAGATGCCCTGAAAGAGGCCCAGAGGGCCTCTAAGTAAACTCAAAGGCAAACAGATCTGTCCATCCTCTGCTGTTATCTCCCCTGAAAACATATATCTGTAGCTTCAGGAGAGCCTGGGAAAGTAGACCTACCTGATTTTCTGCCCCAGTTTGAAGCTTTGATTTGATAAAAATTCAATTCTTACAGCCTTGAGTAATTTTAGTTACTTTTTCTTGCCTTTCTTTTCCCAAACACTCTAACCTGGTAAGTGGAACTCCAGTACCCCAGGAGGGTATTACTGATGTGATGCAGCCTGACAATATGTAACTCCTGTCTCCATCCTGCATTTCTACTCTCAAATATTCTATAATGAACATTTTTTTCAAAGCTGCATTGTGCCTAAAACTCAGTTAATCTGTTCTTTGCTCTGGCCAATAGGAGCTTTTTCTTCTCCCCTTAAATGACCACTATGTTATACCTCTCCTTGCTGTGAATTCCTCCAAAATGTAAACTCTTACACCCCCTTACATTAAACTGCATCTTCTGAATATTGCATATGGATTGTGAACTCCTATGGTTTTTCTCATTACTTTGGTTCATCCAAATAGCTTCCCAAAGGGAGGTCCATTAATTAGCGTATCTGATAACTCAGATCTTGTTTTCTGGCTCACTCTTTTGAGTGGGAGATATGTTCTGTTTGT
Source organism: Camarhynchus parvulus (assembly GCF_901933205.1). Taxonomy (NCBI): domain Eukaryota; kingdom Metazoa; phylum Chordata; class Aves; order Passeriformes; family Thraupidae; genus Camarhynchus; species Camarhynchus parvulus. The sequence goes on along the minus strand of NC_044571.1, from coordinate 35,184,763 downwards.
TTGATTGCTCTTCATGCTGCGTGTTCATGTCTACCCAAGCTTTTATGTTGTGTCCATCATCATGAAATGTGAGATGGTTGATAATTCTCTTCTGATTTACAGAACAAATACTGTCTCAGCAACAGTGCATTTTGGCCCAAAAAGTGGTACTTGAAGCCTGACATGTAATCTTTGGATTTGTCCAATCTAATTACTGCCACTTCCATCTGTGTTTTTATGATATAGACATGCATCCACTCAGAAAAATCACTAAAGCTATAGAGGTAGCTGCCAGGCAGTCATTCCACCACTTCTGGCTTGGAAATGATTTGAAAGATGCTATAGAGTTGGAGGGCTCTGATAAGCATCAGTCTCTTAAAAAATGTGTTTTCCATTGTTTCTGCTCACATTCAAGTATTATTTTAGTAGATTAGACTCAATTTATCACTAATTAACTGTACTTTCTTGTAATTAGGTAAAATGCTGGTTTTGTTGAAGTCAGTGAGTAATAAAACTTCTACAGCAAAAAAATACTGAATATATCAATTTTTTAGATAATAGACTGAGAGTTGGGGTAAATTAACATGCATTGAGCACTGTGCAGCAATCCCAGACAAACTGCTGCACTCGAGCTTGTTTGTTCACAATTGCCTTTAGTGTTTCTAACATGTGTGACCCTCTTCAATGCAGACACATTCCAGGAACAGTTGGCCATGTGCATTCACTGGGCATCTTAGACATGTTTCTGACACTCATTCTCCAAGGAATTGTTCTGTAAATGTGGAAATCATTCTAATAAACCAGAAAATGTCTTCTTGTATTTTTCTTGGATTCAAAACTCCCATTAAGCCATTAGAAACTGGGCATTCCATGAGAGAACATATTTAGAAATGATCAGTCTGTGTTTGACTATCTGCACCAGAATTGCCTCTAGCTAACACCAGTGTAAATCACAAGCCTTTCACTGACACCCCTGAAATTATATGCAAAGCAACTGCCCTATAAAAATAAAGGTATTAGGCTGGTTAGATGTTTTCATTGATAAAGGAACTAAAAAATGTGATTTATTTCAACCTCAACTCATCAGTGTCCTGCCCACTCTGCTTCTGTCATTACTGAAAGAGGGAAACACATTGGTTTTGCATTGCTGCCAATTTTGGGGTTGTGGTGAAAGAATATTAACAGTTACAACTTCTCTGAGCAGCAATCTCTGTCTGCACAAGCCTTATGCACCAGCACACACCACTGGCTATTTCCTTGTCAAACACAGCTGCTGATCCCAGGGATCCAATGGCTTCGGATCCCCTCCCAAGCCAGGGACGCACCATGAATCCTCAGGATTTGCTCCCATTAGTGGAATCCAGGATGACATAGATTGTCCAAGCCTGGGGAATTTAAAACTGTCTTTCCAATAGATTTTAGCAAGTCTGAATAAACATCCTGGCACGAGGACTGGAAAGCCAACTGGAGCAAGGATAACTTCATTTTGGCTAAGATTGCTGGTGAAATTAACGAGAAACAGCCCAGGCTCCTTGCGCCATCTATGTCGCACAAGCATCCCTCACAGTAGCATGGGATTTAATTTGGGTATTTAAAGCTGCCTGCATTATCTTGTGACTCTGGGTCTTTTTACCCATCTTTTCTGCATGTTCTTCCTTGCAAATGTATATTTGATGCAGCACATTTTCAAAGGGAATCAAGAAAGAGAAAACTAAAAGCTACATGTATTAGTATTCCTGTTTAATATCAGCTTACTAGGTGGAAATTAAAATGATTTTTCTATCACTGTTATCTCTCTTCACTTGGCAAAGATTGATTTCCTTCTTCCCTGCTGCTTACTAATAAGACATCTGAAAACTAAGATGTTTTTTGTGTTTACTTCCTTGTTTAAATCAGCTTTCTTAACTAAGGACAGCTTTGGCAATATATCTGTTGCTTAACTTGTGATTTTTGTGTTGGCTCAGGCTCCACCAGTGACAGAACATCAAACTCAGAGAGACTATATATTTTTAATTACTCAGGAATGCCCTTATGCATAAGTACATGAAAATTAAACAAACGGATTTCAAAACCGGTTCAGAACAGATTGCACATTACACAATCACATTTTGGTTTCAGAAATGATGGTGCATTATTTTGCTTCTCCTGCTGACAAGTACGGAGGTTATCAGCCATGCCTTGCCATTCCCACTGCTGTGCCGGGCACTGCCAGGTTTGGTACCACTTTATCGAGAGCTGCCAAGCCAAGGAAGGCTGATGGCAATGCACAATCACACATTGAGTGTGAGCTGAACAACTATTCTATGTGGAATGACACCTTCCTACAAAGGAAATAATAATGTCCAGCAAGTGGGTTAGAAAACATTTGTCTCAAAGAATACGACATGAGCACCCAGCCATCTGCCTCCAGAACCTAGCACTCCTTTGAATTAGAAACAATAAACTAATGAGCAGAGTTGCTGTTTGGAGTCCAAGCTGCATTGTATGAACTTGGTACTCGCGCCCCAGCAGCAAGACAGCTCTAAACAAGATGCAACGATTTCAAAAGACAAGAAAGGTTCAGTGAAAATTTTGCAGGGCAAGATGGTCATACCAAAGGAAAAAGGTGGGAAAAATGGCCACCTGCATACTGCAGATGAGGAACTAAAGCACTAGAGACACAGGTGGTGTGGTGCTAACCATCCCTTCTGCACCAAAAAGCTGAGCTTTTTTGAAAAGCTGTGTAATGTGTCCTGCAACACATTCTCTTGAGATATTGTCTCATATCCTTTAGACATTTCACTGCATTGGAGGCCTTCTTATTTAAGGGCCTAATATTTGTCTTTCCTAATATTTCCTAGTATTTTTCTTTCCACTCCATCTTAAACTCCCATGCTTAGCATTAATAACAAGAGTATTTTCCCTCTAGAGTATTTTGCCTGGAATACTTATATAGCAGTATCTTACCTTCTTCCCCTCAAATTTGATTATCCTTCATTTATCCACTTTTTGTATATTGAAGTTTAAGTCTTTCTTTCTCCCTGTTGATAAAGTTGCTCTTGTCCTTATTGGGGGATGATGTCTCAAGGTTTCTTTCAGCCCTTTCTTACATGGTTCAAGGATGTTCTTCTGCATTTCTGTTTTTTTGATACAACTGCACTCAGAACTGAAATCCAGCAAGAATTTTCTGTGAAGATGCACCTGGTCAGTCCCCACTGGAGATCAAAGGTGACAACTCCTTGCATCGTACCAGAAGCAGCTCACACCACAGGAGCAGCCTGTGTCCCACCAAGGGTGCCCTCAGCAGCCACCTGCTTGGGTGACCTGAGGGAGCGGTGCCTGCATCTCTGGGTGCCTCACAGTGCAGGGCTGGTCTCGGGGCACCTGGCTCCTCGCCTGGAAGCCTGGTCCCGATCAGCTGTGCCGGGCAGGCAGGCAGGTGTCTGGACACACTTCAGGTGCTGAGTGCCAAGGTTGGTGTGCACGTGATATGCCGCTACATGGGCACTTCTGGCGCTGCAGAATTCGGGGGTGAATTGAAGGCTAAACCAGACCTGCTGCTGGGGGTGAATATGCAAGCGATGCTCTTTCATACAATTTCCATCTTCCTGTCCTATTTTCGTGCTATCTGTCCTGGTGCACCTTTGGTGCATATGCCAAAGGCCACAGAACTGCAGAGGGAAGCTTGGCAGGCTGTGACCCATGCCGACCCGCCTGAATTAAAAAAAAAAAACCTTTATTTTCTTCGGAGGTGGGGAGGAGTGACCTTTCTGCTTAGAAAACGGAGACAAGCCTCAGCCGTCCTCCCCGCCGCCGGCCCCCGCTCCAGGTCGGTCTGTGATGTGGATGATGTGGAATATGGGGGATGAAGATGCCAAGTGCAGGCGGAGGGGATGGACAGGGAAAGGAAATCCCGTTCCCTCGCACCCCGTTACAGTTAGAGCCACAGCACAGACCCGGCCGGCGGGGCTCCCCCGCGACGCGGCAGCGGCGGGAGGCGGGGGGACCGCAGGAGGCGGCAGAGGAGGAGAAGGAGGAGGAGGGAGGAGGGGGCGAGCGGCGGGGAGGGGAGGGAACACCTCGGCTGGGCGGAACACGCCGGCCGGCGCGGTCCCAGGCTGTCGCGGCCGGGCTGCCCGCGCTGCCCGCGGCTCCCTCTGCCCCCGCACGCTCCCTCTGGGGCCGGGGGCGGCGGCGCCCGCCGCGTCCCGCCCGCAACTTTCCCTCCGCCGTGGATGGCTTTCGTCGGAGACCTGCAGGGCAACCGGGCGCTTGACACCTGTCCCCCATGGGCCGCCCCCGCGCCTAAGTTTGCCGGCGCCCGGCCGCACTCCGCCGCCGCCGCAGGGCGGGCTTGAAGCCGCGGCGGGGCCGCGGAGCCCATGGCCGGGCGCCCCGCCGCGCCGCGCTGTCCGTGCGCGCCGCCCCGTCCCGCCCGCCCGGGAGCCGCCGCGCCCGCCCGAGCGCCGCAGCGGGGGCGCTGAGCGAGGCAGCCCCCGGCACTCCGCCACCGGCTCGGCGCCAGCCGCCGGTGCCCGCCGGGTCGCTGGCGGCGGCGGCGGGGGTGGCGGCGGGGCCGCGGGATCCGTCCGCGCTCGCTGCCCCCGTGTAGTTCTCGAGTCGTCTGTCCTCGGCGGCGGTCCGCGGGTGACATGCAGTCCCTCATCTCTCCGGTGACCAAGGCTATCCTGGTGGCTTTGTTCATCTTCGCCATCCTGCTGATCCTCTACGTGATTCTGTGGTACATCTGCCGCGATGTGGATTGCGACCATGGGATCTGAGCGGCGCCGCGGGGCCAGGGCTTAGGAGCCGGGATTCACCCCGCGGGGCCGGGAGCGGCAGCGGGAGCCCCTCCGGGCGGCAGCCGCCGCCACCGCGGCCGAGCAGGGGAAGAGAAGGGGAAGGAAAGAAAAGAAGAGAAAAGGAAAAAAAAAAGAAAGCGAGCGAAGGACCGAGCCGAAAGAGCCCGGAGGACAACTGCGATCAAGAAACCAACCTGAGCTTGACCTTCAGAGACCAGGGTGACCCGGTGAGTCTCCGCTTTCCGCGGTGCGGGGGATGCGCGGGTGCGGCGGGGCTGCCTCCTTCTCTCCCTCCCGCTCCCCTCCCGCTCCGCTCCCCTCCCCTCACACACACACAAACGCACTCGCACACGCACGCACATGGATGTGGCACAGGCGCCCCATACACACGCCGCTTACACACACACCCGTGGATGTGCGTGCCTGAGCGCCCGCTGCACGCAGGCATGCGTGTCCCTTGGGGACAAGCAGGACCCGTCCTGCTGGCCGGGATAAATTGTGCCTGCCCCCGTGTCCGTGTCCCCCCGCTTTAAATTTTTCGAGGTGACAAGGCGCCAAAGGCAGCGCGCCCGCGGGAGCGGCGGGGCGCGGGTGCGGGTGCCGGAGCGCGGCCGCCGCGCTGCCTTTGCGGCCCCACATTGGTATGCAGGCGGTGGCTGCGCCGCCAGGCAGACCTAAAAGGTGAGCCCAGGGGATGGGGGAAAGTCAATGCTTCATCAGTCCAGGGGCAAATCGGGAAGTTACAGAAAATGAAGGGAAGATGTCAGGTATCCGGCTAGTGCCAGCAGGCAGACTTCGGGGAGGGGATGTGAAGCAGGATGAGTTTCTCCTTTCTAGGGCCAGGTTGATGGAAAGAAGTGGGGGAGATGACAGAAAAATGTGCATGGGAAGTTCTGGATGTAGCGCTCCGTGTCTGGTCTCACTGACACTGCATTTCCTACGTGCTACTCTCTGTAAAAGGGTTAACACTCAACGGCTTACCACAAGCTGGGCAATTTCAGAAAATGTTGATCAAAAGTACACAATTGGTGAACATGTACATGCTGACTTGTTAGGACATAAGAGGGGATGTATCCTGCCCAGCCGTTTTCCCACCTGAGAGAATTTGTTGTTGGCGATTTCTGCTCTTACTGTTTGGTTGTATTGAATACCCTGTGCTGAAGGGGAGAGACAGCAACACATTGTGTTTGAAGTGGAAAAGACCTGCTGAAAGAAAAATGGTCCCAAACACTTGGGCTGTAACTGCTTCTGTCCTCGACAGACAAGCTGTCAGGCATAGGAGCAAACTCCAGCTGCGTGCGTTATCCCTGGCGGGATGTGTTCGGGTGCCGCAGGGTGTGGGTGCGTGTTCGCAGTGGGGAAGAGGAGGAACATCGAATTCACGTTTCAAGCAGGGGAGCAGGGAGCCAGCCAACTGTAAAGTGTAATCGTGTGATTTGGGGTGATATGACATGGAGTATTGGTGACTGAAAGCTCACCTTTGCAACAGGGGTCTGTACACGGAGGAAACTGTTCGGAAGGCAATTTTCTTGCCATTTCAGTTTGTGCTTCTGTTCAGACTGTATTTTGAAGGGCTTTTGACCTGACTAGTTGATCAAATATGACATTACCATTAACACACGCTACTAATTTGATTATAACAGCAGTGACATCAATGTTTCCTTGCCCTGCAACTACAGTAGCAATGCATTTGTTTACTTCCCCCATGCACGCTCTGAAATGTCTGTTACTCAACAGCTCTGAACAGCAAGGGAAGAGGGAGGAGGAGGGGGAAACTTACAGACATTTAAAAATGGCTATAGCTCTGTTTCCCTTATCCATGTAATGATGTGGAAATAAAACAACCTCCAAGTTCTCTTCATCTTTTTTTTTTTTCTTCCTCCAGTCAGTACACTTTTTTTTACCAAAGTGGCAAAAATCTCTTCACACTTTGACATGTCAGGTTGTGTCACATGTTCCCTTCCGAATTAACAGCAGTGCACACCTTCTGCCCCTCTCCCAGCTGGCAGGAGCTAGCGGGTGAGACAGTTATAGAGGCTTTGCCATTTAGTGTTAATTATTTCACAGTAAACCAAACTGTTATTTATAGAACTGATGAAGTGTGGCAAATTAATGTGGTTTTCAGAATTCTTTAAATATCAAGAGATATGTGTGCGGGTGATTAAATATCTGAAGTGTTGATGTGACCAAACATATTTTGTACTACCCATCATAACTGACATTAATCAACTTAATAATTGTAGAAACCATGAAACAGTCCCTTCAGTTATTGTCTGATCATTAGCATTCCCAGCTGGCTCATTATTCTTTTAAGCATATTGTTTTTAGGAAACAAGATGTAGAATTTTTTTTAATGCCTGATTTTATTCTAAATAAGGTGAATATATATGCATTTATATATAAATATACATATAAGGTTTGCATACAATCAAATGGGTATTTTTCAGCCTGACATAACTAAAAAATAAGCAGAACAATGATTAGCAGTATTGAATTTGATTTGTAGTTGTAGTCACAGATACGTTGGCTTTAGTTCAATACTCTGTATTCATTATCGTGTACTAGCAAATGTAAAACCCTAAAGATCTGAAACACACCTTTTCCTACTGCTGCAATGCCTCATAGAAGGGAATGTTATCCTGGCCTTGCTCAGCTGTGTATGGAATTTTGCAGTTGGTTTTGACAGAGTCAGAAATATATTGTCAGATTAGCATGTGAATTTGTAACAGCATGATGTTGCTAAAGTTGAGAGAGATATTAAAACAGTAAAAAGGGTAGAATTGATTACTGTGGAATATGTAGAGACCTTATTTTTGTAATTATTTACTTGTTTGCTCAGAAGTTTGGTGATGATTTTATTTCTCTTTCGGGTTTGTGCTCGTGCCTCAACAATTTTCACCATCTTGCTCTCTTTTAATGTATGAGAGTATTTCAAAGGTGAACTCTGAAATATCCCCTGTGACTGAGATGCAGTGCATCAGGTAGATATAGATCACCTGTAAGCGTTTTTTGCCGTAAGATAGGTTGTAACATCATGAGTAGTGCTTTTGTTTAAAGCAAAGACAACTTGTTATTGTGTTTCTACTTAAGCCAAGAGAAATTTTTTACCCTGTTACAAAAATTAGTACTTTCATGGTCTGAAAGTATGTTTTTAATCCACTTAATAGGCTGTTCAAAAACTGTGTTAAGTGATATTTCAAATCTTTGCCTCTTTTTTTGTGTGGAAAAAGACTGTGAAGTTACCACTGCTTCATCAGCAGAAGTGTAATGAATTTTATGGATTAATTCCTACTGCAAGGTAGCGTGCTATGTCACGGTCCTAGGAGTCTTGTCACATCAGACTTAAACATGCAGTATGTTTCTCGATAAGTCATTCTTTACTCAATTCCTAGTCAGGCAAATTCCCTGCAGATTTACTAAATATTTTCTGTACGTGGCATGTAAGAAGAGTAACTGGGCAATACAAATCACAGATTTGCTTATTTTCTATTTTCTTCCCTATAAGATGGGTTAATAAGAACCAGTGTCTTCATGGTGTGCCCTCTGTGCATCTTAACACCATTTCCCTAAAACAGGCTTTGAGGAACACTGAAGATGATTCCAGCACAGGAGGGTCTCTGCAGAGATGAAAAGTTAGCTGAGGTCCAGGGATGGACAGTGCTGCATCCTCAAGATGTCCTTGTGTCAAATGAATGCTCAGCTGTATTTTTTCCCCTCCAGGTGAGTGTAAAGCAGAGAGCCTTCAAGCTGCTGTAAGGTAGAACACATAGATCTGCTCTGTGCAGCTCCAGCCCCATTTGTTGGAGGGCCCAGTCTAGGACAGATTTTCTACTGTCTGTTCTATGCAAGGTGTTGATTTTGTAGTTGTTCCTTGCAGTCTTAAATCTGTGAGCCTTAGATTATTGGTAATGTGACAAGAACTTGCCCCAATTTGTGTGTTTATAAACAGCTTGGAGGTGGGATGGTTGGGATTAATTTTACAATTGATGCCACAATTCTAACACTTGAAACTGGCAGGGCCCTTTAAATGACAAATCTGGGGGCAGTATTGGGGAATACAGTGTCACTGTAACAAGTGTATTAAACCTGCAGCGTGAGCAGGCCATATCTATCTTGCTTCTTGCTTGGCTAGAATAACAGTCTTGCATTGGTGATGTTCATACAAACTCTGTGTGTGAGGAGTTATGGAAAAGCTGGTCTGAAGGAATCATGAACAGCAGGCATGTTTGCTCCTCACCTGAAGATCCATCTCTGCTCTGGGTACGATGAGCCTGGCTGCTCCCTCCCTGCTGCATGGCACGTCAGGGCTGCAACTGGGCATTCAAACATACGGGAAAGTTCCACTGCTGTTTCTCAATGGATGACTTTTCCCCCAGTTTTTCTTTGATGCATGAGTGTTTTCTCCTTTCTCTTCTAAGCATTAATCCTCAGAGCTGTGACTTGGTGCGTAATGCGGTTTGTAGACAAACTGCATGGATTGATTTTCCTGAAGTGGGCTGACCAAATGATGAGTGTATTGGAAAGCAGCACACACTTGCTTATTTTTTGTTCTACATTAAGCTAGTTTTCTTGTTGAAATATCCTAATATCTATTAAAATAGCTTTAAAAAAAAATTACTGATTACTTTTGATATGCATTGCTGGTATGGTACATGTAGTTGCATAGCAGCATCTGCTCTTCTTAGAGGCATTCTGATAACTTTTAAAATTTTACCCAAGTGAGAAGATGTGAGGTTTAGCTTGGAGAGGCTCATAACACTCTGCTGTTGAGAATTACATTCTTATTTTGAATGTTTTGATATATTACTTTGGAATACTAAAGATATTTACTGGCGTTTTCACAAGTCATTAAATCATATGTAAAGGATACCAATAAGGTGACATTCAGACATTCTATATTTCATTGTAGAAATTGTAGAATTGTAGAAACTGTAATCCACATTCATGTTTGAATGTGGATTACAGTTGCAAAAAAGATGTGGAAAAAATTGCTTGTGACTGATGAAGAAAGACAAAGGTTTGGGAAAAGAAAGAAGAGTGTTATATCGAGACAGTAGAAGAGAGACTCCAGTGTGTTCAAATTTTAAGAAGTGGCATTAATGTGAAGGAAAATTAGAAGCTTAGAGCACAAAAATTGCCACTGTCCTGTACAGAAACTGTATGTACATATAAATATACATGCATACATATGCTTGTATATATGTATATACATTTGCACAATCTGTGTGATTAAATTAGAAATTTGCAGCTCTAGAGCAAGCTGAGAATCCTTACATGAATGGTTTTTTTTCCTTGAAACTTGACTCTATTAATGCCCAGTTGGAATTTACTTGAAAACCAGATAGTGTTGCAGATGCTTTCTTGAGGACTCAATGATCAAAGATGAGTGATGTTGAATATTGGGGTTATAAATGAATCATTCTATAAAGAAAATGCTACTGCTCAATTCACTTCGGAAAAAAAAATCTGGTTATGTGGGCTGGAAGAAATACATTAATAACAAATAGATTTTATGTCTTGTGTTTTCTATTGACCTCAAAGAGACAAAGTCGCTACTTAACAGGGAAAAATCCTCTTAGGTTATTAACCTATTATGACCAAGAAATGTATGTGAGAAAAGAACATCTTAGAGAAAAGTTAGCAGAACTCTAATATTTTGGCTCAAACCAGTAATAGCCAAAATCTTCTTGCAAAAGTACAAATATACAACTCTTTGATGTAATAAAACTTCTGTATTTATGTTTTTAAGTGCAAACAATGAAAGAATCCTCCTGAAGTTATGAGTGTTAAAACTTATTCACAGTGAAACCTAATGCAGGATTATGATGCTTTTTGGGTATTATGATATTTTATGTAACACCTGAGTAAGAAAATGTTTTGGTTTGCATGAAATGCAGCAATGTATTACCAAGGGCTAGGGGAAAAAAGTGCTTTTTGTATGAATAGCCTCTTCTGTATTTGTTGCATATTGGGGTAAAGCTGAACTCATGGAGAAAATTTTATTTGCTATTCAATGTCCATTTCAGTGGTGAGTTGTGACTGCTGTGAACCCTATTAAATGGATACCCAGCAAAGTCATCATGCTACCTACAGCAAAAATTAAACAAGGTCTTCATTAAGTTGTGCTCTTCATGGACACTATATGTGGCATAGTTAGGTAACCTGTAGTGCAGGTTTCTTATATAGCTCTTATGATTAATGCACTCCTGAACATACTATCATCACCTCCCTTGTGAGATACGTGTATATAAATGGGCTTAAAAATGAGTTTGCCACTAATCTCCATTCTAATGACTTGTTTTTATTTTCTACTGCAACACCATTCTGGCTTAAGAGGTACGATAACTGAGTGGGAGTTTAATGAAGTCTTGATATCAGTGAAGATAAAAGGGAGACACTGAGCACACAGAAGGACATCGGTGTGTGTTTCTAGTGACTGATGCAGCATAATTCAGCTTGGCTGCAGTGACCATGAAACAGTGAAGTTTAAGATCCTTAGGTCAGTGAAGAGGGAGCACGGCAAGCTCTGTACCCTGCTTGTCAGGAGAGCTGACCTTGGCCTCCTCAGGGATCTGCTAGGTAGAGTCCTGTGGGATGAAGCCCTGGGGGGAAGAGGGGCCCAATACAACTGGTTGATACTCAAGGATTACCTCTTCCAAGGCCAAGAACAATGTATCCCAAAAAAGAAATAAGGAAAAAATGCCATGTGGCCTATGTGGATGAACAAGGAACCCCTGGACAAATTCAGACACAAAAAGGAAGCCTAGAGAGGATGGAAGCAAGAACAGATATCTTGAGAGGAATACAGTGAGATTGCCCAAGCAGCTGGGGATAGGGTTAGGTAAGGTAAAGCCCTGACAGAATTAAAGCTGGATGGGGACAGCAAGGGCAACAAAAAATCCCTTCTGTAGGTACATACTGACATACCTGGGTTATAAAAGGAAGACTGAGGAAAATGTGGCTCTTCTCCAGAAGAAGGTTTCCCAGGACATGGGAAAACTGAGGAACACTGTAACTTTTTTGTTAGGTACATGAGTTGGCAACGTGCTCATGTCCTTGCTTCCTCTGTGGGCTTCCTTTTTGTGTTTGGATTTGTTCAGAAGCTCCTTCCACTAGACCAGATTGCACAAAACCCCATCCAGCCTCACCTTGAATTCTTCAAGGAATGGGGTATCCACAGTTTCTCTAGATAAGCAGTTGCAGTCTTTTCACCATCTTCACAGTAAATAATTTATTCCTAAAATCTAATCTAAACCTTTCTAAATCTAAACCACTTTCAGTCTGAAGCCTTTTCCTATCACTGCATGCCCTTGTAAAAAGTCCCTCTCCAGCTTTCTTGTAGCCCCCTTTAGGTACTGGAAAACCGCTATAAACTGTCCCCAGAACCTTCTCTTCTCCAGGCTGAAAAGCCCATCTCTCAGACTGTTACAGCAGAGGTGCTATGCTCCCCGTTCCCCTGGTCATTCCTGTGTCCCCTCCTCTGGACCTGCTCCACCAGGTCCATGTCTTTTCTGCACTGAAGTCTCCAGAGCTGGAGTTCAGTAGTGTTCATCCTTGGGGGTTTTTAAGACCCCTTGAGCAACATGGTCTGACCTCAATGCTGGCCCTACTTCCTGAGACCTTCTGAGGCACCTTCCAACTTGAACCATCCTAGGATTGTATGATCCTATCAAGCATGTATTCTTGAGAGTCTTCTGTGGGAATGAGCACTGGCTGGCTTGTTGTTATGCGCTCTTTCCTTAACTCTTAATATGTGCTAGACAGGTAAACCAAAAGTATAGAGGCACAGAACTGGGACTGGAACTGAGTGGGAATCTGTTCCCAGTAATCCTAATCATCCTTACATTTTACATCTACAGTTCTTATCTTACACGATACTCGTGGATATGATGAGGTGTGGAGCTGAAGTGGAACCTGGCAGTGCACCACTAGAGCAGAATGATCTCTGTGCTCGTATGTGGAGGGTGAAGCCTTCACAGATCACAGTGGCCTGAAGGTTGAAGACAAAAACTGCGATGTACTTATAGCCTGCTTAATTCTTACACCTCTGTGGGGACTCCAGCACATTTCTAGGAGCTAGACATTCAGTTACATCGCTCTGACTATAGTATAATCATGCTGGTCATACCCTTGTGTAGTGTAATTTTTTCTGTAATCTGGTCCAGTTTTTATCTTTATGTTTATCTTCAGCTGTACAAAGCCTGTTAACATTAGCTGTCATGGCCATACAAGTAGTTAGTACTGTAGGATTTTCAGATACTGCCTGGCTAAAATGTGAACTGGGGCTTTGAAGAAAAAAGCAATCTCATGGGAATGGCATGCTTCAACACCAAACCTGTCATCTCATACCTAGGCTACTCACAGCTTATATTTAGGTGGAAAGCAGATTACTAACCAGAGAAAAAGGCACTTAATGCAAAAGGCCATTGTACCTTTTTTTCCCCAGGTAGAAAAAGCCTTTTCCTCAGTGCTCAGAGCTGTGCTGCAGTACCTGCCTGCCTGTCTGGATGGTGGGCAGACTCAGGGAAGCTGCACAAGGTGATAGTGGGTCCCCTTTATTCTATCATTTCATCATACACCTAAGTGTACTCCAAATTTACAAGAATGGAGCTATCGAGAGTAATTATTTTCAGTGCAAATCCAAGATAAATGAGAGCTGCAGTGCATCTGTTGTCAGGGGTTTAAACAGTGATTCTCCTGTTAGTATACAGGCTCACTGCCACCCCCCACCTTATTAAACACATGAAAAGCCACGTTTCTATACCTCAGTTGTTATTTTTTTGCTTGGAGATGTATCAAAAAATGATGAAAACATTTTGAGCCTAGGAAAAAAACTTACATATTTGAATGCATAAACTGCTATTTTTGAGAATTCTGAAGTGACGTTAGTTTTTTCTCTCATGTGGGCTTACAAGCCTGGAGAGATTTTAAATTGAAAGTGGAAAAGAAAACTTGCTTTTTACTTGAGTTCATGAAAGCTCTCTTAGTTCTAAAATGAAATTATGTACGAAGCAAGTAAGGTTCTGTATCGTATATTAAATTCACATGACAATTCCCTTTTTAAAATTTTATGCAGTATTCAGGTGAATAGAGAGTATATGTAATCTATTTATTCCAGACTTCTATGAACCTGCTGCTGACTTTAGGAATTAAATGTTTTGACTGCTCCTGTCCCAGGAACAAGACATTGACACCAAATTCCTTTAGTTTGAGTCTGCATGTTGGACGTGCTCTGAATTCCAAGGATAAACATGTAATGGTATTATGAAATAGTATTATCTTTGTTATCAGACAAGGGTTTCTTCTCTTACTTTTGGCCACACAAACAAGGTCAGCTGGAAGGAGGGTAGAGCACAACAGAAGCGGGAACTGGCTTGGAAGACACTGCAGCCACTATTGTGAGTCATTCTCTTTTAATCACCAAGGCAAAATCCTATGGGCATGTGGGATGATACATAAAGGAAAGCAGAATTTTGCTTGCTGTGGAGGAGCTGTTCATTTGTTACAAACATTCAGCTGACTTCAGCGGAGTGGTGCCAATTTCTGTTAGCACAGGCGTTGGTTCTGAGGATACATATAGGCGTTAATAAACAACTGGAGTCCTTCTCCAGGCTACAGATAGTAACAACCAAGTAAGGGATGCAGCTAGGATGACATCCCGCCACCTTTGTCACTCTTCAGCCTGTCTAGACAGGTACCTTTTAATTTGATATAATGTGATTGATATAATACACAGAACTTAAAACTAATAACATCTATTAATGTGCAATGTGTGTTCTATACAAAAGGCTGCTAAATTAAAAGGCAAACTTATCTCATGAAATAGAAATGTTCATGATATATGGTTGAAAAATATAGCTATGGAATGTGTGCCTTTGGTTCAGCAGATTTCATGAAAGTGATAGAATCAGCACTCCTGAGAACCTGTATATGAACCAAAATGGAATCACTCTTGGATAAGCTTATGGATATTCTGCTACTATTTTATGAATGTTAGCTAGGCAATCCAGACTTCTTATACACACTGTGGTCATCTGGATGACTAGAGAAATTGAATGGTTCCTGTGATAACTGTAAATAATAACTTAAAGCCTCCTGAAATTCAGCAAGGAGGGGGTTCACTGAAAGGCAGCATCCTGGATGGAATGTACCAGTGGTACCTGTGCCGTGTGGGGTGGGAAAAGTTTTGCAGGATACCTTGCTAGTAGCTGGAAGAAAAGATTAATATAGTTGAAAAAGATTAATATAAATGGATGGATGGATGGATGGATGGATGGATGGATGGATGGATGGATGGATGGATGGATGGATGGATGGATGGATGGATGGATGGATGGATGGATGGATGGATGGATGGATGGATGGATGGATGGATGGATGGATGGATGGATGGCACATCCTCGGGGGAGTGGCATTTCCCAGGTGCATTTCTCCTGTGGAGAGGCACTTTGAAGAAAGAAGAGTCGACCCTGACAGAGGCTCTCCAGCGTCTGGCGAGGAGTGGGACTGCAGAGCTGTGACTTCAGGACATGCTCTATTGTGACAGTCACTCTTTGCTGCAGTCTATAAAAAAAGCTCAGAGGCACAATATCAAACAACATGATGTTTTGACCCAGCATGGTCATGTAGCTATCTGTTTATTGGATATTCAATTAAATTACATTTTGGTCTGTGTAGTAAAATGCATTTCTTAATTTGCAATTTTTAAGATAGCTGTTGTTTGAGTTAAGCTTGTGAATAACCTTTCTTTTATAGTCCTGTGATTTCTGCACTAGAACTGTAACTTCATTTCTTTTTGACCTACATTTGTATGAGTAGAGCAGTTGCTTAGACTGTGAAATACATTTATTTTTCTCTTACCATTTCAGTTAGTAGGTAGTTGCAGAGCTCTTTTGTTGTAAGAGTGTAATGTTGCTTTCATAACTGGCTGGATGGTGTCTACTGCTTGATTTCAGTTCCAACACAATCTCCTCGTGCTTTTTTATCCTAACATGCAGCCCTATAGCCACCTATCAGCCTCATCCTCCTCCCACCAGAGCTGTTCTGCTAGAAACCTGTGCGGGATTTCCTTGCTCCTGTGTAGGCAGCAGGTTTTGTGCCCTGATAGGGGACAGACTGAAAAATGCAAAATTATCATCACTTCTGAGCATCACAAAAGAGGAGAATAAGCACTTTCAAAGCAGAAAGTGACTACATTTTTCTTTCCCTTGCTGTAATAGTAGCAGATGGTACTTGTGGACCAGAATAATTTGTCCTTTGAATAATGGTCCTTGCTAAGGAAAGCTTAATTTTGTTTTTTCCTATGCATAAAAAGTAAATTTTTTAAAAATTTAAACCCACACGTAAATCTTTCTACTTACCTGCATTTTTCTGGTTTCTTTTTTACCACTCATAATGGTTCTGATTTTCAAAGCATTCTGTGTAATATCTGTTACATTAAGGTTTGCGCCAAGAGGATTTATTATCAGGAATTGAAAAGAGATGTTATACAAACCCACATATGTGAACATGTTTATTACCAGTGATGCCTGAATATGAAGTGGTCACTTCATTTTCCTATTACCACCAAACTCATTTTGATTTCCTTGTTTTGCTTAACTTTAGGTCACAGTTTATTACAGTTTGTTACATAGTTTATGAGCTGGGTCGGTGCCCCAGAAATGAAGGGTGAAACCACTTGGTTTGGCTTGCAAAAGCAGCTCCTGGAACTCTTGACAGAGTGAGGTTTCTCTGGCCTTTCATTACACTTACACCAAGTGGAGAGAGAATGGAAATAAACCCCTTTGCAAATTAAAGGCACTCCTGAATTAACTTTCTGGGTGAGCTTTATCTCTGGTCAAGATGGTCATCCACCCATACCTGTCTCCTTTTCTACCCAGCACCTTGGGTAAAGGATTTTCTCTTTCAAGGGAATCCTCAGCTTTCATGTTTGGAATGCCCTTATTTTGGTGCTGAAATGGCATGGAAAATGTGGTATTACAACCAACACTGAGATTTGGAAAGTCACTTGATTTTCATCTGACTTGAACTGGCTCAGCTCTTAGTTTTTTGTATGCGTGTATATCTATCTACCATCTATCTATCTATATCTATCTATCTATCTATCCATCCATAAATTTTATAATTTGATATAAAATGCAAATGATAAAATTTTAATCAATAGTTTTTATATTAAAAAGCAATCTAAAGACATATATGTACAGAAACCTATATCAGGAAATCAGGAGTAATTAAGGAGAGGAGAAAGGAAGAGTTAGTTTTAGAATCCTTAAAATCTAAAATACAATACAGTATTGCTTTGTTACTTAGTTAAGGACAAAAAGAATAAATAAAAGTAAGGACTAAACAATATTTCTTCCTTTAAGAAAGGTTTTCTGTCTCAGAGAGTTAACCAAAGCATGAAAGTATTTCTGTAAACATCTCACAAAAAATATTTTACTTCTGCGCAGTTAGCACTATTGCAAGCTTTTTTCTGTTTATATTTGAGGGTGGTTTATGCCTTTTTAACTGTGCAAGACCTACTGGAAAAAGCCTAGTCAGTCGTAGGGAAAATTATTGATTTTTCTGTACGTTTAAGTGCACTGGTGTGGAAAGGATGGTCTCACACTTCTGAAATATTTTTCAATGTAAACAGCAGTCTACTTTGACCAGCCTGCATTTGAGTTTGCTCAAGACCCAGCACCCTGGAGGCAGAAAACTGTAGCAGTAGGAATAATACAATATCCCTGTAAAAATAGAACAAAAACTGTGATAACAGAAATAATATCCGGCCTCTATACTGTAAATACAAAAAGTTTGTACACCATGATGTCCAGACACTTTACAGAAAAGATGGGTGTTGGTCCCCCTGCTAAAGGGGAGGAAACTGAGGCTGAGGAGGCTGGGGGCACTTCGTTGAATTTTCTACTTGGACCATGGAAGAACTGTTCCTATATACTGACTCTATAATCCCAGTCCAGTGAGCTGCCCTTGAAACTGCTCTGAAACAAGATAATGATGTTGGTGATTACTGTGTTTTGATCTGAGAATGTAGCGGTAATGGATTGCATATCATACACTATAATTTTATGTAATTTTCAGAACATTTATAAATAATTCAAACTTCAGGTTGGATGTGGCACATCAAAGTTTATCTTGCCATATCCCCATGCCTTTTTGCATCAAAGGAACATTGGAGACAGTGCTGACATGTTATAGCCGTCAAATAAAAACTGAGATTTTGTAATGAATGACATTTGAGTACCAGAGTTTGGCTTATAAAGGTAAAGTAAGAGCTTTGCTAATAAATCTGGTTAGAGCACTGCCATGCCAAGGAGTATATTGACACTGTAAACCTTTGTCATTTTAAAGGAAAACTAAAGGCTGTTTTTGACAAGATGAAAGAGGGTTGTTTGGTAGAGAGGGCAGGGTTCTTTACTGTGACCACTCCTCTTAAATTATATGTCATTATTTTTAACAACATTTTGTATATGTCAACTTACACTGAAGTGGGAACTGCCACTTTCAGCAAAAGGAAGCATCATACTAGACTCCAACTGAAAAACCAAAGAAACTCCAAACTGCAGATTTGGTTATATTACAGTGTAAAACTAGAAATGTTTGAAGATACCTTTGACCTTCAAGCTCTTTTTGTTAAATATGGGAACAACAAATGATGTTGCTAAATGTTTAAAGTTGCATGAGCGATCACATTTTGAAGTGGATTGCTAAATGTTTAAAGTTGCATGAATGGACACATTTTGAATGGATGTGGTGCAGACAAAGTCTAGGAACACTTAGGAAGGATTCAGAAGGTAGAACTGCCTAATAAATTAGAAAAGAACCCAGCATAAGCAATGACTGTCCATGGTGCATTGACTAAAACCAACATGGTGTCTTGTTAGGGACACAGAAATGGAAACAAAACCCATTCCATGAGATGACATTTAAACTACTGTTGGCTGTTTTAAACTTGGAGAGATGTGTGACAGGCAGGAATGCAAACTTCCCTGGAAAGCATGTGAAAGAGATAATGCAAAAGAAGCCAACCTGGAGAATCCTGTTAGTGGGTGAAAATGCAATACCTCCTGTGACTGGAGGTTTGGAAGTAATGAAATTTCAGTCAATTGATTATAAGGCTCCCTGGGAGAGAAATGCCATTTTCAGTGAAAGCAAAAGAGATGTTCTGTTTAAACTGTCCAGATGTTATTAATACAACATGATTGCTTTTCTAGGTATTGTAATAATTTTTGCAGCAAAGAAATGTAGAGAAAAGACCTGTAGGGATCATTAGTTTAATCTGTTGAAATGTACAGTGCTCCACTGCCCTCTTTTGCCATGCACCTGGAAGAGCAGCAGCAGCTGCAGTAACAGGTGCCACCACAGCAATGGGTGCCTTTTTCTTGCAGGGCACGTGCCTTTTGAAAGGGCTCACAGACCAGTGACAGCACACAAGTGGTCCTTTGGGAATCTTCTCTTTCATGTTACAAAAGGAAAAACATTTTGAATATGACCTCTTCCTTTACATGCCTAAGGACCAAATATTCATCTTCAGTCCTGTAGATTTTCCAGTGAAGTCTTAATTGATACTTAAAATTTGATCCCAAGCAAATTTGTTCAGAAGGTACTGCTATGCAAAACATCTAACAGGAATGCTGAAGAAATGGAGTTAAAAACTGCCATCAGGTCTTGCCCTCCACATGCATTCTGCTGAGAACCAAATCAATCTGCTTAATGTCTCTTTTGTAAAAGTATTTTGCAAAGAAAGAAACCATCATAATCATTTACTATCTATCTGTCTTGCTTAGCACAGTTTAAAAATTCTCTGCCAGCCCTTCAAAATCTCCCTGTTAGTTCAGAGGGTGCACTTGAATAATTATGTTTATAGTTGTCTTTCTGTTTTTCACAGTTGACAGTACCCTCTAGCAGCTTGAAAATTATTTTAGTTTTCCTACCATTTTCACACTGAAATCTGTGTGGAAAAGGAATAGCCTTGGGCTATTGGTGCCTTACTGTCGTGCCAAGACATATACTCTTTTTTGATTTTGCACAAGCATCACTGACAGTGAAAATACAGATCTTGGACCAGTTTTTATCTGTCAGGCTTCCTACAAAGTTTGTAAAGAATAATAATGAACAAATTAATCCATCCTAAACTAGAGTTATCTCCTGGATAAGCTTGTTTGTCTGCATTTTTACAGCAAGCACTTTAATTTTTGTATTTTGTGGGGAAATGAGCCTCTTATGCATTCATTATTTGTACAAAAATATAGGTGAAAACATACAGAAGCATATGACATAGAAAATCTTCATGCTTGTACATTGCGTGTACATTCTCCAACACCAGTTTTTTGGAAATTATTAGACTCTCAATTGCAAAATCTGGCTTATAGCATCTAACCAAGGTTTGCTTTTAATATGAAGAGGTAATAAATATTCTGAGGATTTTTAACTTCTATTTCTGTACTTTTCTATGATAACTAATTTGTTGCAGTTGAAAATTACCACTTGAATATTTTTAATTGATATTTCCACCAGTGAAAAAGTGATGCAGTAGGGTACCCACTGCAGTATTGACGTCTGGGAGCAGGGGAGATGCATGGAAGAAATGGAGAAGACTGTTGGGAGGCAAAAGAACATTGCACAGAGAGAGCTGCTTCAAGGAGGCAGCAAATCTAGAGATTCAGAGTGCACCTTAAGGGCATGCAGGAGTCCTAGGATATAGTGGATATTTTTGCCCCTGACAAAGGAGGAATTATGAGGAGGACTCCATCTTATCAGAAGGTTAATTAATCACTTTATTATACTATATTATTCTATACTCTATCACATTATATTACATAACAGCTAAACTGAATCTGCCAAGCACTCAACTGCACACACTGCACAGCATCTCTTGACTGTCAGCTGACAGTCCCAACACACACACAGCTGGCCCTGATAGGCCAAGGACACAAAATACCATCACTTTGGGTAAACAATGTCCATGTTATATTCTACTTTTGCACAAACACAGGTGCAACAAATGAGATAAGAATTGTTTTGATCATTCTCTGAGGTTCAGAGAATGTGAATCCCAGAAATATTCTTGGGAAGATTGCCTTGCTTTTCTCTGTGAGGAGAAATGGGGCAACAATAGGACACAAGGAAATGGACACTCCTGAGCCCCTTTCTCTTCCTGATCAGATCTACATTTGGGCCCCAGTGAATTTTGAGATTATATGGCTTTATCAACATGCCTACCTTCTTCCTCTAAGAAGACTGAAGAAGGAGCTCTGGCTGCAGCCCAGCTGAGTCCTGGACATGGGCCGGCAGGACTTGTAACACAGCTGCCTGACAGATCTGTGAAAGTTATCTTGCACTTGGCAGCTCTGTGATACCAAATGTGTTGAGATAAAAAACCTCACAGAATTCACAACAATCTATTATATGCTTTCTCTGGCCTTGCCTTGCCTTGCTTTGCCTTCCATTTCTTGGCTTGGCTTAGCTTGGCTTAGCTGGTTTTGGCTTCCTTTCTCTTGCCTTCTCTGTCTCTGTTTATCTACAGGTGGCAACTCCTTACTGACACAGTCTTTCTCAAGGTCTTTGAAATGCTTGAGGTCAGTTACAAAGATTCCTACTTTGCTTATTTTAGGAAAAAGCCTTCTTTTAAACCAAAAGCCCAGAAAGCTAAATTGCACTTTCAGGGTACTCATCTGACCCACTGTCAAGCAATTTTTTTTCGAAGTCTTAATTTTATTTTATTTACTGAAGATAAAATGTGTCAAGAACGAGCACCATGACACAGCACAGCATTGCAAACTTGTAATAGAAGGACTTAACTACCAGTGCATGGGATTAATGGAAGGCATCTACATTAGTGTTTTGATTTGGATCAAGAGCGTGTTTTCAAAATGAGACTGCTGGTTATCACCATTTTGCAGACCTTGGATCACATCACACACAGATCTCCCAGTAAGTGTAAGAGGTCTTCTCTTTGAGCAGCACAGAGTGCAGTCTAGAAGCTCTCCTGATGTGCTCCAGCTGTTGTGTGTGATACTGGTCACACACAGCTGCCAGAAAAATATGGATGTCTTTTGGAAGCTGCAGATCTTTCCAGAAGCTCCAACTTTAGGTGCTTCAGCCTCTCTCTACCTCTGAGCTTACTCCACAATGTTGGTTAGGATTGAATCCACAAAAGTGATTTTTCCCATGTTTTGTAGGATTTTCAGCTGTATGAAGCAATCATTGGCGGAGTCCAGAAAGTGCACCTGTAAACTCAGTCTCATGACATTTGGGCAGCTTGTGTACCAGCAACTGAAGCTCACCATCATGGGTATTTTGTATTTGATGACTCTTTTTTATATAGCAACATCCAGATAATATTTTTTAGCGACAACTTGATTTTTTTTTAGTTCTAGAAGTGCATAGCAATAGCTGTAAAATCTAATTTAATTATGGCTAGTATCAGGAAAATGCTAAACTGTTCAAATGTGGTGTTATAATTTGAAAATTTGTGTCATTTTAGATATAGATAATTCTACAGTTCTGTTCTTTATGAGTCCATAGCTCTGATCTATTAAGCAGTTATATACTTGGCCCTCTGGGTTAGTGATAATCTGCTAAGTGATTATTTTATATTATAAATGCACAGTATTTTGTGGGTGCAACTATGAAAAGCTACAAAAGACAGTAGGTGTTTATATCCTGTTGAACTTCAAAGGAAGCTGATTCCAAAAAATGTCAGGATTTTTTAGGTATTCCAATAAAATGGACAGTAAAATAATAGCAATATACACCAAATTATTGAGAATTCAAATGGGATGTTTACAGAGGCTGTCAAAAAGAAGTGGGATAATCGTGTGCAAACAGAACTGCAGACAAATTCTATCAATTATTAAAAATATATGTAAAAAGACCTACACATGATATGATCCTTAGGTCAGAGTAATGGTCTGATCCTCTGTAAAGAATTTTTGATATTTGTAACCAGTTTAGAAACAGCTGAAGAAAAACACCTGTGTAGCTAGCTAAAGAGACAATAAATCTGTAAATAGACAATAAATGTGTAGGGGACAAAGGATGCAATTCTTTAATAGATTGAAGCAATGAATCCCACCATTGCCATTAAGTAAATTGCCTGTTTAGCTATGGTTAATTACTGATACAAATGGTAGAAAAGGTTGTCTTTGAATTTCTGAAGTATGAGCAAATGAGGAGCAGCACACATGAATTTAAAAGTATAAAATCAAAGCAGATAATGCCACATCTCTCTGAGGAGAAAAAAAATGACTAGACATTGTAAAATGTCTAGAGGGCAATAAAACATTCTACATTGTGTCTCTCAAAGCACTGTGTTGAAAAAGAGAAGGCTGATTTTGGTACAGTAAACACTTGTACTAACATTGACAAACGGCTTACTGGAGGACTGCGTTAAAGGTGGCAGGTGTTAGGAGTTAGGACCATTTGCAGTGAGATAGGTGCAGGATTTAGTTCAGGTTCATTTCCTATAATGTATGGGGGTCTATTCCACTGGACCTATTTTGTGGGATTCATAAATAATTATTTTTAGGATGGGCACTCTTCCTTGGATTTTCTATCTTGAGTGGCAGCAAGAGAAGTCTCCATCATCTAATTTAATTAACTTGGATCACCATCTCTACAAAGGTCTGTCATTCTCCATCAGCTGAACACCACGAATTAGAACTTATTTTTTTACTCTCCCTTCTCCCTAGAGGAACACCAATGAATGCCAACTTTTCTTCTTATATCCATAAAGATCCACTGCCTTAGTGAGGTCTTAATATCTACCCTTTGATGAGAGAATTTGATCCTAAGATGTGTCCAATTACAGAAGTATCCAAATAAAGATTCACTTCATAAAGGAGCTTTTCTGGGAGTTACTGGTGAGCTGCTGTGATTTTTTTATCCAATCACTACTTCATTACTTCTGAAGCCCAGTGGTTTTGCTGAATGTGTGACATTCATTAGAAAGCAATGTGCTAATCAGAGCACTCCTGTTTTATGTTAGATGTTCCTTTTTTATTACAGTGCTACCTGACATTTTGCTTGACATTTTAGAAGCTGGATAGAAATTTTTCACTTTCAGTCTTTATCATGCTGAATGCATGTGAGTGTTCTGTCTTTTCCATCAAAAAAAAATCAGGCAGCATATTGCTGTCCCTCTCATGAGGGAGATCCTGGGGCTCTGTAGGGGTTTACTGGAGTCACTGGATCTCTGTGAAAACTCTGGCTCCATCTTTTCAATTTTCTTAGGATCATCTTCAAATTTTTAAAGGTTGTGATAATCCAAATGTAGCTTCATAGCAGTATGAGAAACCTCAGTATGTATGGATCCCACCAAAGATCCAACAAACAAGAAATCCAAACAAATAAAAAATGAGACAGTGATATAAAAATATAATTAAAATGGCTCGAATTACTAACCTCTCTGTTGGTGAAAACACATGGATAATTTAACAGAAAAATTGCTGTAAATACTGTGACAGTGATGGCAACTGTCATGTTTGTGTTTGATTAGATTCTGTTCTTAGAATCATCAACTTTGACTTTCTAATTTCATCTGATCCCACTAGCCTCCCCATACTTTTAGGAAAAGTTTGTGTCTAATGATCAGGATTGGAGAAAAAAGTAGCATTTTACCGTCCTGAAAGGTTCACAGACTCAGTAAGAGATTAGAAAAACAATTCCTGAAATGCTAATTTTACAGAATGGTCTTTTAAAAGTCTGAAGATACTATTTTGAGCCAGACATCTGCTAAAATGCACCAAGAGAAGTCAGGTTCACCCAGGCCTCACATTCAGATGGTGCTTTGGGGTGGACTCTCCTGCCCAGCTGGGGCTGCTGATGGAAGCAGGATCTGGGGAGAGCCTCCAGAGGGAGATGCTGCCCAGCAAACCTGCCACCAGGGCATAAAGTGAGCCTGCTCCATGGCTCTGCCTTGGCTTCCCTGGGCTCCTGGGGGTTTGGGTGCAAGCCAAGCATTGCTTGAACTCACGGCCCTGAGCACTTGGCTCTGGGAGTCCTGGTTTGCCAGCATAGGTCGCCGGAGAATTTCATTTCCCATGCTTGTTCTTGCTACTCCAAGTGCTGCTTGCGAGGAAGTTGACAATTTAACGAGATACTTGGCATTAAAAAGGTCTCTGTGCTATATCCAAGTGCTTACTTTTATGGAAACCCGTGTTTAGTTGGCACTTTGAAGTCTGTGAGTGTCTGGATCAAACGGTAAGGGCCATGCTAGGGCTTCCCAGAGGAAGGGCACCTCTGGAGCACCTGAGCAGAGCAGGAGCAGGAGATGCCCCAGCACCAGTGGAGGCCCACTGAGGAGCACCTTACACTTTTGGGGGTTGTGTGGTTTGGAACTTTTGCAATTTGTCCTATACCTGTTACTTTTCAGCGCTTGCTCAGGCACAGGCTGAGTGCTGAACTTTGTCTGGAAGTTGGCAATATCACTGGACTACTCAGCAGTTTGGCAGCACACTGAAAACCCCACCATTAGCTTTTCAGTGTGAGCATGTCCCTGCTCACTACATGGGCTCAGATAAGCTTGTTAAGTGATGGAGACTGACATTGGCTCCTGGAGAGAGAGGCATTTATTTGGAAAAGTTATCAGATATTAGAATGATTCATCTGCTACTTGAGGCTAACTGTTTAGCTTTCCTTCAAGTCAAATTAAACAGTTGCTGTTGGCATGAAAAACAGGGAAGGCAGGCAGAGTAAGAGAAAGGACAACTTATAATTAAAATCAGGCTTGATCTTATACCACACTTCATTATACCACTGAAGAAAATGGCTGGTTTTGCTTCCAAATATTTAGACACTGCGAGCAATATTCATCCATAGCAACGCAGCTTTACACTAGGCAAGAGCTAGTATTACAGTGGGAAGATTAGGTAAGTACTTTTAAATGCTCTTAAATGGCAACATAATCTTTGAGAAAAATATAGTGTGGGCCTTAAAAAAATTGACTTTGGCATAGTCATGAAGTGGCAGCTGACCTGCAAGTGTGGTGTTGCTTAGCAATACTTCACCATCAGGCAAATTGGGAAAGTGGGCTAGAATGATTTACACCAGGGAAGAGATAAATGCTAATTTGCTCTAGAAGATTTGGGTGACTGGGGTTATTAGGAAGGATATTAGATCATAAACACCTCTCCATTTCTTCTTCCTTTTCTTGTTTTTTTTAAGGTGTTGAAAAGTACTTCTCCTATGAAGACTGGATGAGAATGTTGGGGTTGTTCAACCTGGGGAAGAGAAAGCTCTGGGGAAACCTTATAGCACCTTGCAATACCTAAAGAAGGCCTACAAAAGAGCGGGGAAGGGACTTTCTACAAGGGCTTGTAGTGATAGTACAAGGAGGGGTGGCTTTAGACTGAAAGAGGGCAGGTTTAGATTAGATATCCAGAATAAATTCTTTTCTATAAGGATAGCAAGGCACTGAAACAGGTTGCCCAGTGAAGTTGTGAGTGTCTCATCCCTGGAAGTGTCCAAGGCCACATAGGATGGTGGCCCTGAACAAGCTGGTATAGTGGAAGGTCTTCCTGGCCATGGCAGGAGGGTTGGAACTAGATGATCTTTAAGGTCCTTCCAACTCAAACCATTCTAAGATTCTGTGATTCTGTGATTTTAAGGAAGATCATCAGTTAAAAAAAAACAGTCTGTGAGAATGCATTTGCTTCCAGAACAGTAATTTCAGAAATGGTTGATACAAACAATACAGTTGGAGGGAAAGAATAATTAAAAACACAAAGGAAATTTTATTTTAATGCTTCTGTAAACATTTTCATAGCCACTTAGATTTCTGGATCAGTTGCCAGAGTCCTGACCCTGCCAGAGTCCCTGTAGGTGGGATGCTGAACCTGCCTGAACTTCAGCTGCTGGCACAGGCTGTGCCAGCCCAGCTGAGCTCACTGCAGGACCCAGAGATGAGTTAGCTGGTGGTCTGGGTGGAGACAGATCAGGCAGAAAAAGAAGGTATTTTGAATTTGGAAACTTGGTGGCAAAGTTCGAGAGTTTAATAAAGATAAGAAGCTTTTTCTCTCCTGTCATGTTTTCATGTGCAATCCACTTTCTATGCATCCACAGCAGTAGGTAAGGAAAAGGAAAGCATTCTGCTTCACCTTGGTTGCCTAGTCCAGACAGATCTCTTACTTGGCGTGAGAGTAAAGTGAAAGTTTGTCGGTCAGACTTTCTTGTTATCCTGTAGGAGCCACAGGATGCAGTGATGCCTTCTAGTGTACTGTGTGGCTGACAGGACAGCTTTGCACAATATGTGACAGAAGTGCTGTTCTTTCTCCTGTTTTACCTAGAAATTTTTCCTGTGTCTTGAAAACCACAAGAAAGATAGCTGAGGTTCCATCTACACCCACCTACCCCCCCCTTAAAACTGCTGGTTTTACTACTGGTTGTAGACAGGCAGTTTAATTGCACTTCCAGACCATAGGAGCTATAGGTGTGCCAAATCTGTTTGTATAAAACACATAGATTCTCTTTATACCCTCCCACTATGATCTGCACAAAGCTTAAACCTAGACTGAGCTCTCACTTCCCAAGTTTTCTGTATGAGATTAGTGTTGCACTCTAATTGAGCTTGTAGCACCCCAGAAATACACCCACCCAACTGAGAGGTGCAGCATGTTTGCGCCATGTGACACATGAGCTGCTCAGTACAAAGATATTGAAAACTGAAGCATAGTATAGGTTAGAGTAGATGGTATATTCTGAACTGTAATATGTATTTTGTGATGGATTTCCATGAAAAGTATTACCACATTATTATGTGGTAGCTGCCCATAGAAAATAAACACAATAGCTTTTCATTTGCTGGCTCCTTTAGTACATGGTCAAAGAGAGAAAAGGATTTCATACTGCTATTGCTTAAGCAGGAACTCTGACATTTCTATAGCAGATGAAAAATTATTTTCTAGGCACATTTGTGAGTTCATCTGAACTGATAGAGGTAGCTGTTATCTTTCTGTAATATCAGAATGTTTGTTTGAGAAATAGTTATTCCTCTCCTCGAAGTATGTGAGAGCAGGATGCAGAGGGTCAAATACAAACTCTTTTGTGCAATAAATAACTCCCAAGTCATAACGCATCTCTTTATATAAGTATCCAGAAAGTTTTCAGCACATTTTTGTCTTGACCTTTTAGCACAAACAATGGTACTTCTACTTGCTAGGCAACTGATTTTTGCCCATCACTTGAGAGGTTCAAATGATATAGCAGTGATTTTTTGCCACTGTTTCAGAGGACTGCAGAAAGAAGAGGTATTTAATCGAATGGATAGCTTCAGGGAATTATTAACTGCTACTATAAAAATAACAGAAAATATTTCAGAACCCCCAACCATGACAAACGTTTTTTTGCCAGTGTACCATTTTAATGATAATTTCAAGAGGAGACAATCAGAACTGCAATCCAGAGAGCAGTTTCAGGCAAGAAGCAGTGGGAGAATTTCACACTTCCTTTCAGATAAGAAATGTAACCAACATACACATGTGGAAAATAATTTAAAATGCACCATTAGAACTCCTCTCCTAAGTAAGGTAGTGATGAAAATCCTCCCCAAAATGTATCTAAAACTTGCTGTGGATGTGTATTTTCCTACTGTCATCACTGCAGCTTCCTGTGACTATGACAATACAAACCAGAACCAGACACTATTAATGATTTTAGTAGCACTGAGTGATGTGACTGTGCATGTTTTATAAATATTTACATTTTGTCTTTATTAATACAGGTTTTGCTAAGCTGACAAGGGACTGATTTCAGTAGGGAACGTAGGCTTCTGTTTGTCCCCCAAGTAATAGAGATAAAATTAACCTCCTTACACATAAGTAATAAAAAAACACTTTAATCCAAAGTTAATACAAACTCTAGTCATATTCCCATCTTCATACAGACTTTGCTTTTGCAGGGTACTGTGCAACTTCACTTTCTTGGATGAACTGTGCAAAACAACATCAGTGTATCTGCCTAACAAATGCTCCCTGAAGAACGTGAAGATCCCGAAGGTGTTTGCAAGGGCGCCCCGTTAGCTTGCACACACCATCCGTGCCCTCAGTGCCCAATTCATGACCATAACCTCCTGCTCCCTCCTGTTCTCAGCTCGACACGGGGCAGGCTGGGTGAGGCTGCAGAAGCGGGGGTCTGGCTCTGGGGGTCTGTGCCACAGTGTCCCTTCGTCAAGACATCGGCCACCACTCACGAGCGGTAACTGCTTGCCCTTCTCCAGCCTGGAAGAGGCACCTGTGGAGCAAGACTGAACTTGAACTGAAGTGAGAAGATGGACAACAAGTGTAATGTTGCTGAGATTGCCAAAAATATTTTACTTACCAAGCGACACAGCTTTCATGGACTGAGAGACCTTTAGAAGAGAGGAACTGTGCAGCAGGAAATCTGGGCTCATTTCACTGTGCATATCATGCTGTGGCCAAAACCAAAGTAGCTGTGCTAACATGTGAAAAGTCATCTGATGAAAGGCCACTGCCAAACAGGCCCAACTCAGAGGAGGAATAGCCTTAATACATTTTTTTTTCTTGGTTTTGGTTCCAGAAGATGTCTGTGTCTCATGACTGTAATAATACTCAATCATCATGCTATAATGAAGGGCTTTTCATGTAATCATCTGTAGAACTCATTACTTTGGTCTATACCCTTATCGTGCTGAGCTTCCTGGCAAAATTCCCACTGACATCAGTAAGAGAAGGATTGGAACTTTCCTCAGCAGTTTACCACTTTTGTTTGACAATACCATGCTTTTCAGACACTTCACAGTGGAGATTAAGCATTTAGACTCTTAATTCCTGAAATATTAAAAAGGCTCTGTAGAGATAACACACTTATTCTCAGAAGTCTAAGTTTGCTCTGGTCATTATTGCTTCTAAGAGTACAGCACCAAAGCAAGGCATGAACAGGTATGGAAAAGCTTTTATCCAAGATGCTGAAAATGGTAGACTCTCAAGGTGTTATGTCAAAAATAGGGAGGAAGATAGGTGATTTTATATTGTGGATGATATAGAAATATTTGCTTGCTTTTTCTTACCATAAAAAAACCCCAATTAATCAATCCAAACCACTAAAAATTCCAAAGATAATGCACCCACAGATTTACTCATTATTTTTTAAAAATACACTTCATCCTTTTCAGCCAAGTTTTGCCATTAATTCTGAAGGGACTAGGATGCCCAGGAGATTAGTAGGATCTGAAAAAGGATTGGACATTTATAGGGATAGCCAGAACAAACATGATATGAACTCTATAAGCTCGTTTGTAGAGGTTAAGAGCTTGTTTTTCAAAATATTGAATGTATGTAATTCATTTTGACTTGAGTGGGAGTTCAGGCCATGCAGCAGTGCCAGAGAAGAGACCTTAATTTCCTGTCACAAGGGCCAAGTGTCTCTATATTTGGATATTCTTGCTTTTCATAATTTGCACCGCAGCAGCAATTAAGGGATAACATTACAGGCAACCATCCCATTGTACTAGAAATAACAGTTGTTCATTACTCCAGAGG
This sequence comes from Camarhynchus parvulus, assembly GCF_901933205.1. NCBI lineage: Eukaryota > Metazoa > Chordata > Aves > Passeriformes > Thraupidae > Camarhynchus > Camarhynchus parvulus. Next base: position 35,154,507 of record NC_044571.1, on the reverse strand, counting down.
CCTTCAGCTCTAAAGCCAAGGCAATTATCAGAGACAGTTTATTGAAAAGAAAAGTGAAGAGCAAATCCCTGCAGTGCCCGTTTTTAGGCGCCACGTGCAGGTGCCTGGGTGTGGAGGCTGCTCTGTGCAAACCCTTTGCTTGTCCCACACCCAGGCAGGCCACTTGAAGCAGTGGCAGAGGTGTCCCAGAGCTGCACAAGGAGGCACTGTAGCATTCCCTCTGGGGACCATGCTGGTCAGGCTGGGGAGCCCAGCCTGGGCAGGGCAGGGACAGGATGAGCTGGGCTGTGGGACTGCAGCTCTTGCTGTGGGCTGAGACACACGTCATCGCCAAGCATTATTTTCCCCTACTTCCAGCAAAGCTTTTGATGCAGTTGCCTGTCAGAGGGAGAGCAGCTGGTTATTGTGGGCTGCAGCTTGGGTTTTCAATGAACTAGGCATTTGTGAGTGAGGTCAGGAGAGCTGGTCCTCTCCCAGTGCAGCTGAAGCATCTGCTGTGAGGGTGTCACAGGAGACATCCTGCCTGATCACCCAGTTTCCAGACATGGAGAAGCAGACTAAGGGACTACAGAGACAGGTCAGGGAGTGCAGAGAACTTCTCCACCTTCCAACAAGCATCACCTTCATGGGTAGGTAACACAGGTGCACCTGTGCTGTGGTTTGCCATAAGACATGTATGTTTCCATAGCATCTTTACCATGTTTCTTAAGGATCATGCTTCACAAATACTTTCATAAGGTCCAATCTCAACTAAGGAGTTGCAGGCATATTCTAAATTTGGTGGATGGTACGTGGAATTTTTTGGCTACGTCTGCAGTAGCTCAGCAGAAGCAGACTGGAGGAAAAGGGATCTGGTGCTCCAGGGGTTTTTACTTTGGACCAAGTCCATGGCATGGCCTGAACACCTGCACACCCAGGACTGTCTCATGAAGGGCCCCTTCTTCTGTAGCCCAGATGCCTGCAGGGTGCAAGCCAGGCAGGCTGCTGGGGCAGGCAGGAGCTGCCTCAAGAAGAGTGTGCCTTGATCTGAATGAACAGACTCCTGCAGGTGTACCTGCACTCCCACGGGCATCAATTTTGTGGTCAGAAATAGACATAAAAGTTGAGGTTATGCACAGCACTTTAGCTGGCCAATCTCTTCTGTGAGAGGATGCACTGAGCTGTTTTTCCAGAAACATGACATTCTGAAGCCCAGTCGGAAACCCAGGGCTATGCTGCTTCTAATCCTAGCTCTCCTCTGAAATGCACATCTCTCTTTGTCCATCATTTTATCTGCTTCTTTTCCTTGCCTGGGTGTCATGAGGATTCAATTTTGCACATTAGTCCTAAGATGTGGAGGGTTCCATATAGGCATTGAAAGAAAAATAAATTGGAAAAAAAATTCACATATACTAGTGAAATTGCTTTATCATTATCACATTTGTTGTTTTATCATCATATAAAAGAAAAAAAATAAAAAAAAGGAAAGAAAAAAGAAGGAAAGACAGACTTTATGATCAGGATATTGTCAAAGAGAAGTGGAGCTGGAAGGTGTCCAAACTGAGCTAGTATGCAGACATTTCCACAGTGCTTTGAATCTCCTCCACAACATCCTTGTTCAACATCAAAATACTCTGTTTTGTGAGTTGAAAGAGTTAAATTTTCCTATTCCTTTCATGTTGACTTTGTAAATGTATTGGAATAATGGATTAAATGCTATGTTTCTACTAAATGCTGCAGATATTAATATACATAGGGCAGTGTTTTGACAGTATCTATATGGAATACCTAAAAATCATAATTTTTAAGAATTTTTCTCTGAGAAGAATTTGATTTTTTTTATGATTTTTTTTTCTGATCCAGCATGTTGAAATGTTGAAATATTAGTTTCCCCAAGCGTGGAAATTCTTACTGGTTTTAATTATAATTATCCTAAATACTTTTGTTTCTTAAGCCAAATAGAGCAATAGCAGCCTGAATATGCTGGCCTACATGTTGTAATCTATTGAAATTCACGTCTCATGCTTTTTATTTGAGTAATTTTCCTTAATTTTTATTTTTTGATTGTGTATGCAATTTATGCAAGACATATTTATTCTAAAATAGCTGTTAGTCGTTTAAATCTTTTGCTCTATTGTTTCTAACATCAGACATTTCAGCAATGGCATCTTAGCAAAGCATAAAATGTCTTTGACTTTTTATGATAACATTTGTTTGATCTGTTCCCTTCTTGCTTAGCTTATGACATTAGAGAAGAATAGGCTATTGATAACCAAAGAAAAATATGTATGGAAAGTTTAAGATTTTTCCAGTAAACCACTCAAGTATGAGCTCATTTTTTTTTTTTTATACTAGACTTCTTTTCTTAGGTATTGCCTCTTTTTTTATGACTATGTCTAGAGATACTCATATCCCCAGGTGAGACCTGAGAGTATTTAAGGGGAAGAACACACCATCTGGAACATTTTTCACTTTATACATTTACAACATGATTTAGCTGAACCCATCAGCTCTGCAGCTTGGCTTGGGCTGTGCAAGTTGACTGGTGTTTTTCTAACTGCTGTCCCATAGGATTTATGGTTCTGCAGTCCAAATCCACCTTTCAGATCTCCTGCAATCTCACTGACAATTCATGATGTTGTATGAGGTTAGTTGAGGATATCATTTGCAGTTATGTGGAATCATGTGATGCCTTTATTTCCCTTTTGGTTTTTTTTTTTTTTTTTGTAACCTAGGGTCACTTTCTAGAGCAAAATCATGGCTTAATTACAGGGGCCTTATGGTCAGTAAATAAATTTGAGACTCAAAGGCAGTGCTGCAGTGACTAGTGATGAAGCAGAAGAGTCACAGTTTGGATAATAGATTTTCTACAGCATTTACATTTCAGTTATCACTGGTTTTTTTTTTCCACTCTTGGGAACCCAGTCCAAAAGCAGACCGGCCACTCTTAAGACTGAAAAAGCCCCCATGGATTTAGAAGATGAAGGATTGGCTCCTGGCTTGCTCAAAGAGACTACTGGAGGCCTACTACAAGTCCTTTTTGTTAGGATTGATGGAGGGAAACATTTTGTGTTGGAAGGTCATTCTGGCTGCTGCTTTATTTTCTGTTTGTCATCTGTTTTTACAGACCTGAAAAAGTGCTGGGTGTTTCCAGCCAGCCCTCCCTCCCTATCCTCCTTTCTACAGTATTCTTGAATATTCTCTGCAGCTCTGCCCTTTCATTTTGCAGCTGGGTGTCATGTCCAAAGAGAATCAGAGCCTACTGAGATCCAATCCATGGACTTGCTGGGGTTTGATTCTTGCCCTTCATGCATTATCAGAGAAAATTCTCAGCCTAAGGAATTTATATAACTGTTGAAAAGATACTAACAGCTGCAAATTGGCTTTTCCTGGCCATAGAAACATAGAATCACATTGAACAATTCCAAGGATCACAATTAATACTAGTACTGGAGATAGTTGGCAATATGGACCATAAAACCAGGCAGCATCTCTCTCCTTCCTTGAGCTGGACTGTGTCCACTGGGATTTTGTCATTCTGTGCCAGAGGAAGTGACAGGTGAAGTTGAAATTTTATTTTAAACCTTTAACTTCCCATGTCACTTGACTATACCCTTGAAGGAAAGTGATTTATGATACTGGCTTTGCCTTCCTTGCTCTACTAGGAGATGAAGTGATGCCTGACAGGGATATCCATCTTCATTGCTGATATTTTGATTGGAATTGGTGGGTGCTAAAGATGCAAGAGACAGTGACTGTGCCTTTCAAAATATTAGGAGGTGAAGAAATATGCTTGAGGAGCTGGCAGATTATCAGAGGGGGGAAAAAATTTCCAAAAAAAAGAAATCTCTGTTAGAAAATCAGTGTTTGTTTGCTGACTCTACTAATTAGTCCATAGGGGTTTTGTCATGTAATTGTTACTGGAGACACTGGACAGAGGTGATAAAATCACTCCACACTTCAAATGCACGTGGTTTTTAGTCACCAATAATTTATGTTAGTTTTTTACTGGTGGCTATGAGTTATCAAGAAATATATCTTCTGGGTAGTGAAACCTACTCTCCTCTTGTAAATGCAGAACAAACCTGAGAGAGAACAACCCTGAGTAGTGTGCCACTGATGCATAGTAAATGCAATTGAAGGTAATATGATTTCTATTTGCAGGCACAATGCTAATACTGAAAGAAGAGCAAAGTTCCCCTTTGTGCAGGGGGCCTGAATGCACCAAAAATCACCTCCTGAGCACTCAAAATTATGTATTTCTTGTCCTTCTCTAAAGGTGTGAATGAATTTCAGTCAAGGGACACAAACCAACCACATAAAACCACATTCAGTTGTTTTTATTTTCTACTGGAATCATTGCAGTTTACATAAATGTAAACTGGTTGGTCTGGAAGCAGAAAACACCCAACCAACAACCAAGGTTAATTAAGTTTGTGTACTAAGTGGGCCCATCATCCAGTGCAATGATCACAAAAATGGCTTGAAGTTATTAAATAAAATCTTTGAGACTATCAGTCTAGTGCATAGTGAAAAGCCCAAAGATAATAGATTGCAGTAGATTGGTCTGTGTAAGCAAGAAAATAGCAGGGAACACATCAGATTCTTGATACATGGAAAATCGCTTTTTTCTTTTTTCTGGGAAAAAACCTGAAGCATCCATACATACACTCAACAGGTGTGTTTATTTTCATGTATGATATAGTTAGCAGCTTGTGCATCAATGTGTACATCAAGTGTTTGCTTTTAGAAAATTATATTGATTGGGGTTTTTTTGTCTTTTTAGAAAACCCATTGCAATACATACTGTGAGCATAGGGAATGACACAGCAAAAACAAGAGAGAAGCAATCAGCATGGTTTCCCCCCCCCAGCAGGAATAAATCATTATAACTATAAATCACACAAGTTATTACAGGGCTCAAACAGCCCTGAAAATTCCAAGTAGCAGAAACAGATAATTAAAGAGGAAAAGTTGAGACCAAGCCTTCAATTTAAACTGTTTCAAGAACTCATTGCAAATCCCTTTCTTTTCTTTCTTTTCTCACTCTCTCTTTAAGTGGAAAACAAATGTAATTGGAAAAACAAAGTGCACCAAAAATATTACTTACAAATTGTCCTTAGCAGCATAATGGTCTAATTGGTGAAGGGGTGATGCAGTCCTAGAGTATGGAGAATGGCACAGATGGAGAGCAGTTGTGTGTGCTGATGAGAGGGCAGATGCTCTCAAAGGCATTTTCAGCATTAGATATCCTGGCTCATCTCCATCGGCGGCACCGATCTCATCACTCCCAGCATGTGAAGAGATTTCACCCTCTAATGCCAGGGCTGCATGGCTGTAATGAGGTGCACCAGTGCTGGAGACAGCATGAGAGCCCAGGAGCAGAATTTTAGGAAAACATCCAGAGCAGTTGTCTGTATTTTCATATGACCTTGCTGTTCAAAATAGGGTAGACAGCAGCCTGGCATGACTAGCTGATTCTGTGCAGGCCTTAACAAGAACATCCCTTGTTGGTGGTTCAGTTATTACTCATCCCTTAGTCTCTGCCTAGTTTACACTTGCAGTTTTGCTCTATAAATATATGAAATACTCTTTATATCAACACCTCTTTCTGTGTTGAAGTCTCAGTTACAGTATACACTCCATTGTACAGTTTGAACAGGGGATGTCTAAATAAAAGTTGACAGATTGTGTTGAATTGTGAATTCCCTCTGAAAAGACATAGAAGACCTTTTACAGTAAACAGGAAATGAGTAAGACAAAAAAGCAGTTTATGAAATAAATTGTTTAAAGATAGACTGAGAATTTTTCTTTTCTGCCTTGTACAAAAGTAAAGGGCTATGCAATGAAATCAGAAGGTGCTAAATTATACAATATTAAAATATTTTGTGACATGATGATCATATAAGTAAAATTCAGCATAGAAGAGACAATAAAATTTAAAAATTTTTTTGAGTATCACCTACATATCAAATACATATAAAGAGACAATTAATGGCAATAGGACAAAAAAAAAGATACATAATTTTCAGAATCTTAGCATAATAACCATTGCTAAACAGCAGTATAATAGGTAGAGAAGGAAAGTAGAGATTACCACGTAGGAGGTTGGTTGCTGAGAAGATTTTAAACTTCCTCTGAGATACCTGATCCTGGCTGCTGTAACAGATATATACAAATCTGTGCTGATTTTCCATCTCATCCAGTGTGGCTCTTCAGTGCCTGATCCTGTCCCTGAACTACAGATCATGAATTCATCCATATGCATTTCTGAAGCTGAGTAAATTTTTTTTTTCACAATATCATGATTTAAACTAATTTTTTTGATTAGCAGCAGCATCAGTTAATAATTAAATAGAGAAAAAAAATCAACCTGCAGGTAAAAAAGAGGCCATTTCTTTGAGTCTGATTATGGGCAAATTTGTGCACTTTTCTGTAAACAAACTGTATTTTGATGAAGCACTAAAGTTCTCTTTCACTTCATACTCTCCCTATTAATTCAACAACAAGAAAGACAGAACCAGATCCTTGATTGCTTACTAATGACATATTGTAAGCAGTTGGTTGCAAGACAATGCAAAAAAGGGCATAATTGATATTGTGACAAACAAAAACCAAGGGAAGCCAGATATGAAACCTTGGCTTCTCCTTGAGAAAAAAAATCAAAAACAACCTAATAAATCAACTAAAGCACAGTGAATTGGCTGTTAATAGTCTCATAATTAAGAAGCAAAACCCCAATAAAAGGGAGGCTGGCCAGAAGTGAAATGGGTGCAAGACCCAACATGCAAGTTGCAGGAAACCCCCTTGGTTTTGCAATTAGAAACCCAGCTAGTGAAACTATGAGCATAAAGCCACTCATCCTGTACATAACGTATGGTTCTGGTTGCTTATTCTGCTTTCATCTGACACAGTAGTAAAGGCTTCTGGAGTTATACTTTTGATGGATAAAAACTTGTTTGCTGGGGCTTGCAACTTGACTATATGGTTATCAGGAGAATTTGGACTCCATCACTAGTTTTTTTGTAGCTAGTCAGTGTTATAACCAATATAACTCCTTTATTCAAAGTAGCAACAATGCTGTAATGTGATTTATATACAAAAATCCCTACTCTTTTGAGTAAAGAAGTTACAGCATAAACCAATACCTTTAAACACTTCTCTATTCACTCCTGGGTGCAGAAAATGCCATTCACCTTCCACAAGCTTAATACAAATTGAAAATATTATTTTACTCTCTGTACACATAAATGTGCACATACATTTACAATGTATATGTATATACTTTTTTTTATTACTAAAGTAGTCTAAACTCACTTTAGTAATCTAGACTTTAGATAAATCTGCTTTGAAGTGAAGTCAGGGGGTAGGAAAACATCTTCTAGCTGGGATTATGGAATAAAATGTTCTGTATTGCTAAAGCAGCTTATCCTATACTTATCAATTAACAGTTAGAGTGGCAGTTGTGACTGGATGATGGTATTTTTGCAAGTTTCTAGAAAACAAATAGGCTAGTTTTAAGAAGAAGGTTTAAAGATTGCAAGTCATCTCTTTAATTATTGGTTGGTTTGGATTAAGGCCTTTTACTTGATGAAAAAATACTTGTTATAAAACTGTTTTAAAAGCTTCTTATGCATGTAAAATACCTATGTCATTTTATAATATAATGCTGGTACTTAAACACATGCTCTTAGACATACAAACACACACAAAAAAATCCCCAAACTCAGACACTAAGAATTTAACATATATACAAGCAGCAATAGCTGAGTCCTTTAGGTTAGGCTTATTGTCATTAAATATTGAATGTAAATGGCTGATATTACTGAAACAGCAGCAGCAAATTAGAAAGTAATATGAAGCCAAGACTAATCCAGAATCTGAAATGCATCATTTCTAACCACTGCACCTCATGGGAATCTGAATTTCATCTATCAGGCTCAAGCAATTTCAGCTCTCAGAGAAGTCAGAGGACTAAGAATTACCCACTTTGTTACATATTTGAGAATATCTAGCGAGAGATTTTAAAAAATGGCCAATGTTTCATTCTGTACTGTCTCAGCAGACTGGGATGTGATGATGATGTTGAATTAAACTGCCATTTTAATAGACTTTCAAATTAAATTATCATAAGTAATGGATTACATATAATCAAAATAGTTTATGACCTCTAAAAAATATGAAGACTAATATCATATATAAAATTGGAATCAGACATAGAATCATAGAATATTTCAAGTTGGAAGGGCCTGAAAGTATTATTGATTGCAGGTCCCTGCTCCTCGCAGGAGTGCCCAAAAATAAACCACGTGACTAAGAGCATTGTCCAGATGCTCCCTGAACTCTGTCAGGCTTGGTGCCATGACTACTTCCCTGGGGAGCATATTCCAGTGATCAATCAAAACTGAAAGTGTGTTCTTAACAGCTGTCAGGATGAGCCTTTGACTTTTTCCATCCTTTAAATTATTTTTATAAGCAGAATGAATTTTCTTTGATAACTTCTAGGGCATACATTCTAGGGGGTCAAACTACAATTCTGGAACATTTGGCACTTCCTCACAGACAAATATTGGAGAAAGTGCAAGGTGTGAACCCTGCTGAATCTTCTCTGCAGTTGTTCTTAAGGCAATTCGGCATTGATCGCACTTTGATTTGCTTTTACGCTGAGAAAATGAGATGAAGAATGAAAAATAAAGCTCAGTGTTTACCGAGACTTGGATCATCCCAAGGACAAGGAATGAGAAATGTCTCCTCAGCCATCAGATGTCTCCTCTTGCCTTGTCTATGCCATATGTGAATTTGTCCTCAAGAATAGCAGGACTTACTTACTCTTTTTTTTAACTATTTTCTTCAAATTTAAAATGTTGAGTCTATTAATTTCTTGGCCATGTGAGCTTTTCACACAGTTCCTTTGTGTTTGGTGAATTAATGTAATGCTATAGAATAGCTGAAGTCCAAACCAGCAGTGCACAAGCCAAACATAAACAAGTTATATAACACTGCAATCATTCATTTATTAAAGTGGAAAATTCAAGGCATACGTAATCTTTTTGGACAACTGACAGGCAGGTGTGATCAAGAGAACAGAGAATCCAGTGATTGTAGGCAGATAGAGAGACAGGTTTGTCTGGGTGATTAGAAAGTAAAGTGAGATGGAGTTGGGAAAAATGGGAGAGAGCATTGGCTGTCCCAGGACAAGGAGAAGTAACAGTGCAGAGATTGCTGAAAGGGTTAGAGGAACAAGCTGCAGCAGTATTAAGCGTCTAGGGAGATTAAGGAGACAGGACCTATTGACAAAGAGTAGTGCAAAGCATCTTTTCCAGAGGGAAGGGATAAAAAGAAGGGTAAAGTGGGCTTAAAGAACTGCCAGACCATTTCCTACTCTCAATAATCCCCCAGTGTATTTGACATAGAAGAGAGAAATAAAAAATCAGGCCCTGCACATGTCCCAGCTCAGGTCACTGCTGCATCCCCCCTATTTGTGATTCTACCTCTCAGCACACCTCTGCCTGGGTCAGGGAGGGGCAGGTGCCCCTCGCCCCAGCACTGCCACAAGATACATGATTTTATTGCACAGACTTTTCAGCTCCACTTGCTTTCAAACATCCTCACCCCACAGACCAGAAGATTGCCCATCTTCATCCTTCCCACTGCATGACATGATCTAGGTTAGCAGTAAGCTGGGACATTTTTTATCAAAGTTAAACCAAAGTGAACCAACCTCTAGGCTTTCTCACAGTTCCTATCTTCTGTCACCTGCATGTCTTCCTTTGCATCATGTTTTGGCCTGATCTTCCCTCCAGCTTGTTTTACACATCTCTTTACCCATCACTGCATTTGCTCTCTCATATGCCACAGTCTTAGAGACAGGCAGCTGGAAACACCCCAGTCAGAGTTAGAAACATCAACAGAAATAAGAGATGCTCTTCCCATGCTTGGGGGAGCACTGAGGTCAGAACTGCCCCCAAGGAGCCAAGTGCAAAGCAGTGGGTCCTAAAGACAACATGTAAGAATCTAATCTAACAAGTCAATTGTCAATTGTTGAAGTCAAATGTTGAAACAGGAATACATGTGGAAAAGTATCTTCATACTGATGTGAGGCACACACAGACAGACTGGAGTCACTTCAAGCTGTATGAAAAATTCACAACAGGTAAGAATTGCCCTTTTCTGGCAGCAGCAGGTGCCTCCACTGACTGTCTAAATCATCAGTCACAGTCCCATCTCACATGCATGTGCATGGGGCACAATCCTTGCCGCTTTGGCCAATTCTGTCCAACTCTGAAGATCTTGACATTCAAACTCCATCTCTCAGCTTCCTTGACCTGGTCACCCATCTACCATCAGTGTGAGGACACCCTGCTTGTGGCATGGAGTCACCTGCTTATCTATAGCTGATATGCCCAAAACCAACTCTCTTGTCCTCAAAGGATTCAATCCCACTGCTTCCTGAAGCTGACTGGCCAGCTCCAACAGCAGTGAGTGTAATATTCAGGAAGTGCCCACAAACAGCACAGATGAGACCAGGGCACTCTGCTTTCAAACCTGCAATACCAACAGTAGCAGTGCTGTCATAGTCCTGTTTGGGTAAGGAGATGGGCAGGATTACATGTACCTGAAAGCTGGTCTGCTGCGTTCTCCCCACAAACCTTGCCTTGAGCAATATTATTTTATGTGGCACTCAAGTATTCTTGCAAGCAGATGCAACAAAAATACAGGTGCAGATCAACTCACAACTTGAGGGGTGATTCTGCTTTATTATTTCCTTCTTAATAGAATGGTGCTAGCCACCTTCTGATGAAAGATGTGTTTGTCTTACAGTATTGCTAAGGAAGAGATCAAAGATGCGTGGTGGACCTGGGTGTCATGGAAAACTCTTGCTTTGTACCATAATAATATTTCTGTCCATTTGCTGAACCCTAACAAAATACTCTTAGCTATGGGTTGAGCAGTGTTGCATAGGGAATGCCACAGGTGCTTGCAGACATCCCTATACAAACACTGAAATAATCACATGCCAGTTATTGACGCTAGATATTTTTTAACACAAATGAACTAACTGTCAACAAAGTCATTTTTATAGTGGGCATAATTAATCTTTTTTATTTAATAGCATTATTTTCTTGGTGTTGAAATATTGCCAGTACACGCTGCTTGTTTAAATGTCTGAAATTCCTCTGCTCTTCTCCTGTTCTAACAGAAACACCATGCCGTTATAAGGCAAGAGCTTTTCCCTTACCCCATCTGAGGCAATAAGGAATGTATTAGCCAGACTTGGATGTTCAATGAAACCTTGACACCCTGTTCTTTTGCTGTGATTTTCTGATGAAAATCAATTCCTTTGTTTCACTCTCTGTGGGGTTTTGTTCCTATTCTTCTGTTTCACATATATGCTGGTTCTTATCCCCTGAGTGCTTATCATCCCTTGTGCACAGGATTTTGTCAAAGTGCTTTTGAAACTTCACGTATGTTAATCAATCAGTTAATCTACTTACAGACATTTTCCAATAAATCCAGGAATTACATAAGAACTGATTTCCACTGCTGAAATAATGCTGGTTACATTTAGAATTTCCATGTAACTTGTTCTTTCAGCTAAGTCAAGTTGCCATGTACATTGTGAAGCCTATTAATACCCCTGCTCAATTCTAAATATATGTAGTATTTTTAAGTGTTTTATGATAGAAGTTTTTAACAAAAGCTTGTGTATTCTTGTTAGCACCTCACCTGCCTTGTGTCTCCATAAAAATTTATATTTTTGTAATTGCTTTTTTTCTGCATACCTTCTTCTAACTCTTTGGTCTCTGTGTCTTGACTGAGAGGCACGGGGGATGCTCAGAACTTACCTGATATGGAGAAGGCATATGAGGGAAGGGGAATGCTAATCAGACCAAACTACTCATACTTCAGGCTTTTCAGACCAGATAGATCCTGAAAGTGTGACATACACTGAATACTTAGATGCACAAGTACAACAGTTGCCACAGACATAATTGATTAAAAAAAAACCAAAAAACAAAACAACTCAGCAGGAGCAATAAGCACACTATGCTTCTTGCATAATAGCTGAGTGGTTTGAGTATTTTGTGGACGAGAAGTTGTCCCTATTCCAAGACATTAGTCCATATTTCGTCCTGTTCTTCTCTAGTCTAAAAAGCATAGATTCTTCAGGGAATGTGGATTTGAGCACTGCTGCCTCTTTCTGATGAACTTAAATGCTAGGCTAAAAAACCCTCAGATTTCTTTTCTTTACTGTGTTCCTGGGTGTCGCCTCCTTATAGCCACACTGGCAAAGGTAATTCTTTTCCCAATGAGACCATTTTCTTGAAAAATGAAATACCTAAAAAAGGCTGAGAGGGACCAAAAGCCATCCCCATTCATGGGGAAATGCTGTAGCATGGCTCTGTTACACAGAAGGTTGAACAATTTACTGTCTATCTTCCCCAGTGTAACTGAAGAACAGTCAGTATGTCCCTTCAGATTGCTCACAGCAGAGGAGCCTGCTCTCAGTCCCCACAACTGCGTAGCTTGCAGACACCTCTCCCTTTGGCAAAGTTTCCTTCTAAGTAACTGACCCTCCCCAAGCTACTACGAAGGCTACCTAAGAGCTTACTGCTCTGTACAGGCCTGCTATGCTCAAGTGCCCAATATTATGCAAGATGATGTCTAGTTTGAGGAAACCTAAAATTACTCTTCTTGCATAGAGGAAGGAAAAAAGGCATATGCCAAAAAAAAAACCCAAACCAAAACAAAACAAAAAGGGCAGCCCGTCAAAATTGTCTGCAGGTGAAAAAAACCCTACCATGAATTCTAGATGTAATCCCAAGTGACTGTTTCCCAGCACTATTACTGTGAGCAACTCCCGACTGAACCTGAAAGCTCCTCAGGCATTTAACTATATTCACCCACACATGTTAAGGAGATCCTGTTCTGGGGAGATAGGCACTTATCTCTTGCCTCAAGTCCCAGTACAATCCAGCTTAGGAAGACAGGCATTTAAATCCCTTTTAGAAGCCTGAAAAATTAGCAGCAGTCAGAATTATGTCTGGCTTTTTCGGACATGGGCCATCAGCTCCCACATAGGTGCATAAGGCTGAGAGCACGACTTGAGCTAAGCACAGGAGTGCAAGTGTGCATTTTACCATTAGAGAGGGACTGATGTGTCACTGACAAGACTACCCCAACTACTACACCATGCTTGGGCAGAAAGCATCAACCTCTGCTGCTGTGTGTGGATACGAGGAGTTGTTGGCTCCAGTTCTCATCTCAAGAGAAGAAAAAACAAGGGGAGCAAACTTACATGTGGAAAAGATGTGTCATACAGCAGACAAGAAAAGCAAAGCATAACCTTGTAACTCTCCACCCTGTGCCAGGGAGCATCTGGGCTGCTAGGCCAACCTTGGGTTTGCTTGTGTCTTCTCTGATGTGGCCCTGTGCCTCATGTGTTCTAGGCTGCACAGGCGCTCAGCTGCAACACCTACCATCCACTACCCAATGGTTGCTGGTTCTAATATTCTGCTGGCAAGTTGGAGCTCAGGGCTTAATTAGTGTCTAAAAACATCACCCACTTCCTTTCTTACAAGTTTTTGCATCTTTGTGCAAAATGTGGGTGGAAGCACTGTGATCTCATTAACGTCAGTCCTGCAGTAGGGATAGAGAGGCTGGATCCTGTGTTGATGGAGTGTTAGGGGTGGTTCAGATGAGTTTCCAAGAGGACATCAGTGCTCTAGCTGCAGGCTGGCTTTGCCCACTGGCACTCAGAGTTCAGTTCCAGCCAGTGGAAAGGAGGAGGCACTCTAAGTGCCTCAAAGAAAGCTATCATTTTCTGCAGGTCTTCAGAAGTGCCTCTCTTTGTGTCCCCTGCCCATACAGCAAAGCTGAGGAATTAGATTGCTCCTCTTGTCCCTTCCAGGGCTAAGACATCTAAAATTTCATTGAGGTAATAATGTCTCAGTGAGGTATCTAAAGTAGATGGATGAGATTCCAGCCTGTATACTTGGGGCTTCGGAGTAAATGATTGCAAGAAAAACCAAAGTGTCAATAATAAGATGCAAGCTGTTGAAAACCAAAGAAAAGAAAGTATTGATTAAAATAAGGATGTCTTAGAAGACTATTTGAAAAGAATCAAAGACTGCAGCCTTTTGTAATTATTTTGATTCCACCTCCATGCCCCATTAGCCTTTAGAAAAAAAATTATTTAATATATTGTTGGAAAAAAATTTCTCATGTTTTCTGTGACACTGTACTCATGAACCATAGAGGGCTGAAAATCATTTGTAACACACTGAGAAAAAGTAGTGGGTCCAATAAGACTGTAATGTTAACCCGTCAGTTTTCCCTCACTTAGTCTAATTCCTTGGATAGCATTGTCTGAAAAAAGACAGAGGAGTATTTATTGCAGTAGCTTGAATATGCATCAATTGATTTTATTATACCAGAAAACCTGAGAAAGTATGGTTTATTTATATACAGATTGTGTAAATACACTGTAGGCAAGTTTCACAGTTTAATGTTGAAAGGGCTTTCATTAATGGTGTAGTTCTGAGAAAAGAATGTAAAGCAACATAAAAGAGTCAGGATTTGATTTTTACTGAGATAAGTTGAAAGAATAATTCACCTTTAGTAAATGTGTTTCTTCTTTCATGTTGTTTTATGTGTTGCTCTTTCTAGTACTCCATGCATGGTTGCAAAAAATATACACTAAGAATGAATCTCTCACTGATGTGACTTAATGATGTCTATAATTTATGTTTGCCTAATTCTCTATGTTAATAAAAAAAATCACCAGAGATCCATAAAATTAAATGGTTGGTTTTGTCCTGAAGCAACTACACACTATGCTTTTACTTTAGGTGTATTTCTGACAGAAGACATGAGGTCAGTTCTGCTCAGCAATGTAATCTGATACTGAAAAAGTATGTTGTTAATTGTATTATCTTTTAGAAAGTATGGAGTGGGGTTTTTTTAAAGGCTAGGAGATTGCATTTCAAATACACTTCCAGAACTTTGTATGGCTTCCCATCCTTCTCAGAGACAAAAAGTTACCTAAAGATTTGAAACTGAATATATGGGCCAACGTCTCCTATTGTGCAATGACTGATTTTGGTTTGTATCGATACTGAGGCTCACCTGCATTTTTGAAGACCCACCGGGGTTCTGTGAATGAAAGCCACGGCATCAGGACTAGGCGCTCTATTTCCTGTAGCCGAAACCAGCCACCTACCGCAAGAGCTGGCAGATAGGACCCGCTTCTCTGTCCCGAGTACTCAGACTAAGGCTGAGCATTGAAAACTGACAACGCGATATAGCATGCGATATACCAATTATCACTGTAAAGAAGGTATTCGTCAGACAGGTGTAAATTCCGGCTCCTGAGGTCAGAAAGCTCCGTACAGCGAGCTACATTTGCAGAAATCGGTACCTGCAACTGAGACCTCGAGAAGAGTGAGCCTGAGGGATGCCCGAGGTGAGAGGGGCCGTGCCCAGACCCAGCGACGCCGTGGGAGTCCGCAGCAGCCCCTCATTTGTGCCAGAGCGAAGGGAAATGGTGAGGCAACCCGATGAGCGCTTTCAGCCACGGCATCCTGAAGCAACGCCGTGTGCCTCACTCCGCCTAGGCACTGACTGGCTTGTAGCTGTCACAGATGTGGCAGCAACAGTCCCTGCGCCCCAGCCCCGGCGGCCTCACCGGGCGGGCTGTCACGCCGCTACCACCTCCCCCCGGCCGCAGCGCCGCCCACGCCGCCCCTCTCCGTCTCCCCCTGCCCAGCCGCTCGGGCGTCCCGGCGGGGGCTGAGCCGCCGCCTTGTCGCTGCTGCCGCCGCCGAGGCCGGTCCGCCCGCCGCCGCCCCTTCCCTTCCCTTCCCCCGCCACCGCACATGCCCAGAAGGGCGGGAGCCGCGGCGAGCCCGGGCGCTGCTGTGACAGCGGCGGCGCTTTCCCTTCCGTGGGTGGGTGGGGGCCGCGCCGCGCCCCCGGCCCGGCCCGGCCCGGCCCGGCGGAAACACTGCGCCGGCCGCCTGCTCGCCCAGTGCCTTCCGCGCCGCGCCCCGAGCCCGCTGCCGCCGCGGGGCGGGAGGCGGCCATGTCGCTATTGTCTGCGCTGGTGCCCTTGCTCCGGGTGTACTGCATCGGCCTCCGCGTCATCCTGCACCAGCTGCGCCGCCGCTTCCAGCCGCGGTGCGCCCCGGCCTCAGGTGAGCACCGCAGCCGACGCCGGGGGGCGGGGCGGCTCCGGGCCGGGGGGCGGCAGCCCCCGCCGCGGAGAGGGGAAAGTTTGCCGCGCCTCCCCCCACCCACCACGGGCAGGCGGCAGTTCGGGGCCCTGGGGCCGAGACCGCGCGGCCCAGCCCGGAGCGGCCGGACAGGGAAGGGAAGGAGAGAACAGGGCAGGGCAGCCGCGACCTTGGCTATAGCGAGGGGCACTCGGGCCGTACCGCATCCCCCGAAGCGGGGCAGGGGCTGAGGTACCGCGGCGGCCCCGGCACGGGCGCCGCCGCCAGACTCCTCCCCTGCTCCCCTTCGCCGGCCGAGCGGGACCCGCCGAGCGGCCCGAGGGCAGCGGCCCCGGGGGGGGCTGCGACTGGCGGGGCGCCCTCCCCGCCCCCGCCGCACCCCGCCCTCGCTGCCGGCGCCAGGCCCCGGCCCCACCGCCCCGTCCGGCCCCCGGGCCGCGGCCGCCCCGGACGCGGGGCGGGGCGGGGGGCCGGGCCCGGGACGGGCGCCTGGCTGCACGCCGGCCTGACTTGTGGCCTCGGGAGGCGGTGTGGGGGTTCCGTGGTCCGGGGGTCCCCGCTTCTGTTCTTCCTCTCTTTGGCTCTCTGACAGTGTCTCCCGAGACCTCGGCTCAGAGCCGCGCGGGCGCTCCCTCCCTCAGCCCAGGTAGGTGCTTGGAAGGCGGATAGCGGCGAGCAACCTCCCCCGGCCCGGGCGTTCCTGCTGCCCGCTGTGCCCCCACCCCACCGGGGCGGCCGGGACCGCCGCTTTCGGCTTCCCTGTCCCGGCTGCTCCAGGAGGGGAACGTACCCGTGCTCCAGAAGCTTAGTATTTGATACCGGCTGCCACTCGCTGACAGCCTTTAAGCTGACAAGTGAGTGACACTTGTATTTTTTTTTCTAAGGGACTTCAGATTAGTCGTTAGTTTAAGAAGTTAGGTTTTTGCACTTTTCTGATTTGGATCAACAGTGTGTTAAATGCTGACTTAGGGGAAACTTTGAGTTTATCAGAAAAAAACGACGAGTAATGCTTGCATTACTCTTGAAGGCTAAAACGTTTCTGAGTTTATAAACTTAGAGCAAACTATGAGTTCAGGCAGATTGTAGGTTATCATCAGAGCTGACCATACAACTGCATTGAAGTCCTTGCCTTTAACTTTCTCTCCTTATCAGCAAGTGCGCCTTTGTGGCCCTATCTATAGTTTTAACCAGAGGAATAGTAAAAAAGTAATATTGAGAGGGCCTAGTGTTTCAGCGAGGAATTCAGGCAGATGAGGATATTGGTGTAGACACTATCTGAAGTACTGGGAAGGGGATGGAACAAGTACACTGTACAATAGGAGCTTATTTGTTCATCTTATCACACATCGCATCCTTGGGTAGTGTTTTGTGTGCTTTTTATTCATTCCTGATTCTTCTGCTGGGGTTCCCTTCCTCATTCTCAGAAGGCAGCAATGAAACCCTCAAACAAACGAGAGGACCCGGGTGACAAAAAGGGCAGATGTGCATATGGTTTGAAGTCATCTAAGCATTTTTCTAGCATTAGCGTTTCTTGGCAGAGGAAATTTGGGTATTTTGCCTAGGGTGTGTAACACTTTCCAAATCTTTTTTTGAACCACAGAGAAACAGAATGACGAAAATGTGACCCAGTGTTTTGTTGCACTCTGCTCTTTGCTGCTAGTGAAAAAAAAGCGTTGAATTTAGAAATGCCAGAGGAAGGCAATGAAGATCCAACACAGGAAATGTCACTTACCTAAGTGGGACCAAGGCAGATTTGGCAGATGTGAAAAGTTTTCTTTGAGCCCTAACTTGTGATCTTTCTTTTCCAAGGACAAGTGGTTTCCTCTTCATCTAGTTGTTTGCACGCAGTTCCCTCTTGGCAGTTACCTGCTGCCTTGCTTTCACTCGCTGTGTCCAGCCATTGCTTAAAGAATTGCTTCACCTTAACAACTGGAACCTTTTTACCCAGATGAACCTTGTTTCCATAATAACTTCAAAATAGTGATGTCAGTGTAACAAAAAGAAAAGTATGGTTAGAACAAGCGTGGATCAGTAAACTACAGTTCCTGTAAGAAAACCCTGAGTACCTTTTCCAGGCCGTAATCTAGAAAGGTGTGTATGTTTAAAATTTTCTGTATCTTTTCTAAGGGGTGTCCGTAACTCTCACAAGTACAGGCATTTTATTGTCAAGGTGCTTTTCTCGGGAGAGCTTGGAGTCGCAGAGGGGAGCTGGGAAGGACAGGACCGGGAGGCAGAGATAGCCATTCCTCTGATCCTCTCTTCTTTGGCCCCAGTTTCCATATCAGAGTTCCCACTCTCTGTGCAGCAGCACTGCTGATCTCTCTTGGAAGATTTGAAAGAGAGAGATGTCTACTGGCTTGTCCTTTAGCTCTGTGGATGAGTGAAAGGTTCTGGTCCTTATGCAGCCCTTCTGCCTCTGAATTTTCCAAGAAAAGCTTGCTTTCTTATTCTTCTTGTGAAGAAGGGCTCAGGATTTTAATCCAAGTGAACAAAACTAGTTTTACTTTTATTTTTCCTTACCCGAACTTAAGAGTTGCGTGCTCTTGGCACATGTGCTTTTAAAAGTGACCCATGTGTTCTTTCCCATCCTACTGGAGTTCATCTGATTTTTATAAATGGAATTCAAGACATTTTTCTGGGGAAAGAGTTTGAGCTCTGGAATCTAGGTTCAGTGCAAAAACCTGGTAATTGTTTTGAATTGCAAACTGAAAAAATAATAACATTCTCTATTCAAGTGAATGTCCCCCACCTCAACACAGAGTAGGGAAGTTGACCTGAAATTCTGATGTGGAAATTCAGGGAAGGAAAAATACAGAGCTGAGACTACAAACAGGATGTGCAGTTTGCTTTGCTAACTAAAATCAACATAGTGGAAAGTTCAGAAATAAAGGGAAACTTAGGTTAAACTTCAAAATACTTCTGCAGGTACTAATTGCATAAACAGCATAACTGCTAATATGTAGTTTTAGTGTTCGGTGGTGTAAACTATTAATAGTTTTCTTAGAAATTACTGTTTGGACTTCTTTACAGTGCTTAATCTTAGTTAATTGGAGGGAAGAAAAAAGCCCTGCATGACTAAAGTTCCTGATTAAAACAGCTTTTTAAAAACGCAAATCTAATCAGTGGATTGATAAAAGATAAACCAATATTAATTCTGACACCAGGTTGTTACCAGTGGAAATGTGATCACCAAAAGTCATCCTACTGATAAGAAAAATGGTTCATATAATTAAAAGCTTCCCAAGGAATTTATTTGGCATCTTTCTCCTGTATTTTTTCTTCTCCTGTACATATTTAATTGAAATTTAGTAGAGGAAACCTAAATTCTGAGTGTTACATAGTAGTTTTGGAGTCTTTGTAGTTAAATTTGGAATCTGTAATGTGTAGAAGAGGAAAACCTATCTGAAGAAGGTGGTTATGTGGAACAAGTTAAGGAGATCTTAAATGTGACTCCTGTTCTTCTTAAAAGTTGTTGAAATTTCATACATTTTTTTAATTTCCTCAATTTTTAGTTACTCAGTATCCACATTTGTGCCAAGTTTCTTTACAGGTAATTGTGAAACGTTGATTTAGGATCATGCATCTCTTAATTTTGATTCATATTTTGAGGTCTCTTACTTTATATGACTAAAGCATAGTGGGAGCCTGAGCACTTCCTGCTCAAAGCTGTGTTAGCTCCAGGTAGTAAATCATCTAGAGGTGGGTAAGGAAATGCCCAGGTAGGAAGGATTGATGGCAGGCAAAAATGCAGTTACATAAAGCAGTTAAACCCTCTCCCCACACATGCCCCTAAAAGAGTCATTAAGTTATTTTCAGAATGAGGAATCGCTTGCTTTATGATTGCCCCTCTGACTGAGACAAAGGTTGTGAGACAAGGATACCCACAGGGTGCCATTGCTGTGCATGCACAGGGAGGCAGAGCTAAGGTTGCAGGGTGTCTGCACACCCCACGTTTCCTCACATCCCCATGCTTGGTTTCACAATCCAAGTGACTGTCGTGCGGGTTTTGAACCAATTTTCTTTGCCAGTGGGGAAACTGAGCCCTGTCTGCAAGGGTAGCACAGCTGCCTTCTAGGACACAAGCCACCACTAGCATTGATATTTTGGCCCAAGGCCTGCCCTGGAGAGGGAAGTCATATCTTTGTGTTAGGAGAATGAGATGGGGAGTCTGAGAAGTGTGAGGAGACAGCACAGCCTGCCCCGAACAGCCCGGATGAGGTGCTAGGGCCAGAAAGTTTGGACTCTTCCTCCTCCTGTAGCAGCAGAGTTCACTGCAAAGCCAGCAGAGCATCCTCTGTGCAGGCTCTTAGAAACCTCTGTTCTGGTACTGGCTGGTGTTGTTGGCCAGCTGTTGGAGGAGGCAAGAAACAGCAGCCTCTCCAAAGACGCTCTCCTGTAGGTGGGAATTCAGGGTTGCTGTTGTTTTTGCCAGGACTAGACTATGAGCACTGTTTTTCTGAAAGTGAAGTTTACCTCTTCCTGGAGCAAAAGGAGAGGTGTGGGGTTTGGGTTTGTGTTCATAATGCTAGTTATGCTGTATAACACTCGATGAGAGGCAGACATGATGAGCAGTTTATAGTTGAGCTGTTACTAAAGGCATATCCTTAGCTGTGGCAGTGCTACTCTGGGCCACTATTGGCGAGTGCCTGATAGGTCACAAAATGAAGGCAAAGCTGTGACATACATAAGAATGAAGAATGGGGTGAGTCTGTAACACTCCCATACTCTGAAATAACTTCTACTTTGTCAGTTGGTGATGAACTTTTTATGATGCAAGGTGTGTCATACTAATTTTGAACATTAGAGATGCATCAACTCTTTTATTTCAGTGCCTTCCTCTTTACTTTCAGGAATTGCCAGGTAAACTGCAGGGGAAACTGTAAGATATAGTGAAATGCCATGAGCCTCTGTGCTTCCTCGAGATAGTGTGTCATGGATTGAAATGGAGGAATCTAAAAGCAATGATAATATGTATCAATATGATATGTCAGTGCACTATCTGATGGCGTGGCATGGTTTCCTCATTACACATTACACCACTTGGTCTTTCAAAATCATCCGTTTTTGTGGGATTGCATACCTTGGTGCTGTTGATATGCACATGTTTGGAATTAGGCAGCATTACCATGTTGAATCAATAGTTTATCCTGGCAACTAAAAGGCACTGAATGAATCACAGTAGAAGGCATGCTAGTAGGCAGAACTTTGCCCCTCCCTCAGGAAAAAATGCAAAGTGTCTACACCCAGAAGTAAATCTTCAGAACAAATCCAATAAAATGCTTGCCCTGCATCTCTCAAACAGCTTCTAAACAAACAGCTGTGTTTAGATAAGTATACTTAGTATCGGTTAACCTGTCTTTGGTTTTCCATTCAAGGCATTCAGAAAATGTTGCAAAATACCAGCTGTAGTTCAGAGAGAAAACTGTCTTTTCTTGTGAATGTTCTCCAACAGCAGAAAGCACCCCAGAGAAGCTTGCACACATGCGGTTTTTTTTTAATATTCTCTTGCAGTAATATGAAAAAGTTGAATTGTTTCTTCCTGCCCTCACCAGCCAGTCTTACCACCTGAGGATTTCTGGGCTTGGGCACAGGTGCAGCTCCTGAGCAGCAGAGAAGTAGCAGTGCTGTTCTTTTCAGTCTGATGCTCCTTATGTTCCTCTTCTGTTCTCCTTCTCTGGAATTTTGAGAAGGAAGCTGCATCTGTGTCTAACTAATGTCTTCATTCTCCTTCCCAATGCTGGCCAAGGCCATGGAAAAGGGCTTGTTGCTGTCACAGTGGAGTGGAAGAAATAGAGAAGTGTCAGTCCAATAGTGCTGTGCTGTGACTTGGCTTTTTGATGTTGTGAGATCAGCTCGGGTGGGTGTCAGCTGCCAGCACTATTCACAGAGGCACTGTAGACCTCAAGTAGCAGTTGCATGTGACTGCACAAGAAGTGTTTTCCTGTGCAGATATCAAGGTACATATTGCCAAGTCTTGTCTTATCACCACACTCATCTCTAGTGTCATCTCCTCCCAACTTCTGTAGCCTTTTGAAGAAAATGCTGCAAAATTATTTTCCAGCTGATGTGGATAATAACATTTATTAATGCTTTTCTGTCTGCTTTTCCTGTAATTATTATGTACTGTTATTCCAGGAACTACAAATGTGAGCTAGTACTTCAGGAGATCACTTTGATTTCAGAAAGAGAAGGACAGCAGAGGTGTCAGACATGTATTGTTGATCTGCATATAGGTTCAAGCTCCTTTTCCTTTTATTTCAGTCAGAAAACATCTTTGCATTTGAGAGGAGCAGATTATCGCCATAATTTGCATCACAAATTTTTTATTACAAGTTTTTTAAAGTGAAAGCTGGAACAGTTAGATCAAGCTTACAAAACTTCTTTCAAAATAAACAAATAAGAAAACCTTTGCTCCTTCAGTATCCGGTTTCTGTTGAAATAAATGTTAACAACAAAGTTTAGTAATTCTTTGGCAAAAGGATGTTGGTCTAGCTCTAACTTAAGAGGCAGGAAAATGCTATAGCAGATGACCAATTCTTGTGACAGTAATTTGTCAAGTCTGTGGTGTTACTTCAGCTTTCTCTACCCAGAATTATGAAATTCCAAAAGAAATATTTACTCGGGTCTTCTAGCTCAGTTTCACAGCAGAATGGGATCTATTAAAACCCCTTTTAATTTTTGACAATCCAGTGGGCTTCTTATAGGTCACACTTGCTGCAAATTTTATCTTTAAATTTGCAAATGTAATTAGTGAGTAGGTTTCTTGATAGAAACGCTGATTTCACATAGTTGAGTGTGGTCAAACTTGTGCTTTCTCATTGTATCTTTATCTTACTGCCTTTATCAGGTACTCATTAATGAGTGAAGGATCAAAAGGTGGGACGGTGGCCAAGAAGCAATGGAGAATAAAAGTTTAGAAGGTTCCCCATCAGACCTAAAGTTAGTGGCTCACCCGAGAGCAAAGAGTAAAGTGTGGAAGTACTTTGGGTTTGATACCAATGCAGAAGGATGCATATTACAGTGGAAGAAGATCTACTGCCGTATTTGCATGGCACAGATTGCCTATTCAGGAAACACGTCCAACCTTTCCTACCACCTTGAGAAAAATCACCCCGATGAATTCTGTGAGTTTGTGAAAAGCAACACTGAGCAAATGAGGGAAGCGTTTGCCACAGCATTTTCAAAAATCAAGCCGGAGTCATCACAGCAGGTTGTTCAAGATAGCCTCATCATGAAGACCTACCAGAACTACGAAAACAAAAAACATCAGGAACTGACATCTGCAGTCATCAGCTTAATTTGTGAGGGCATGTATCCAGCCTCCATTGTCGATGAACCTACCTTCAAGGCCCTCTTGAGAACAGCAGACCCGAGGTATGAACTTCCGAGCCGGAAGTACTTCTGTACAAAAGCAATTCCTGAAAAGTACAGCGCTATTAGAGAAATTGTGCTGAAAGAGCTCACTGAGGTTCTCTGGTGTGGTATATCCACAGACATGTGGAGGAGTGAAAACCAGAACAGGTCATATGTAACTGTGGCAGTTCATTTTCTCAGCAGCAGTCCTGCCAACTGCCTGGCTGTGAACTCACGGTGTTTGAAAACGTTCGAAGTACCGGAGGATAACACTGCAGAGACCATTACACGAGTCCTTTATGAAACATTCATTGAGTGGGGGATCAATACAAAAGTCTTTGGTGCTACGACAGATTACAGTAAAGACATTGTAAAAGCTTGCTCTCTCTTAGATATTCCCGTACAGATGCCTTGTTTGGGGCACACTTTTAACGCAGGAATACAACAAGCTTTTCAGCTCCCCAAACTCTGCAACCTTCTTGCCAGGTGCCGAAAGCTGGTGGAGTATTTTCAGCAGTCTACGGTTGCGATGTACATGCTGAGCGAAAAGCAGAAGCAGCAGAATATTCTCCACTGCATGCTGGTAAGCGACCGTGTTTCCTGGTGGGGAAGCACGCTCGCTATGCTGCAGCGCCTCAAGGAGCAGCAGTTCGTCATTGCCGCTGTTCTCGTGGAGGACAGCAACAACCACCACCTCATGCTGGAATCCAGTGAGTGGAATACAATCGAAGGGCTGGTGGAGCTGCTCCAGCCTTTCAAGCAGGTTGCAGAGATGATGTCTGCTTCAAAGTACCCGACGATAAGTATGGTAAAGCCACTTCTCCACATGCTTCTGAATACCACTCTGAACATCAAAGAGAACGATTTGAAAGAAATCAGCATGGCAAAGGAGGTGATTGCTAAAGAGTTGTCAACCACCTACCAGCACACACCTGAGATAGACATGTTTCTCAATGTTGCAACTTTCTTGGATCCCCGCTACAAGAAACTGCCTTTTCTTTCAGCCTTTGAGAGGCAGCAGGTGGAAAACAGAGTGGTGGAAGAAGCAAAAAGCCTGCTGGAGAAAGTAAAAGAAAATAGTTTTAGAACTGAGGAGAAGTTCTTCACTGTTTCAGAAGAGCCCCCTATGAAAAAAATCATAATCTCCTCTACTCCTCCTCCTACCAGTGTCATCAACAACATGCTTGCAGAGATCTTTTGCCAGACAGGAGGCGTGGAAGACCAGGAGGAATGGCATGCTCAAATCGTTGAGGAGTTGAGCAACTTCAAGTCACAAAAGGTCCTCGGTTTGAATGAAGATCCATTGAAGTGGTGGTCTGACAGACTAGCACTGTTTCCAGTTTTACCAAAGGTTCTTCAAAAATACTGGTGTATTCTGGCCACAAGGGTCTTCCCTGAACGCCTTTTTGGCTCTTCTGCTAATGTTGTGAGTGCAAAGAGAAACCGGTTAGCCCCGGCTCACGTGGATGAGCAGATCTTTTTGTATGAAAACAGTCGCAATGGGTCTGAGGCAGAGCCGGAGGACGAAGATGAAGGAGAGTGGGGTTTGGAACAGGAACAGATTTTTAATTTAAATGACTCAGTAAACATAAACAACAGTTTCTTTAATATTCGAGACAGTGGGTTTGTTTGACAGGACTGCTGCGGTACATTTAATGACAAAGAAAAGAGGTATTTGTCTTAAGTTACCAAAAATTCTTCTGTTGTATGCTATGAATGCTGTAAATATTGAACAGTTGTAACAAACTTGATTTAGCTTCCATTGTCTGTGTTTTTCCCACTGTCTTAAAACATGAATGACTTGTGATCAAACAGCACTGAAATGAATGAGGAAATAAATTCTACAAAGACCGTGATTTCTGACTGTGGCCCAGATTTCAGAAAGCATTTATCCATGTGCTTCCTTTCCACTTGTTTTAGTGGGAGACAAACACATGCTTATGTGCTTTCTATCATAAAATTATTTTCCTGAGTTAGGACCTTGAGGAAGTTTTTTAAAATTTATGCCTCCATTTCTAAATCCTGTGTGACTCAGGATGCTAGCTTTAAATTTTGGATTTTAAAATGTTTTTAAAATCCATAGATCTGAGCAGTGAATATTTTTAGTATATTATTGTTGCTATGGAATGAAAAAATATCTTGAGCCTGATTTTCACTACCTCATGTCTTAGGTCTGGTCTATGCTAGTAAAGTTCAGCTGGTATAATTATGTTGGTTAGGGGACTGATGTGTTCTTATTTTAACTGATACTGTGCTGGCATAGGCTGTAGTGTGGATGCATTTATACCAGGATAATTTATTTTCCTTTCCAGTGCAGTGTAAATGGTTTGAACACTTAAACTGGTATTGCTGTGTCCGCATTAGTCCAGTTTTACCATTTAACTGCAGCTAAATGGCAAAATTGGTTTTTTTGTTTGTTTTGCTTTATGTCTAAGCAAGTCCTGATTGTAGTCTCTTGTGCTTTTGCAAAGTGGGAACCAAGTGTGGGGTCGAGGCAGTGTTGTGTTACCTTCGCCTTGTGCCGATGCCATGGCTGATACCACATGGTGTGTAGCAGGCAAGGCATCAGCTCTTTATTAAGGGAGCGAGGGGGAGAGGGCAGGGAGATGTCTACAGGCTACTGGTCTAATGGTTTATCTGTGTTATAAAATCCTTAACCTCTTCATTTAATGGGGACTTTGCCCAGGGTAGCTTGAAAATTTTGTTGACAAGAAAAGCAAAATAAAAAGCTTTAATATTATGTAAATATATTTAAAAGAAGGGGACCCCTGAATTTCCTCACATATATTTAGTGAATCTTTAAAATTATTTTTTGTTATGTTAGCACTTAAAAACTTTTTCCACCTGTCTCTTTTTAATTCAGTTTGTAGAGTGGACTTCAGTCCTGTCCAGTGTAATGTTTGAGTACTGTTTCCGATTAGTTGTGTATTGTAACTACTCTCTTTGTGTCTCTGAGCATAAGTGTTTTAAGCCCCTTTGAGAACTTGACAAAAAAAAAAGAAAAAAGAAACCAACCTGAGACCACCCCCCAAATCTCTTATGAAATACTGCAGGTCATAAATGGGATCAGAGTTCATGCTAGACACAAAATAGGACGCACCAGCTTTTTTTCTGAGATGCAGTGGAGAACTCTTGGCATTTTCCAGTTACGATCAAGGTTTGCTTGGGGTTTTATTTCTGTTACTGGTGCCTCACTCCCCCAACTTTGGTGTTAGTCTATAACTATGTTGAGCAATATTGGTGTGTTACTGTTCTGGAGGAAGAAAGCTGGGGTTTTTTCATCACAGTGACACCTGTGGATATTGGGTTGTGAAAAGAGCACAGACAGCAGGAACGTACCAAAATGGGAATGGCGATGGAATTGAATCTATTGCCAAATGGTTTGTTTATGGTTTGGTTTAATAATTTTTGGAAGTTTGAGGCCTCTGTGTTCTTTGTAGGTGGTGGGAAGGAATGGATGAGTGAGGGGAAAGGACAGAGGTTAGGCTGAAAGAACACTGAAGTAAGTACTTGCAACTACATAAAGAAAAATGTTTAAGCCTGGGAAAAATGCAGTTAGCAAGTGGTGCAGCCTGTGTTTGGCTGTTAGTAAACCTGGGGTTTCACTTTCCAGCCCCCTGAAAACTGATTTGCACTTGTACAAAGTACATGCACTGTGCATCCTGTGGAATGTTGCTGCTCTCCATGCCCACTGTAGAGGTGTATATGTCTGCCCAAGGCGCAAAACGCAGGCTTGGCCTAAAATTCCATAAGTAAATCTGCTATCTGTGAGGGCAGCAAAATCAGATTATGGAAGGGAGTGAGGTACCTGAGCTCCTGTGACACCCCAGCAGTCTGCCAGGAAGAGCTCTTGATTTTTGTGGTCATCACTTGCAGAAGCTGTTACCACCACTGCAAGCCCTCCCTCCAGGACCTGCACAAATGCTGGTGTGAAGTGTGTGAATCTTGTCTCACACGAGCAGAATTTAAAGCTGTGCCCTCACAATCGAGGCAAAGCCCAGAGCACCCTTGGTCTGCACTTGGCCTTCCCCTGCTGGCAGCATTGTATCCATCTTCATCCTCCTAGGGCTGAACATAAACAGTGACGCTTACAAGGAGTTTTACTGAGATCAGTGCAATGCACTACTCTCTTCCTTCCAGCTTCTTTTTATTTTTTGGTATCCAAAATAAAATTGTAGTTGGTTCAATTGATGTGTCTCAGCATTCTTTGAAAAAAAGGAGAAGAAAAAGAAAAAAAAAAGCAAAACCATTGTTAGTCTTACCCATTGTCTGTGAGATTTTTTTATTTAATGTTCTAAACCTGGAATATTGTTAAATAAACCAGAAAAATAAGTCAGTTACTAGATTATTTGTCTGATGTGTGGTCATATCTTCAGCACTTTATGACTTTGAACTCTTCCACAATAGGGGGAGGTTGTATTCTGAGGATTTAAAGCTATGCATTTATTTTCCTTTTGATCCTGTAAGTTATTTTTTAAAAATGCTGTACAAATCTTTTGGATTAAAAAAAATGAGGATGAAAAATATTGGAAGTTTAGATGGTTTCTCTCACTTAAATATGTGTGGTGTTTTTCATTTATTGACAAATTTTTCTGTTGTTTAGTTGGGTGGAGAAGGAAAGTTCCACATCTGTTTTAAATATTGCTACAAATTAACCCTCATGTTGCTGCTAAGGGTGGGCCCATAACAATTTCCTAATAATGCTATTAAGTCAACTTTGTTTGTGTTTCTTGACAGCTTCTTTGAATCCACAGCCTAATGTTTCCTTTTCTCTTCAGTACAGCTGAGACATCTTTTTGGAGGGACAATAAAGGAACAAACTTCAGCTTTTGAGTACTTTCATGCTGAAAAAGTGAATTTTTGAACAGGGTCTCAAAGTACCTTCTCTGTGTCAAAAGAAGAATTGCCCTGTCACCAACTAGGTATTGCCAATTCAGGATTAAAAGTCAGTGGGCTAAGTGAGGTTTCTTGGGGTAACAATGTAAAACTAAAGGGAGTTTGGGGTTTCTCACCAACTCTTGCATGAATTTCACCTCCCTCTACCATCAGGGATTATGAGAAGACAAAAAATGCTGAACCATACTGAAGTTGAAAAGGTGAATTTTCCAGCAAAAAATGTCTGAATTGCTGTGGTTTAAAGGAGGGCAATAAAGTTCTGTATTATTTATGGAAAGGGTATATGGTTTTAAGTTTCTATTGCAGCAGTCTGTTAGATTAATTTAAAGCATTTTCTTTAACCACTGTCTTGGTGTCCAGTTAGCTTTACAGGGGCATTTGTAAGCAGGCAGGAATATTAAAAGCAAAAGAAACACCAATTGGTTATTTGTAATATTTTTTTAAGGACTTCTGAAAACTTAAAAGTCAACTGTAGTTCTTGATTTTTGTCCAGCTTAAAAAGAAGGGGCTGCCTGAGGACATAGTTTCTGAAGGAGGGGAAATGCATGTATATGAACACAGAAGTAGTGTATTTTACATACTCCATGATAACTGGGTAAAGGAAACTTCATGCTGGAAAAATTATATTTTAGTGTCTGCACACCATCCTCCTTTTGTTAGTCTCCTTTTCTGAGTGTCAGAAGATCTGGTGATCCTGGTTTGGGTGGTGTTGTCTAGTCTAGACTGTTTTTTTAGCTCTGCTGAAAGGACTCTCATGGTCTCTTCAGTATTGTGGCTTTTTTTTTCCCTTTGGACCAGACTATGTGGCCTGTCTTGCCTTATCTCCTCCAAATTAATGTTCCACTAAATTTAAAACATTTTTAGGGAACATAGGGAAATTACAGAAATTGCTTTTGCTTTTTTAGTAATGTTTGGTGCTGTAGAGAGAAGTTGAAGATACAGCTTCATTTTATGTCTACCTTAAGAGCACATCAGTAAAGCATGTCTTAATGATATCATTTAAACTGTAATTTCAAACATCTTTGCAGTTGCAGTTTATAATGCTGTTGTTTTTAAATACAAAAGAATTTCCTTTAGATTGAATAATAAAAATCAATTAAATACATATTTACTGTTGTTGCAGTGCCCCTTAAGTGGCCCTGCAGTTGGGTTAAAATGCGAGAAAGGAACTGAGTTTAGCATTAAAAAAAATGGAAAAAATTAAAAACTAACCACTGTCTATAAGCTTACCATGTGTTTTAAAAACACAGTTGGATTTATATGTTTTTAAACATGCAAAGGCTGTTGCAGCAAATATTTTCAAATAGGAGTCCTCAGAACTTGGAATTTTTAAAATATTAAGATTTTTGAGCATTTCTGCTGACATTTCCACACTGAGTAGTATTGATTTCTCTTGCTGCCAGAAGATCACAGAAGTGATGCTGCCATCTGCAGTGCTTTGAAATGATGATCAGATGTAACTTTTTTTGAGAGGTTTTGAAAAGACTATTACCTGCTGCACACGTGCGCTGGTTTCCTTGCATCACAATTACTTATTTCCAGTGACTTGGGTTTGCCTATTCCTCTGTCACTCTCCCTGGCCCTGCCTGGGCAGAAGGCTGGGTGGAAGATGTAGGGGGGCAAACTCCAGCTTCTTCTCTTATAGAGAGACTTCTTTGAGAGCAGATAAAATTCCCTTTAAAAAGAGTTTAAACTAGGTTCTTACTCCAGTCCATGGAGGGTACAGCACCTTTGCCATGGTGTGAAAAGGCAGAGCTGGTGCTTCCTCTCCCCACAGTGTTGTAAACTGAGACACATGGCTCAATCGGACCAAAATTGCCTCTGTAAGGGGAATATGCTGGGGAATTGAGCTCAGCACAGCTAGGAAACTACACTCAGAGCCAAAGGCATAATAAGCATGTTAGGGTAGGAATAATATCTGTGCTGCTTGCCTTAGATAGGGGTTTAAGGTAAATACCATAAGAAGATACTGGTCTGTGCTCTGGGCTGAAGCTCTGCCTTTGTGAGTATTCAAATGGCTATGTGTTTAATACTGACATAGAAAAGAGTGTTCTGTGACATTTACATAAATATTTTATATAGACAGTAAAGCTTCCATTCCTATTTGATAGATATTTTGGGGGTAACATTTACAGTGGTTTTCCTGGAATAAATGCCATGGTCAGAAGTACACCAAGATTCAGCTATCAGAAGCAGTAGGGCAGTCCTGTTTTTAAGTATAAGAGACAGGAGGGGATACTTTCATTTGAAGTAAGTGAGAAATGTTGTCTTTTTTTAACACTCTTAGGAAGGAGATAATTAAAATGCATCTGTAAAAGTTTGTGATAGCCTCATAATTTAGATATATCTGTAGAGAATTAATCCCTTTGTTTTGATTAGTTCACTGAAAATGTGGCTGTATTTGTCCATAGCTGCATGTGCATGATGTCATGTTCAACAATGCTTCCCCAAACAATGCAGAATAAGGTTATTTTTAAAAAGGCAGTTTCTTTGATTACATACAATATTCTGTCTGTTCATTGTCCCCAGATACTTGCAGTTAGGAATGAAAAACTCACTCATTTTTTTATTTCTCCAGTGGATACTGCTTTGCTTTTAAATTTGAGACATTTTTTGTATCACTGTGTCTACAGACACTGCAATTGAAAGACTTTCATTCTCTTTTTCTTTCTTTTTGCTTTTTTTGTTTGCTTTTTTTCTCATGAGTCATTAGTTAGGTTTACAGTGATAGGAATTTGCAGTCATAACAAGGAAGGTGTCAAGTCAGCATCAGGACAGCTCATGCCAGAAACATCCTGTCCCATATTGTGAGTGCAGTGCTTCAAGGGAAACCTTCATCTTCACAAAAACAACCTTCTGATGTGTGTGTGTGTGAGAGAGAGAAAAATGAAGTGCTTTTGTAAGCAATGCACAGTTCTGTTTTATGGGTGCTAGTGCAGTTTGGTGTGAGTTTGTACTCTAAGATGCACTCAGTGGTTTGGCACCAAATAAAAGTTTCTTGAGCACACAGCAGAATTTTTATGAACAGAAGGAATTTAATAACAAATGGGGAAAATGGTGTTGCTTTACTTATGGGAACAGATAGGAAGTGGGTCCATCTAGGGAAAACACTGAAATTTTATCAGGAGTCTCCAATTCCTGTCCAAAAATCCTGATAGCATTTAAAAATGCTAAATGGCTAACCTTCCTGTAGTCTGACATTTAAGAATGCTGTAAAACAGTTGTTTTACACACTTCTTGGTGTTCACATGCTGCTGGCAATGATCTCTGTTAACTTCAAAAAGCTCCTGCACTCCCAAATGGCCAGGGAGGAGTTCTCATTAATGAGGTATTGGAGAAGAAGGGAGATTCAAGCTTTTACTGTGACCTGGCCTCCAGCCTGTGGGAGTGTGGGCTTAAGGGACTGTTTCTGGATGATATTTTGACACATTGATCTACATAGATAAATATTCACATGCAGTCCAAGAACTTGCTACTGATCATAAATCTGTCTGGTCCCAAGGATGTGAGCGCTGTCGTGAGAAAGCCGGTCTTGCGGATGAGTGGAGCATGTATCCCTTTTGTCCCTCCTTCTAAGCCCCACTTTATTTCCTGTGCAGGCAGCAAGTATGTTGGTGCTGCTCTTTGCTGTGTTATTTGCTGTGTGCCTCTTGTATTCCAAGTGTAAGAATAGGAGAGTGTGACCTGCATGTTTTCAAGCCTTGGTGAATGCAGGCAGAAGTTCACCTGCACTGTTCATGATTTGCTGCCTGGTTTGAATGAGCAGTGGGTTGAGGATAATACAGCATTTACCCTGTGGTCGTGAGAACACGAGACTGGCATTGCTGCTCCGAGATTCCTGTGCACCTGCTCAGAGAAGTGAAGTGAGAAAAGCACAACCTTGTGTGTGTTGTATCTGAAAGTATGACTCAATGCCCAAGTAGGCTTAAAGCGCTCACATGAACAAGTTCTGCTGTAGTCTTGTATACAAACGTCCTTGCGCATGCTCTACCCATGCCATCCCACCTCCCCTTCATCAGTGTTCATGAAGATTTCACAGTTCTTTTTAGAGAGATAAATTCAGAGATAGTACATGAAACTATTTGCCACTCGTTAAGACCATAGCAATATGCTTTTTGTGCCTTTTTTGGCAATGCATGCTAGAGCTGATGGAAGATAACATTCTTATTTTATCCCAGAGACAGCTCTTCCCTGCAGTGAGGGGAGCAGCTCAGTCCGCAAAGTTGATCTGTTGGCTGCACTTCTGCCTTTTCTCTAGGCTGTTTAGGAAAGTTGCTGTGCTCCACAGAAGGAAAAACAGATTCCTCCAGAGTGTTTTCCCTGTGTTTTTGTGTTGCTGGGGCTGCTTTCTGGTCTGCACATGCCTGAAGGAAGGGGATGGGCCACAGCCTTTGCCATGATTCTGCTTCTAGTCTGAGCTGACTGACCACCCCTAGAAGAAGATTGTGCAAAAGGTGACACTGCTGGGTAATAAGTTTCAAACACCAGGACTACAAGAGGATTTGTTGCTTTTATATTTATATTTAGGCTAAGATTAAAATTATACAAAATGTGGCCTTAAAAGGAGTCTGCAGAGTCTATGCACTAACTCCTTGACTTAGGTGTCTAAATACAGATTTAAGGACCTTATCTCCAAAAGCAATCCATTTTGTATGCTCTGCCTTCAGATCCTCTAAAAATGCCAGCATCACAAGTGTGTCACTTTTAATAACTTTCAAATAATGATATTTCGGGGTAGACTGGGTGGACTGTGTATGAAATACAAACCACAGTTTTTTATTTTACATGTGTCCATTTTGTCTTCCATTGTGCTTCAAAGGTTAGTATCCATAGAATTATTCTGTCTAAAAAAACTATTGGAACACTTCAGTTCCCAAGTGTAGGTGAGCTTCAGAAGTAAGAGAAATATTCTCCCCCACAATTCATAAGTTGGAAGGCTTAATTATTCTGTTGTTGAAAGAGGCAATTGTAACTGCATTTTGCCCAAATATGGGAGAATGTGAAGTGTAAATATTTACATTTTTAGGTAAAATTCTGAGTAAAAGGCTTAAATGTAAGCACCTCATTTTGTGCCCTTACCTGCCTCATAGCAATATAGAACCATACCCATGGTATTTCAGTGAGAGTATAAGTGAAAGAACGACACTCTTTTAGTTAGTCATTATTTTGCTTGTGAGATATTTCAGTTTCAATGATTTAGTAGTTACAAGCATAAAATCAACCCTTCCAGCAGATGTGAATGAGCATTTCTATTGCGTGGATCTTCCTTCCTCAGTAAACAGGAACTTAGGCACCTTTGTTAATATAGAACAAAGGCAAGGAGGCAAATGGGGGTACACTCTTATAGGTGGAAGGTTGGGTGTTTGCTTTTTGCTCATGCAGCTGAAGCAGTGATGGATTTCAGAGCCAAGTGATGGATTCCATCTGTGCATTTGAGTCTAACGATGGGCAGATGGTATCTTTGCAAAGGATATATGGTCTTTGTCTTCAAATCAGCACTCTGCCAAGCAATGTCTGGTTGTGCAAATTCAAGCTTCTGCAGTCTTTTAATCTCTGCAGTTTTGGGAGCTATTTGGCCTAAGATCTTGTTGAGGTGATAGAGCAAAAACTCTGTTAGCTTTAGCATCTCTGGTGCTAATGATGAGATGCTGCAACTCAAGAAAATGAGCTAGAAAATGTAATTGTTCCTTTACATCATAAAAAGAGTTGTTTAACCAAATTCCACTCAGCCATGCTTCAGCTGAAGGCACTGCAGCTTGTAGAAGCTCAGCTGAGGAATGTAAGAGCTTAACCAGCAGTAAAAGCAGTTGGGTGGATTAGGGTCTTGAGTCATGCAGGACCTTGGGTGGACTCCACTGTGAGTCTGCCTCTGTAGGACAAGTTGCAAAATCTTGTGCAACAGCCTTGTCTTGTTTGGTTTAGATGTGAGTGCTGAAGCAGCCTCCTAACATTTTGCATGGCTGGAAGGCAGGTGGAAGTAGTGGACCCCATGATGTTATTTTTAGAGGTTTTTTTGTTGTAGCTAAGTAATAAGTTGGTTTTCTTAGACCATGTAGGTACTGTCCCACCACAAATGCTTTAGTTGGAGCTCCCATGCATAGTGCTGGATTAGTGTTGAAGTTCCATGGGCACTGATGTGTGATTCTTGATACAACTCAGTCGTGGTAAAACTTTTAATGCATTGAACAAATGCTTTCTTAGAAAATACTTTGAGACCCATGTCACTACGATTATGTGTGCCTTGCCTTACAGACCGGGCAAGGATCAAGATTTGTGCAGTTAAGAGTAAAGAATGTTACATATCCACACAAGCATGCAGTCCTCTCTTTGGTATTTGCAGAAACTGTTGCCTGCCAGTTTCAAGCTTTCTATCCTCAAAGTTTCTAAATTACAGATGTCATTACAGACAGTGATTTTCAGTTTGTGGCTTTGTCATACTGTCTGAA
Organism: Camarhynchus parvulus; assembly: GCF_901933205.1. Lineage (NCBI taxonomy): Eukaryota > Metazoa > Chordata > Aves > Passeriformes > Thraupidae > Camarhynchus > Camarhynchus parvulus. The sequence continues at coordinate 35,119,598 of NC_044571.1, read as the reverse complement.
TTACTGCATTAAAGCTGCAGATGGGTTGGAATAAAGCAAGATTCAAATGGGCATTTTGCCAGCAAGGAAAGAATATACTGGAGAGCTGTGGTTCCCAAAGCAGATAACCAAAAAAGCAGGGAAATTTTACTTCACATCAGGATTGCTTTTTTAGGAAAAAGAAAGTGACATTTTGTAATAACATAATGACATTTGTTTTCATTTCATCATATTTGTGCTCTGCTAGGTACTTCACAGAACATTAATTGGGCATGAAAATTACATCCCCCATCCTACCCAGAACTTCCTCTGAGTTGTGTAAAGCTGAGTTGGAGTGGTTGGCTCTGATACACTTCTGCTTTTTGTTGTGTGCCTGTTTTCTGCCAGAGTATGCTTTCTGGGTCATGGACATTTTGCTGTCTGAGGGAATGCCTAACCATGATTGCTAACATTGCTCAATATTTTAAATTATCCTGGAGAGGTAAAGAAAAAAAAAAGGAAAGTTGGACCAAAAAAATGCACTGAACTTGTTTCTGAAGGAGGAGTTTGAGGGAACAGTTAAAACCTTTCTTTTTCTTCTTGTTGACACACTGGTAACACTGGTGACATGGTTGATATAACTAAACACCTGGTAAATTCTGCATTGAGTAACTCTCTGATGTGAGCTTCACTGGCATGAGGAAACAAAGTCACACCAAATCAAAGCAAAGCTCTGCCACCTCCTGACCTCGCATCTCATGCTGGTGCTTCTCTTGTGTACTAACCAGGGGCTGAAATTAATGAACTTTATGAGTGTTCAATGAATTTGGGATTAAGATTTTAATCTGCTGTGCTGTGGGCAAGGGTTTGATTGCCAGCTCTGGCTGCCCAGGTGTGATGTGCTGCAGCAGGAGGCAGGTGATGGTCCATGTTAGCCATTTATACCAAAACTGCTGATTATGGCCCCAAAGCCATGTTCTTTACAAAGCCAACCCACAAGGTGTACTCTGTTCTAGAAAGGTTATTTTAAACACAGAAACAGGTAGTTCTCAAGCATATCAGCAGTCCCAACTAAGGAAATTAGAGGAGTTGGAGTCAGACCTCATTCTTTAAAAAAAGTTCAGTGGTACCACTGCAAATTGCTTATGAAATCTGCAGCAGTCTAAGAATTACACAGAATGAAAGGACTTTGTAAACAAAACCTTACTGGCACTATACTTTCTGCAGACCAGGACTGACTCAGTGATGAAGCTTGTAAGTTTTTTACTGAATGTATCCCAGTGAACAGAGTGCCTGCAGAGCAGTAACTTGTCTTTCTGGCAATTGGATATAACCTAGAACTAACTAGATAACTAACTGGTACCTAGAAATGGGACATTTGTGCTACGGAACACTTCTTATAGCTGAGGTACAAGGACTTTTCTCGGACATATTTTTCCAAAATAACATCTTGTTAATGAATAAAGTCATTCAGGTGAATGCAGGTACCTAGTCTGCCGACTGGAGTGTTTTCATGCTAATTAATACCACTACCTATATTGCCAGTCTTACTTGTGCATTCCTAGGTGGAATCACCACATTTCACAGTGTAAAATTTTAACATTAAATAGTATGCTGAAAATTAGTAGGAAAAAGGTCAGGAAATGCAAAATCCGTGTTCTCTTGATGATGCTGTACTTCCTAATTATATCATACAGATATTTGAAGAGCAACTAATTGGAGTCAGAAACAAGTGCCAAGAGCTGCAAATGCTGCCATTAGTAGTGCTTAGTAGGTGCTAGCAGAGTTCTTTGCACTTGGTTGTAGGCCTGTATTCTTCCTGTGGTCCTCATGGGTTCCTTTTCGGAGTCAATCTATTAAAGACATTATGTGTTGTCATCCAGCACTCCAAGGAGGAAAGGGACATTTGGAGATACAAGAAAGGATGTAAAACAGCAAAATAGGTGGGCAATGCTGAGGGCTGGACTTCAGCTTAAGCATGGCGCTGTTAAGGTTGTACTACAGTTGCATATGGACTTAGAGTTTATGTTCTAATATAATGACCTTTAATGGGATTTTTGCTGTCAACTGTGTCTTCTATCCATCTCTTCTACATCAATTTTCAGAGTGAATTATTTTTTTCTCAATGTTTACTCATTAATGCTAGTCATAATGTATTCTAGTGAGGCATAAGTGAAAACCATGTTTTTTCTCCCAGTCTTCTAATCCAATTATCAAAGTATTTGTTTTCTTCTCTAAAGAAGAAAAAATATTTACACACCCACATATGTATACAGAAAATGATTACAATTTAGCAATGAAGTCCAGTTTTTTCAGTCCAGATTCTTCCAAGCTGCCGCCCTTTTCTTTAAAGAACAAAGTCATCTTTGCAAGTTTGGTCTGGCTGATGGCTAGCGCGTGGTTTTGCTGAGGGCTGTGGGGACAGGGACTGAGGCTGGGTGGCTCTCTGGGCAGCATGTGTCTGGCTGTTCTGCCAGCAGCCTCTCTGCAGGCATGATTTATTCCTTGCAAAGGCATCAGGGTCTGTGTCAAAGTGGCTTCACAGTATGCTCCTCTGGCTTGGCACATGGCAGCTTGGACAGGGAGATGCTGAGACCTCTTCTTCCTGCCCAGTCTCTTACACTTTCAATTACAAAAAGGGCTGAGTAAATAAAAGGCTGCCAGAGTGCCTGTGCTGCTTAGAGAGATGTCACTGCTGTCGCAGGAGTGTAGGTGATGCCATCCTGGTGAGTTGTTCTGGATGTCCCTCTTTGTTCTGACAGTGCTCCCCTGTGCCTCACTTTTGACTGCAACTACTGGTTTTCAACTTGAACACTTCTCCAGGATAAACCTGTGTGGATCTGGCTATGCTGGTGTACTCCATGCTGGGCAAAGCACTGCCCTGTAAAGTTACCACAAAGATTAGCAGGACAGCACTTGCAGAACAGCTTATTCAGTAAGATAATATTTTTTCTGTTTTGCCAGGCAAAAACAGGGAATGCTGGTGACTACCTGAAGCAGAGTTTGGGCTTTGCTGGGACAGCAGCAGCACTGGTCACAGACATGTTGGCCAGATGTCTTAGCATGCCTTGGGAGGGAGGTGGTACTGTGGCCAAAATGAAGGTGTGTGACCCTCAGCACTGCTGGATTTTCTGTGTGGATAGTTGCAAAGCTTCAAGTGCAATAACAAAAGAAATGCTGATGTAAGGGCTACAGAAGCTGCTGGTGCAGCTTGCAGAGTTGGCAGAGGCTCACTTTTCTCTTCTTGCAAGGAACTGTTCACCTTTTACCTTCTGTATCAGGAGGATTTTTTTTCTGGGAGGGGTGCTAATCTGGCAAAGCCCCACCAGAGAACTGAGTGTGAGTGGGCTGCTGTTTACACTGTGTGTTAGAGGGGGCTGATGGAGATGTAAGGCTGGAGTCTGGAAGAGAAATTGCATTTTAGGGTCATATCCTTCAAATCACCTAGAAGTCAGTGCACAGTGTAACACATGCATTTCAAATGCCTTGTAAATTTATGGAAAAAGGCTTAGAGAGAAAAGTATTGGAAACAGCAGAGAGTTGCCAAACAAGCCAGTACAAGCTCTTGGGCTTTTATTCCTCAACTTCTTTTTTTCCTCCCCTTGGTATGTTTACATTGCTAAATTCCTTTATGCTTCTTAAAAAGAATGCTTCATTCAAATTTTTTTTATCATTTAGCACCCAACAGAAATTAAACACAGCTATAACTTTTTGCTGTTGAGTGTGAGGTGGAATGAAAGTGCTGTCTATTGGCTTAAAATCATAGGATCATTTCGGTTGGAAGAGACCTACAAGATCATCAAGTCCAAACATAAACCCAGCACCACCTTGTTCACCAGCAAACCTTGTCTCTAAGTGCCACATCCCCATTTTTTTTAACAATTCTCTGGGCATCCTGTTCCAATGCCGTCACCTTTGAGAGGTAGCTCCAGGTATCAGCTTTACTGGAAACTGATGATCAGCTTGGTATGATGAAAATAGGACTATAAGATCTGTTATAGTAAAAAAAGTGTTTCGGTTTTTTTTATATTCTCAGAAAAGAGAAAGGAATCATGCCTTGAAAAATATTGCACACCAAATTGACTGTTGCAGAGCCATAACATTTGAGCTAAATCCTCTGGTCAGGTGAAAAAAAAAAGCAGGCATGAAGCCTGTTTATGTTACCAGTGATGCCTGAAAAGTGCTGGCAGTTCAGGCTGATGTCCTAAGAAGGACTGACAGGGTGCACTATGATGTATCAGCCTGTTTGAGCACCTGGTCAAAGAAGAGGGAGGTTGCAAAGGGGCTCTGCAGAAGGACCAGTATAATTCCTGTAGCTGTCACCTCCCTTGTTAGAAGCAGAATGGTTGGAAGTTGTTTGTCAACACAAATGCATATTTCTATATGGAAGGAGCTAATCCCTTAAAATTTTGGCAAGTTATTTATAGAAGGTAATTAAATGTAGGAACAAAAATAGGATGTTTGTGTCATACTCCTGGAGCATTATCAATAATGGGACTTGTTTTGTGAGTAGTTGCACATTTCTTCAAAGGATCATGTGATGCTCTCTAATTGAAATATTAATAGCAGATAATGACACTGTGGGATGATGGCCTCTTAAATGGAGACATACTTTAACAGCTTTAAATCTGTGTGGTAACTGCATATTAAAAATCTTTGACAATTTTGATGAAGAGCAATTATACAGCACGCACAGTAGCTGTTCCTCTAAGTTAACTAATTCCCTAAGTCTCGTGAATCTGCTCTAGATTGATGGCCTATACAATTTTATTCAAAATTAAGTTTTTCACTGAAGAATAAAAACATCTAGTTAAAAAACAATTCAAAACAATTAGCCGTCTTTATTGCAAAGTAGCTGTTTTCCTGTGAAAACTTCAGTGCATATTTTATGAAGAACAAGAAAGATGAAAATTGAAAGAAAATCCATGAGTGTGAGATCACTCCAGCATGTGTTGAGAAAGAGGATTTTGAAAATAAATCAGATTTTTCCTAGTAAAGGACTGTTAAGAGACAGTTAGGAAGTTTCATATGTAGTATAGTTTGGACGTTTCTGTACTTGCACATTCATACTCCATTTGAAACCCCTGACCTGCTTGTGTTATCAAAGAAGAGACAAATGAATGAAATTCCATATTTGGAACACAAATGCTGTAGCTGTCTTGAAGACAAAATATGTGCATGCTGTTTGTACTTTCTCATTCCAAGTTAGAACTGATTTTTAAGTAGTTTTGAGTACGAAATTGAGCTCCATCCAGAGGCTCAGGGGCTTCGGTAAAACTATCTTTAAAAAATATAAAAAATATTTTAAAAAATTAAAAAAAATATAAAAACTATCTTAAAAAAAACAAAACAAAACAAAACCCTCAAAGTTCTGTTCCATCAAGGATTTTTCCTGCTGGAGGTTGGGTGATGGCCCTGGGAGGGTGGCAGCAGAGGTTGGGCAGCCTGGTGCAGCTGGGGCATCAATCTGGGGCACTGCCCTGCAAAGGCAGCACCTCCGGGGCTGTGCAGCTGTGAGTGTCCCCCTCACTGGCCTGCTTTGCTTCCACACAGGCCACGTGAGCCCTGCTTTCCTTGGGGCCACTGCTTTGGGCCGTTCACCGAGAGGCACCTCTAGGAGTGACCATCCACAGACAGCTTCTGCCCCTGCCCCGACTCTTCACCAGGTGTCTGCCGACAAAGACATAAATGTGCTGGCCAGAGGTGGCTTTGAAGGATGTGGAGCAGGGCAGAGAGGGAGAGGAAGGGATGTTGAGATTATTTTCCATGGTTTTATTAAGTCAGTAACATCTGAGGTTAATCTCACATTAATGTCAATGCTGTAATGGCTTCTGAATTGCCTCAAAAATTTTTAATAATATGGAAATGTGATTTTTTTGCATTTTGTATTTTAATAAATTGCAGGTATCTCAGGAAAATTTTTAGTACTGATTGGTTTATGTGCTGCTTCCTGTTAACTAGATTTTTCCCAATATTCCCTAATCACCTTGTACCTCTCTTCCTGATTCTAATTACTAGAGCTTTGTGTATGATAACAAGCACTTCAGTTCACAAGTGATTGCAGTGTTCTGAAGTGAACTACTCCAGAAACTTTCAATTACCTTTTAAATTCTGTATACCAACTCGTGACTTCTGCTTACTTATTTGATGGAAATACTGTCACTCTGAAGCTGTGGGAAGCAGAGGAGACTGTTTGAATGGCAGCAGAGCATTTTTGTCTTCTGGAAGAGGCAGATCAGAATGTGACCTTCAGCTGGATGCTCTTAAGCTTGATTGGGATATGGAAATCACATTCTCTGTCTCTGGGAAGAGAGGAGATGCAGTTTAAACTACTCTTAATGATCTTTCCAATGTTTTTTTTCTTCACACACACACCCCCCCCTCACATTCCCAGATTATAATATAATATAATATAATATAATATAATATAATATAATATAATATAATATAATATAATATAATATAATATAATATAATATAATATAATATAATATAATATAATATAATATAATATAATATAATATAATATAATATAATATAATATAATATAATGTAATATGGGAATATTTAAAGAATCGACTTTCCCAATGTATTGGTTGCCCAACTGTATCTCTCCATCTGTGCTGTGAGCAAGATGGAATGATTAATTCCATCTTTTAATAGCATGTGGTCAGAATAAGAGATGTTGGAATGCACAAGCAGTAAAAGTAGAAGCTGTAAGGATGATATTGGGGATTGTGATACAATATATCCTGTACTATCTAGGAATATGATGACACAGTCAATACTGTCTCGAAAATAAAAATTAAAATATTTTGTCTTTTGAAAGGTATAAATCATAGTGCAAAGTATAAATTGCTTTTTGTTATCTTTTTAATTCTTCTGGTGAGATGCTAAAATGCAGGTGACAGTATTTTGCTTTTGGTTTGGATTTCTAGTTTGGCCATAAGTAGATCAGTCTTTCCAGTTTGACCATTCGTAATGAGATCACTCTTTGCTTCAGTTTCTGCGTATGAAAGTGCTGATGAATCATAGAATCATTGAATCATTTAGGTTGGAAAATTCCAGCAGTTAACCCACGCTGCCAAGTCCATGACCAAGCCATGTCCCTAAGTGCCACATCTACATGTCATTTAAATACCTCCAGGGGTGGTGACACAGCCACCTCCCTGGACAGCCTGTTCAAATGTTTGATAACCCTTTCAGGAGAGAAATTTTTTCCTAGTATCCGATCTAAACCTCCTCTGGAGCAGCTTAAGGCCATTTCCTCTTGTCTTGTTCACTTATTACATGGGAGAAAAGACCTGCCCTCTCCTTGCTAAAATGCCTTTCAGGGAGTTATAGAAAGCCATAAGGTCACTCCTGAGCCTCCTTTTCTCCAGGCTAAGCACCCCCAGCCCCCTCAGCTGCTCTGCGTCCGACTTGTGCTCCAGAACTTCACCAGCTCCATTGCCCTTATCTGGACATGTGCCAGCCCCTCAATGTCTTTCTTGTCATGTGGGGCTCAGGACCAAGCACAGGATCGAGGTGTGGCCTCATCAGTGCTGAGCACAGGGGGACAATGATCCTGCTGGCCACACTATTGCTGATACAGGCCAGGATGCTCACTGGCCTTCTTGGCCAGCTGGCACACACTGGCTCACATTCAGATGCTGTCAACCAGGACCCCCAGGGCCTTTTCTGCTGGGCAGTTTTCCAGCTACTCTGCCCCCAGCCTGTAGCACTGCATGGGCTTGTTGTGACCCAAACTCAGGACCTAGAAGCTGGTCTTTTTGAATCTCATACCCTTTGCCTTGGTCCATCAATCCAGCTGGTCAAGCTTTCCCTATGTAGAGCCTTTCTGCCTTCCATCAGTTTGACACTCCTGCCCAGCTTAGTGTTGTCTGAAAACTGGCTGCAGGTGCACTAAATCACTTCATCCAGACCATTGATAAAGATGTTAAACAGGACTGATGCCAATCCTGAGCCCTGGGGAGCCTCACTTGTTACCGGCTACCAGGTGGATGTAGCTCCATTCACCCCCACACTCTCTCCGTGGCCATCCAGCCAGGATTTTACATAGCAAGCAGTATGTTTGTCCAAGCCATGAGCAGCCAGTTTCTCCAGGAGAGTGCTGAGTTTCAGCCTTTTGAGTTTCAGCAGAAGCTGAATACCCGACTCTCCACATTTTCTGAGTTTTGGGCACTTAAAATGCTCTCCAGACTTGTGGGTTTATGATGGAACCTTTCTTCCATGCAAGGTGTGGGGATTTGCCTGCTTAGCTTTATTTCTACAGTATTTGGGATTAAGTCAAGAATATCAGCTGTTCTCTTCTCTTCTCTTCTCTTCTCTTCTCTTCTCTTCTCTTCTCTTCTCTTCTCTTCTCTTCTCTTCTCTTCTCTTCTCTTCTCTTCTCTTCTCTTCTCTTCTCTTCTCTCTCTTTGTTGTGAAATAACCATCATTTACAGTTTTCTGAAATTAGGTTTCTGCTCTGCAGTCAGTTATGACATTTACTCAGTCTGTAATGGAGCGACAGCAGTATCATGCTTTGCTGATTCATATATTTTCTCCAGCATTTCAAACTCACAGCCATTACCCTGTTTTTTGGTCAAAACTGTAAGCCAAATGCTAATTTTTCATAGTCAGACATGAAATTTTAAAACCTTAAGAATTCTGTGCCACATTTCATGCAGATAACTGTCAAGTTTTTTTAGATATATAGGATGTGGTCTTTCCAAGGGAAGATCTTTTCTGAGATTATTCACATTTCATTTTGGTTGTTATTTATGGCTTCTTCACTGGATTTATGAACATGATTTGGAGAACTCTACATTTATTTGGGACTTTAGTGAGTGGGAAAAGTGTCTTTAAATGTCAAATGTTTGGTTAAAATGAAACTTTCACTGTAGGGAAGTAACATTTGCAAATAAGGAATTGCACATGGGAAGGCTTTTGTATTCTTGGGGGTATGTCTGAAAGCAAGGACTTGAAATGGTTTCTTACATCCTGAGGGATGTAAAGCATTGTCAGATGCAGCTGCATCTACTTGTTAGCTGTTCAGGAAATCTTGCAGCCTAGACACTCTTCGGTTCCTGGTAGAGAATGAAAAAATAATTCTAATGTCTCAAACTTCTGCAGGATGGGAAAATGCATTCTACAGCTACTAGACTATGCAGAGCTATTTCCATTGCCCCTATTTAAATATCCTGGGATAAGCTTCTCTTTTTCATCTCTCATTTCACAACAGGAAAAAAAGTATAATTACATGGTGACATGACTTGAAGAGCTTTGGGAAGTTTTACATAAAGTGACATTGCCCAAGGTATTGCAGAATTACATTTGCCCAGAGGGAGGGAGTATGGGAATAGGCATCAGTAAATCTGTTCAAAAGATAATCAGATGTTTTTTCTTGATTTAAAGATACACCTGTATATAACTTCCTTATCTTTAGTGTGGAGTGAAAGAGAAGAAAGCCAAAGAGTAAGACGTAATAGGTAAATATATAAAAGGAATGAAAGATAAGCAGAGCAGAGAATACAAATGGAAAAATCCCCTTCTCTATTCTTGTGATAGTATTTTCCCACGTAAAAAAAATGATATGAGTAAATGGAGCCTTTAAATATATGCATATGTAGGGAAGATTAGTTTATTCTTGGAGCTAGCATCGTGTTTCTTCTCATGATATTTTTGACAAATCCAGTAATCTTTCATATGCAGGCTGTGTCTGTTCAGTATAGTGTAAGGAATTAGTGGGATTTCTTCATATTATTGCAACAACCGTTCTGCACTTATATCACAAAACCCAATGTTACATTTTTGTGAATTGCCTTTTATGACTGAGGCTGGGACTGCTCACATATGGATCACTGTCACTGAGCTGAGTTAGTGCTGTGCCTTGCCAGTGACAGTGCTGTCCCCCACACCTCTCCAGTCCAGCCTGATGGCAGCAGAGCCCCCCTTTCCAAGCAAAGGCAATGCTCATGGCCTCATCCAAGTCCCCAGCTGGCCTCTGTCCCAGTACAAAATGATTGCACAGCGAAGCAAAACATGCCATGTGTGGTGTAATGCCAGTGGGTAGTCAGGTGCCAGATATTTTTGCACAAGTTTATCAAATGTACTATCAGCCTTTATCTGAAATAATCCTTAAGACTAGTGTTTCTCCAGAAAAACAAGCAAACAAACAAGCAAACGCAGGCTTAAGCCGGGAATAGCAAGAATATGTAAGACTAGAACTAGTGTGTGATGGCAGAAGTTGCTTGATGTCTGTTGGGAACTTGCAGAACCATAATTTCACTGATATAATTTGTACTTGTTGATGTAAGGCAACTTTTCCATCTCTTGATTCTTTCTCTATCACCCCATGTCCCTCCCAGGGATCAAGCGCTCTCCTTTTCTACACATTCGGTTGGGAACTTTCCTCCCAGGAGCAGATTGTAGGCAAACTTGGATTCCTGATTAAATTTTAGCAGATTTTAATGCTTCACTGTGGTATTTTCCATCGGACTGATTTGTATAATGGTGTTCAATCTATCTATTTGGCACTCATAAAAAAATTAAATTCAAATATCTTCAGATGAATTTTGGCAAAAGGAACAAAGTACTCAGGAACTCTGGCAAACATGGCCAGAAGTGAGATTCAGGCCTTGGGAACAGCACCCTCTCATCTACTTTTGCTTTCTTTTACCTTAGGGCAGCTTCATATTTGTTAGGATCAAATTTCCTAATATCTCTGTCAAAATCAGCCTGAACTTGAATTATAAAAAGCTCATATATATGCTTCACCAAACCGTTTTTCAATGCAGCCTTATTTCCCATTGTCTGAGAGAAAGGCAATTCTGAAATGTCAAGACAAATTCCCAAATTAAAAGTCCTCTTTAGTTTTCTCCATTCTCATCCTCCTCTTTCTTGGGGAAGAGATGGCAACATCCAGCTTTTTTGCTGTGTATGATCAATGATCTTGATGCAGAAGGTCTGCATAGGATTTCCTGGAGGAAGAGGTTCTTCATGGACAGAGTGAAGGCAGCATAAATCAGTTTGGAAAATTACCATCTGTATAATTTTTGAAAACTCCAACTATCGATTTTCTCCATGCAGCCCTTCTGCCAAGTCCAGCAGCAACACAGAGTTCCAAGGCTAACGTTACTGAGCATCCTATTAGACAAATAAAGCAAAAGCACTCAGGCTCCAGTGGAAAGATGTATGAAAATGCATCTTCCCTTGGCTCTTGTAACCAGGCAGGACTTCTTCACTTGCAAACACACCAGTCATATGCTCTGAAAAACAGGGCACTGAAAATACATGTGCAAGTGGAGAGGAAATATCTTTTTTATTACTTTGGCAATAGCTGTAGCTTACTTTTCTAGCAATCTGTGGATCAGTGCCTTGACTTACCCCACCAAACCATGGTTGATTCGCATCTGTAAGTGGCAGTGCCAATGTCCTCACTGGGGTCCTTTTTTGGCTTTGAGGACAATATCACCATGCAGAGATTTATGATTCAGGTGTATTAAATTGCTTGGAGCTGAATCTCTTTCACCTGAAAACCTGGAGGTGGGGGGAAGGTGAAGAGAGGGGAAAGGGGAACAAAGCACTTGAAAATGACCTCATCTTGACCAAAAAAATCCTTTTTCCTGTGTCTTATTTGAAAGTCTAACACTTCCTTCTGCTTCCCCTTCCACACCCTGCTTTCCACACATTCTTCTCCCTTTATCTGCATTTATGCTGTCTTTCCAAGAATGACTAGAAGAAATGCAGATAGGTGTGTCATGCAAATGAAATTTTTAGCGTAGCTTTCCACTCCCCTTCCCACTCTTAGAGAGATGTCTTTCCACAGGTCTTGTGTTTTTTGAGTGCCAAAAACTCTTGCTCTGAACAGCTGCCTTATTTAGAGTATTGCTATTTTTCTTTAGTAAAAAATATTTCTTTCAGGACTGTAATGCTGGCATCATAACTTTCATCCTACTATTGCACCACTTCATCTTACATATTTTCTAATATGTGGGGGCTTTTTCAGCTATAGTTAGGTCTTACTGTGGATACTCATGCTCCAAACTTGTGATATTGGACTCTAACAATTCCTTTTGCTCTCTAATACCCCCCAAGACTCCACAGTGTGTTCATTATTTGAAAAAACAAGAGGAAAATGAGTTGTTCTGCTTGTTTGTAGTATGACTTCTGCATGTATTAAATGAGATATCTAGGAACAAGTCCTGTAATGGATTTTGGGAGCTTGTATCTCAGCCTTCTGTGAAGGGCTTGTCATCTTGCCTGCAAATGTTATCACTTCATCCCTGTAAGCAAGCTGGCATGCTTATCAAAAAGCTAAACAAATGTTATAAATTTAGAGCAGCCTTAAGTTTGGTTTGTTTTTTTTTTAAGTTGTTTTCACTGGCAATTAAAAAAAAAATCATTAGTCTGGCTGAGCAGATGTTTGCTACTAACTCTGAAGAAATGTCACTTGTTCTTGTGTTGACAATGTCAGGAAGGGATGAGTAAACATGTTATCTCCTTAGCTGGCTGAGCGCTCTGCTTCTCTAGTTGGTGTATCTGCCAGCTCCTCTCCTTTTGTGTCATTTGCTGCCTTGCTGCACTTCGGCCATTTGTCCAAGCATCCTGGCCTTGGCTGGAGTTACAGCACTGGTTGGCAGCCCAGGGAGCCCAGACAAATTGCTGCTGCTGTGTGGGAGCTGTGCTGTGTTGTGGAAATGTCCACTTCATGGGGCACGGGCTGAGTGTGCATTCCCCTGAAATACAGGGATGAAACTTCTGTGAGTCTCCAGAATTGATAAGTGTGAGTTGTTGTTTGTTGTTTCACTGGCATGCAGCATTTCAGGCTCTGTGTGTGTCTTGTGCGTTGGTTAAACAAGAAACTTATGTGTGCCAGGGGTTTTGCTGTGGTTTTGTGAGCAGTTGTTACCAGTCCTATTCCCTGTCCGTGGCTGCGTGGGAGCCTTATTAAATTTGGTCTTCCCCTGGCTGCTGAAGTTCTTAGAGCCATCCAACTGCTGCTATTCCATTAATAGCACCTTGAGATACCTATGAGTTTGTAGGGCAAGGGACATATTTCCATGGTTTGGTTTCTCCTGCTGTTCTGGTTCTTCAACACCTTTCTCTTCCCATGAGTGACTCCAGGGCCAGCCTCTCCGATACCTCCATTTCCTCATGATTCTTAACAAAAGCTTGGAGGCTTGTCTCCTCTCTGATGCAGAACTCCAGCTGTGTTTGGAAACAGATGCTGTCCCTGGACAGATAAGTCTGTCTTTCACAATGCATCCAGCCATCTGAGGTGTGTTGGAGCTGTTGGCGGTGTGCCTGTGGACCTGCATGTGTGCATGGCAGTTGTTCATCAGCACTGAGCCCCATGGCCCCAGCTGCTGAAACCAGCAGGATGCCTTCTCACAGAAGGACTCGTCGGGCTGGTTGCCACCTACCTGGTTTCCAGCCTTAAAGGACTTCAATCTTGATTGCATATTGATGTTCATTAGGAAAGTGATTGGAAGCAGAAAAGATTTTGGTGTGCAAATTTGGGAAGACAATTTGCATTTGAAAAAATCCTGTGCGCAGGCTTAGGACAGGCTTGAGGCACACGCAGTTTGTCTGGCTTATCTGTCAGGATTTGAGTACCTAAATTGTCTTCTGTTAGGATAGTCCTAGAATGACATTTGAATCCAGACCCTGTTGGCCTGGTTTCTGCCAAACCAGAATTTTATGGAGATGTTTCTGTAAGGCACACACAAAAGGCTGTTGCTAAAAGCTGCATGGGCTCCCCAGCAGTTTACTGATTGCCTCTCAGAGCGGAAAATGAATTCTTTTTCTACATCTGCTTAATGGCTATAATCTCAACATGGCCACGGTATAAATCTGAGAAAAATAGTCAGAATATTTTGCAACAGGAAAAACTACTCAATAATTCTGTGGTACATTGAGATATATGATTTCTTTAATCCATCTAGAAGAACTTGATTGTGCCTTGTCCTGTGGTGTTAGATGAGGACTGGAAATTACAGTTTGCCTTCTTTTCTCACTCAGTGTTGCTATACAGGAATCACTCCAAACTTGTATCTTGTTATTCAGTCATGAAACTAAATATTTATTGTTAGTCCTTTTCTTTTTATTTTTTTTTCCATCTGTGCTTCTGCCAGTTACCTTCAGGCCTAATATTTGCATGTAAATTATTCAGTTATAGGAGGAATGAAAAAAGCCAAAAAACTGTTGAGATTTGTCTGTAGGGATGTCTCCAGCACAAATAGCACCAAAGTTCCTGCACTGTGTGGCCAGCTCAGGAGGTGCAGGCAGGTCCCAGCATAGCACCTCACAGGAGGACACTGACCAACTTTTTGGGTGCCTTCAGCTGTGCTCAGGTCTTGCCTGATAAATACAGGTGACTGATTCAGACATTCTAAATTCTACCCTTGGCCTTCAATGTCTTAAAAGAAAGGTTAATGAGGAAATTAATAGAAAGAAATTTTATTTCAATGTCCACATGACCCATAATGTGCCACAAGGCAGATGCTGGATTAGTAAGGTAGGAGATGGAACTTTGTAAAAATTTGATGCAATTTGCTTTAAATAAACTTCTAATACTTTTTTCTTCTTTTTTTTCCCTTGGCCTCAAGCACCATGTACTGTCAAGGTTTCAGAATACCAAAGCAAGCTACTCTCAAGTGAAGCTCTTCTTCTGAGGCTTGCATTGTCTGTGTTCACATGGTGTATTTTTGAAAAACGAGAGAAAGGTTGCTGCTTTTGTTTTGATTTGGCTACTTCAATGACTCTCATCCCTGCTCCAGAGCTGAGATTTTGCCGGCAGGAACTGCTCGTTGATATGGAATTTGTCATTGATAAGGGTCTGCAGACTGTCTTATTTCTGTGTGGTTTTGGCAGTTGCAGGGGCACCCTGACAGCCCTGTTTTAGAGTCCCTTGAAAATTAGTATTTTTTAAAATTACAGAATTGCCTTCCTTTTTTGTAGTATTGAATTTGTGTGAGGATGTCTATGTACATGCAATTTAATTCTGATTAAGGACAAGTATATTTAAAAGCAACATAATTCTTTTTAAATAGCCTCATATCAGGACATAATAAATCTGCCTTATTTTCCTGTTTTAGGGTAATCCACTTGCAAAGTAAACAGGCTTATGTTGTCCAAATAGGTTGGAATGCAGGCAGAACCTGCAGCTTGAGAGAAGCTTCTCTCAGCCACTGGTGTGATAAAGGAGCACCCAAGGACTGCAGGCTGGTTCCTTTGAAGACCAAGGGAAATTAACAGCTCCTGCTTGGTCAGGGGATTTCATTAGCACAGGGCTGTACTGTTCTCATGTCCCACAGAGATATCACTGGCATTATTCCTCTGAACTTGAGATCAGTATCTACCTCCTTACCAGGAGCAGAGGGAGCGAGAGAACTGGGTTGGTTTAAAGGAGATGCAAGGAGTGCCAGAGGGAACCACTCTGGGCATTGCAAAGCTGGTGGGTCCCCACTGCCTCCTGCCTGGGGGGCTGTGAGGCTCCAGCTGCACTCAGCTCAACCTCTCACACAAAATAAACCAGTATCTGCTGAAAACCAGGCTGAGCACAGGTCTGCTTTCATGCTGAGTTTTCATCATGGAAGTGATGTTTCAACACTGAAAGTTGGGTGTACTGCAAATTCCACATGAGGTTGGAGTTCTAGAGGGAACAGGGCTCTAATAAACTGCCTTTCACTGGAGTTGCCCCTGGATACACACGGAACCTATATTTGATCTTGACTACTTTTGTTGACATAAATGCTAATTATGTCTCATTTAAATGGAGATTCATTTTACACTAAGGCATCTGACTTGATGGAAACTGTACATATTTTTAAAATTAATAACAATTAAGAATTAATTGAGGAGTTTCTTTTCCTCCTACCCCACTTGCCTCCCCGATGTATTTCAGTTTTTCTGTTTGCATTTCCCATTTTGACTGAAGTGAGTGCATAGATTGAGTTGTGCCATGCAGTGTTGTGTCTATACAAAACCATGTTGTGTGGAAGGTGTATCTCTTGGAAATAAAACAGATAATGACCACTTATCTGTGTGTCTGCAGCCCTCATTTCTCCCTCCCAGTCTGCTTTCTTAGGTCCTTGGGGCTAGCTGCTACAAGCAGGTCTGTTTTAAACTTCTCTGTAATATAGGATTGCACAGAATGCATATTTACAGTGGAGTCTTTAAGTGGCCACTAGGACCAAAAAATTGTCCTTTTCTTTGCAGTCACTATGGACAGGATAGGACTGGACATCTTCTTCCATCTGCTAAATCGGGTCCTCTGCTAAGAACCACTTTATCACAGTGATACCTGTTACTGCTTTCCTCTTCTGACTACCCATTTTCACTTCATGTCATTGCCCCTTCCCCAGTCCTGACTTCTTTTTCTCTTTTTCTTTCATTAATTTTCTTCTAAGTGAATTTCACATTAAAATGTCACTTCTTATTCAATAGGTGGTGCAGTAATGGAAATGAGTGACAGCACCTGTATGCAGCATGTGAAATCCAAATGTCAGGTAGCAATGTGGTGAGAGGCCAGGAAGCAAAGGAGGCATGGGGAGGCAGAAGAGGAAGAGAAGGTACTCTGTAGCCCCACATTTCTCCTCACAGAGAAAAGCAAGGCACAATTCTTCCCAAGAGTATTTCTGGGTTTCACATTCTCTGAACACCAGAGAAAGAAAACACAGTTCTTATCTTATTTGCTGTGCCTGTGTTTGTGCAAATGTGGAATGCAGCATGGAGATTGTTTACCCAAAGGGAAGGTGATTTGTTTCCTTGGCCTATCAGGGCAAGCTGTGTGTGTGTGTGTCAGGACTGTCGGGAGATAGTCATGAGATTCACGGTGTGCAGAGTGAGTGCACACTCAGATTCAGTTTAGACGTAATGTAACATAGTGTTATATAATATAGAATAATATAATATAATAAAGTAATTAATTATATTAATTATTAATGATAAGATGGAGTCAGCTGCATCATTTCTCTTCCCTTGTCGGGGTTCCCTGCAAACCCTATAGTACTCAGGCCCAAAAGAGTGCATTTTCTCTTTACTAGATTTGGACCTGTAGGCATTTTCTTCAGAGTTTATGATTATAAATATTTTTGGTGGAAATTGCAGGGCTTTCTATAGCTAAACTGAAGCACCTTAAGAAGGCTCCTGGGAAGTCTTATTTAGCTTGAATTATATATGTCAGGACACCTATGTGCATACATATCACTGTAATTGGAGTTAACCTTCAAAGAAATGCAACCAATTTCTGTTCTTCATGGATGGGAAGAATCAAGTTGTTACCTGAAGAGAAGAGAAATTCATGTTGAATCATGATGGAAAGAACTATGTATTTCAGAAAAGGTGAAATGTGGATCCTTTTTGAAGTTGCTGTGAAGTAGGGAGCTTGTATCAGTGCTAGTCCTGTGTTTCATAGCTATGTAAAATATGAGTTGGTACTGTACAACAAAGCAATCCCCTAAAAACCTGGAAATCAAAATAGAAAGTCCTTTGATAGATGAAACTTGGCATCTTTTTAACATTTTTTATCTATAGTATTGCCTACAGACACCACAGTAAAATGAAGTATTCAATACTACTTTTCCTGTGCAAATACCTCACGGCTTTGACTCCAAAGCAAATTAGAAATTCACCTTGGTCACCCAAGGACCACATGGTGCTTCACATGAAACATTCTTCACCCCCCAAAAAAATTTGTAGTTGATATTAGACCTAATTCAGGCCTTTCCCAAGGAGTTGAATGAAAATGCCTTTGCTCTTCTTTGGCTGCAGGACTCCCTCCATGGTGGGGGGATGTGCTGTGCAGCCTGCACCCAGTGTGAGAGCTCATAGCTGGGATGGCAGCTGCTCTGTAAGGGCCATCCCAGATGCTTCTTGGCTCACTTGGCAGGCTAAGGGCTCCTGGGGAGGCAGGAGACACAAGATGTGTCTAAGCCACCCCTCTAGCAGAGGGAGTTTGGGAGCATTCCCTGCCTGCCAGGCTGTGTGTGGGTCCAGGAGCACTTGGAGTGGAGGCAGAGTGAGGCTGACAGTGGGCATCGGGGATGCTGGCTTCTGTGGGACAGGGCTGGTATAGGTAGGAAAAGGAGATGGGGGCTTTCATGCAAGAAAATTCCTTCCTCCTTTCTTTGGAGCTCAGGGCCTTGTGATTTCAGAAGGGAAAGTGCTCAGTTATGCAGCGATATTGGGTCAGCTGGTGTACTTTTGACAGCTCACCTTTGACTGAGATCTTTCCTCCATGTTACTGACAGAGGCTGGTCTTGTCATTCAAGAAATTTCCAGGGAATCATGCTGCCAATTGAATTTTTTCCCTGTACACGTTGAGTAAGCCACCCCCGAGCTGACGTAACTGCCGCCACCTTGCTCAGTAACAAAATTATGGTGGAAATTGTAAAGGTCAGATGACTGCAGGATGATGAAATGCATGCAAATAGAAATGAGAAAATTTCTGAAGTGGTTGTTTGCTTTTCATGTCGTCAACCTCAGTCTTTTGTGAACTGTTAACACTGGAAAATTATAGCGCAGTAAATAATGCGCTAAAAATTCCAAAGTTTTTATTTCCATACAGAGTTTGTTCCTGAGATTGTTTACTGGCCTGGCTTGAGCAGTCTGTTAAGTGTACACTCTTAAAAATACATCTGAACTTCTTGATTGTGTTACTGTTGTGAACTAACCTTGTGTTATTTCTTTTTTCTCATATAGTTTTCCCTACACAAAATGGAAAGGTTGCTATAGTGACTGGAGGCACTAAAGGAATTGGTTACCAAACTGCGAAGCATTTGGCAAGACTTGGCATGCATGTGATAATAGGTAAAGTCATTATTTTCTTAATATACTTTTTGTTTTATAAAGTCTTTTTTTTTTCCTTTTGAGGTGTATTTTCTTTCTGGCATCAGGAGAATGTAGGAGAATATTTTGATAGTGTTTAGCACAACTAAAGATTGATTTGTGTTTTGCTTTGCAAGATCTTAAAAAAATAGTGGATGCAATTTTTTCTGTTGGAAGAGTTGTACTACCTTAGATAAGAAGTGAACAATAAAAAACCTTAAAAAATTAGTATTACAAAAGTATTTATTTTATTTAGCTCCTTGTTACTGGGGATAGATCATGCATCAGCGTTGGGGTGTATGTGTTCATTAAGAAGAAAACAAATTAAAGAGTTGAAGGAGTATTACAGTGTTTAGTGGGGGATGATCTGTGTTATAAGGACAGAGGAAGCCCTTATCCATGTAAAAATTGCACATTTACTTCTCAGTTTGTCACTGTAAGAGACCTCTGTAGGCAAGACAAGAAAATAAATACCTGGAGATTCAATCATGTCAGTCTGAGACGGATTGGGCAATTCACCTTCTGGAGGTGCCTGTTCCTCTCCATTGATAATAAAGAGTTGATAAGGTGGCTGAGTTAGAGTGGGACATTTGAAGTTAGGTTTTTGAGTTCTTTATGAACTCAAAAACTGTCCTTTGTGCACCGTTTCTTATTTCTACTGCAAACACTATTTAGGAGACTTCCTATTTTTTGAAGCTTTCTCTATAACATATATATATTTATACACTAATATGTCCACTAAGTCAGAATGTAGTGTAATGAATACTCATATGTTTAAAATGCTACATTTCTCACTTCATCTTTCCTTAACTAGATTTTTAGCTAAACCTCTGTAACTTTTATTCCATAGAGTCACTGAAGATTGCTGTTTCACTGTATACTATCAAGCTGGCAATGCCATTTTGTTCAACTTTTATACAGAATTTGCTCTCTCTAAGGTCCTGTACACATATCAATCGCACTCTAAACAATGGACAAGAGCACAGTAGCCATGTACTTTTAGTGTAGTGCAATCAGTAACATAATGGAGTTGTCCTGGAATCATACAGGTATAATGTGGAGCACCACTTATTCATACATGTTTTAATAGATGTGTCAAACCCAAGCGTCTGCAAAGTGCAAGTAGATGCTTCTTTATGTAGCTAAATGCCAGGTGTTACTAATGTAGCTAGATGTAGCTAATGATGTCAGCATTAATATTTCACTAAAATTGCTTTTCATCTTTAAGGTGGACTGCAAAAATGTACTCTGGGAAAACAAAAAGGGTAATTTTCTTCTCTTTGCATAGGGTCACAAAAGCATAGAACATTCTTTTTTTTCAAGATTTATTTTGTATCACTTAAAGTTTAGGGTATTCCATATAAAAAATTCAATGTGAGAGTTTTGGGAATGGGAAGATGAGATTTAGGTGCAGAATCTCTAAATAAGCTGATTTTTTTTCAACTCACAGTCACTCTGTCATAAATCTCATTCACTCACCTTCACACCCATGTCTCAGAAGCACCAAGATGTGTGAGCTCCTGAGATCTTGTGAGCATCACCTGAGTATGGGAAAGGTCGTGCCAGCTGACAGTCCTTAGCCTGTCCCTGTGGTTCTTCTTGACCAGAAGTGACAGGCTATTTTATGGTCAGATCTGCCACAGAAGTTGTGCAGTCTCCTTCTCTGGAGGTATTACAATTCATCTGGATGTGCCCTGTGTTACTTGTTCTGCGTGAAACTGCCTTAGCAGGGGGATTGGACAGAGCTCCCTTCCAACCACTACTCTTCAGTGATCTTTTATATTGCTCAGCAGCTCTCAGTTCATTTTTCCTGGTCTGCAATATTTAGGCTCTGTCTATAGCCTATTTTTAGGCTGGGCTAACAGGAAAAATACTGATATGGATAATAAGCTATAACCTGGAGATGTTATTCTCCTGATGGCAGAGTGCATGGTCGTCTGCTGCCAGTCTTCTGTGCTGTGGTCTTGACATGCACAGCACAGGAACAGTGTTCTCTAAACATGTCTTTTGTTTGTCAATAAAGGGTATTCCTTTAACACTTTGCTCCTTCTCTTGGTGCCTAAAAACACACGCACTTCCATTGACTCCACAATTGTATCAATACGAATCCCTACAAATGTGAATTAATGAAATTAATTATAGGAAGCATTTGATGAGTAAGTCCTCCAGCTGATTCATTTCTTCCGAGCAGACTCTGACCTAAACATTGAGCCCTATGAGTCACAGCCATCTTCTTTGCCTGTGAAACTCTTCAGACCAAAGCAACCCTGTCAGAAGAATGGATAGTCCCAGGCACTATTCCAGCTGCAAGATCATAACAGTCTCAAAAGCACATTAAATGCAATGACCTTCCATCCTTGCTCATAACTGTTGGGCCCAAGTGTCCAGAGTAGGTTTGAAATATCTGCTGGCACATTGGCATGCATTAGCACATTCTGCTTCAGGCCACACAAGGCTCAAATAAGAGAGCAAGTGTGCTCAAGCTTTCTCCTCTAGGATTGTTTTAACCCTATGTTTGTGTATTGACATGAACTTCTGTGAAAAAGGTGTGGATGTTAAGCGAATCTGGGCTTGCAAGAGAGACTTACATGTAGCTTGCAGTCAATCATGCTCAATCACTGAATGCTTGTTTCCCATTATAGGAACTGTAGCAAGAAAGGATGATATCCCTGCAGCAGGCAAATGAGTCAAGACTGAATGTCTGATGTGAAAAATGATTCACCATTTGTGATGGATGTGATTTTGATTCAGTTTGACATTTTAGAGGAGTAAATATTTGAAACAACCTACTTTTAAACCCAATCCACCAATGGAATGAGGAAAGCAAATAAGTAGAAAGCATGTTACCTTGTGGAGCATGAGTAGGCACTGTATGAAAAGGCAGTATCTTCACTCAGAGCCTTTACAGCAAGTGGTTTCATAGTTCTTTTAAACCTCCTTCCCTTCCAGTCCCAGCACTGGTGCACAAGACTCCATCCCCCACTGATGGTTTCCTTCTGCAGGTGCTGCTCACCCTGCCCTCAGTTTCTCCCTGAGAAAGAGGTTTTAATGAATGCTACAATGATGAAAGTAATTTTCTGTATATTTGTATATTTGTTTGATAGATTTCATTGAGGCTTTCTTCCAGGCTGCTTTTCTCAGTAGCTGCACTCACAGTCAGCAGGGCTTTTACTTCAGGAAAATCTCATGGCAAACACCAAACCCCTGGTAGGGAAGACTGATGGCTGTGATGAATCTTCACAATCCAGCCATACATGGAGCTCCTGCTCCCTCCTATGCAATTTACTTGTTGATAAATAAACTTGCAATTTCATTTTCAGAGACAGAAAGTAAATTGCACACTGTATTCAGCAGTGACTGATACTGAAGGTAATGTTTTGTATGCACTAACAAATAAATATGCTCTTCACAATGAGGACTCTGGAAATGAGGATATCATGGACATTTCTATGACCTCCCCCAGCCCAGGATATAAAACCCAGTATGTTCAGCTCTGGTTCAAAGCGTTTACCACAGTTCTCTGAGTCTCTATTTAGTATGATAAAAAAGCATAAACTATTCCTATTCTTTCCTCCCTGTTCACAGCTATTTAATTTTATGAGGATGCTGTGTGTGCATGTTAAAATTGTTGACTCAAAAAAGAAAGCCTCAATTTGATTTTTTCTTTTTTTTTTCCCTCAGTACATTAATAAAAGAAGGCTGAGATAATGTGTGATAATATCTAATGTAGAAGTTTTGATAATTCTATCTGAAAACAGTGAATAAAAATCAAAATATTTGCACCTTTGCAATGTTACACTTTTGCTTGGTATAAAACACCAGGTTCAGGGCAGTGTAATCAATCTTTAATGTCTGAGTATATCAGTGTCACAGGTTTCTAAGACAGGCTCACACTTTAAAGGAAGCAATCTCATTATACTTATATATATGTATATATATTCAGGTGACTTATTTGAGCTATGCAATTTTGGCTTGAGCCCTGCAATTTTGGCATAAATAAATGTACTTCCATCACCAGATTCAGCACTTCTGTGTGACCTCGGCAAGCTCTGCAGGACGTTAAGCAAGAGATATTTCTGTCACCTCTTTCATTCCCATTAGTTTCCAATTTTCAAGCTGGATTCTCTGCACCATGAATCAGACAATTCTTATATTGTATAATAATGCAAAGTGACTTACGAGGGATAATTAAATCCTATCAAGATGGTGCAATAGTTCATTTTCAAAGACAGTTTGATTTAATTTCAATTACTGAAAATTTTTATGGGTTACTTTAATAGTCTTTTTTTAATATACATGGATCTATGAGATGCTTGGGTTATATAATTTTTTTTAAAAAATATTTATCTTCCTAATTTCAGCCAGGTTTTTTAAGGCCTGAATGAATGCTAGAGTTAGTCAGGAAGTGTCAAAATTTTACCAACCTATTAAAAGTGGATGATGATTTCATTTTTGTGTATGAGCATAAAGGAAATCCACACCGATTCCTTTATAATTGTAATTCAGTTCAGGTTTTATCATATCAGCGCACTGTAATCAGGGTTATGAAAATCTCTGTTTACTGTTAATTATGCACCATACATGTGCACACAGCCACACACAGTCTTCCAAATATGTTTGAATCTTGTCAAACACTTTAGTCCCTGACTTCTGTTGGAAGTCTGTCACGTCTGTGCTTGTTTTAACATATGGTGCTTTCAACAAATAATTTTATAGGAAGAGCACATAATGAAATGACAAGTACTTCAAATTGTATCAAATTGTTCAGGGTGATAAAGACCAGGGATGTGTGAAGAATTGCAGGAAGACCATAAGAACCTGAGTGTTAAAAGGCATGTACAGCTCAATGTAGATCAATATGGAGTGATGGACACGGGGAAAAATTTTAACGCCAAATTTTAACGCATTCTGTGTCGACCATCATCACTTTGAAAGTAGATCTCAGGGTCAAAATAGATCATTCTGTGAAATTCAGTGGTGCTCCATAGGGTGCAAAAATCAAAACAAATATTAGAAATGGTTAGAAAATGAACAAACTAAACAGACAATATGAGTTGATTCAACTGTCTGAATCCTTTGTGGGCCAGAACTGTAAATACTATGTTGTGTTCTGGTCTGCCTATTTCAAAATGGTCTTAAAGGGTTTAGAGGAAAAGAAGTTTTATCAGGGGGATGGAAAAGCAACCTTATGAGGAGCAACCAAATGGGCTTGAAGTTTTCAATCTGTTCACTGTCTCTGAAGTATATAAAATGAGCAGCTAAAAAGATACAGAGCTTAAAATAGTATGGAGATTGTTACAAACTCAGTATAAACACAGTATTAGGCATCAAAAAGAAATGAAAACAATCTAAATCAGGCCACTGTGATTAAAACCAAAATCCATCAGAAGTGAAAAAGTATTTCTGGACTAGTATCTGCTGCATAAAACCTTAAATTATCTTTGGTAAAGGAGAAGTATAAGATGGACAAATACAGTGCTGGGCAGTTTTGGGAAAATATTGTGCATAGGCCAGTAAGTGTGTTTTTCATATTGAAAAATAAGTCAGGCATTAAAAAAAAAGAAGAGTTAAATATGTGTTCTTGCAATTTTGGAAGAGCTAGTGCAGTTTTTCTAGGTGCTTGTTTAATTTATTCATTAAGCATTTATGCCTAAAGCTTTGAAATATTCAACAACTGTGTGAATTAATTTAATCCTAGTTTTCAAAAGCTTTTGTTAAGATTCATGCCAAAAGATTTAAAGTGGATGGCTTATCTTGAGATAAAAGAAAGTTTTCTTGTAGTTTAGTAATAGATTAGCAGGCAGAAAACAATATTGAGAAATAATTTAGCAGCTTTGAGTTGGAGCAAAGATGCTTGTGGTCTCACAGACAGATGTTCAGTACATTTATCAAAGATAGATATCGAATACAGGGTGAAGAGTGAGATGATGCATTTTGTTTAAATGTGTTTAGGATATTCAAAATTGTTTGACTATTGATAATTAAAGGATTTGAGTTTCTGACATGTAAGGAGAGGCTGAGAGAGCTGTATTCAGACTGAAAAGAAGTTAGGGGGATCTTTTCCAGTGTATAAGTACCTAATGGGAAAAAAAAAATCCTTTTTTTTTCCCTTTTTTTTTTTTACATTGTGGGTGTTCAGACACTGGCACAGGTTGAGGAGTCTCCATCCCTGGAAACACCTGAGATATGAGTGGACATGGTCCTGGGCCATCAATTGTAGCAGAGGGTGGGACTGGGAGGTGTCCAGAGATGCCTTGTGAAATCTTTACTGTGAAGAATAGGAAATAATCTCCCAATAGTGGATGACTGTGCTATGAAGGGATGGATAAATACAGAGTGTTAGTAAATGCAAATACTGAATATGAGAAAAAACAGCCACACCTATGTATTTACAAGAATAGGACCTAAATTAACTGCTAGTCAAAGAGTTAAATAAATATTGTGATTTACTCTTGAAAGCTCAATGTACAACATCATCGATATTTCGTGCCAGTCATAAAGGCAAATAAAATTATATTACTTAGCAGGAAAGGAGACGAAAATAGGACAGTAAGCGTCCCTCTTCCTTTATAGAAACTATTGGATCATCCTGTTGTGCATACTCAAAAGGAGTCTGGTTGAACTGGAAAAAACTAAAGAGTGATGGTTAGGAGTAGAGGATGGCTTTGTACAAGGTGGGGCACAGAACAAACATCCTTCTGCTTCCAAACAGATGACTGAGGTGTGGAATCATACAGCTATGGATGGTGTAGAAAGTGAAGGAGAAGCAGTCATTCCCTTCATTATTGTACACAAAGTGGAGAACATCCAAGAAAATAAAAAATAAAACAACAAACAAGCTACTGAAGTACAGGCTTTTGAATGTAATTAAATGTGTCATTAAATCACAGAGCCTGTGTGGACTCTCTGGTAGTCAAGCTCTTGAATGAACTGAAAGTGCAATTAGGTGAAGTAGTGCAGGCCATGCTCATTGGGAGGCTATGTGTGACCTTGGATTCAGGAAATCTCTGAAACTTCCTGCTTCTGGGAGGGTGTATCGGAGAAAATCACTCCTAGACTTATTGCTGTCATGTCTTTTCCTTAAGTATCTGCTACAGGTTACTACTGTTGGAAAGAGGACACTTGTCTAGATGTGTCTTGGGTTTGATAAACTGAGTCATTCTTAACCTCTTGTTGGAACAGGTGGGTAGCTGAAACCTAAGGCAATAACGATGATTTCTTTTCTCTTTGCAAATTGACATTCTCTCCATTGCTCATTTTTTGCTTATTTTCTCAAAGGAATACTTACAACAATATTTTCACTTTTCATGTAAGGAAGGCATGTATTTAATTGTGACTATTGCATGATGAACTCAATGACAAAAGATATGGTATCTCTAGACACAAGGAAGTTTGTATCATGTTCGCAATTTATTTTTTACAGCAGGTCACAGCCTTATACCTATTATTGAAATCCATGCCTTAAATGTTTTACATATGAGATGTAAGATCTGTATTCTTTTTATTGAAGATTTTACAAATTCCTTCAAAAGAAACTTTATAAATTCCTTAAAAAACCTGCTCATATTGTATTGAGTTCAAATTTCTCATCCTTGGAGATTTTGGGGACAGTTATTCCTCTCTTTTAGGCATGTTCTATTTTTTGTGTACACTCATAAAATCATAATCTTCCTAACACCAGCTGATAGGATTTTGTTTTCCTCTTGAGGCATTGGGTGCCCTCAAAAGCCCTGTCTTCAGGCTGGTGCTTCAAATAAATCAGTTCCCCTTCGATAACAATGAGGATTATGCTACTCTGAGGAGGCATCTTAATTCAAATTTCCATTTGGAAACTTTTATATTCTGTTGTGCAAAGGCATCTAACCATTATCCTTTGCAATTCCCTAATCAGGTGGCATACACATATACAGAATTGATTACAGTACCACCAAGCTTTTCCTGGTAGACACCTAGGAGTTTGTGGGCACCACTTCTGAGCTTGGGTTGCTCGAAGTCAGCAGTGGGGAGAGGGAAGGGCCATGGGGCATGCTGCACACCCTGGAAAGTGATCCATTGTGTCAGGGAGTAACTGATCTGTAATTATGGCTCCACAGGTCAAGGGATGAGTGTTATCTCAGGTTCCCCAGGCACTGGTGACTGAGAGGGTCACACCTGCCAGCGGCTGGGGCATGTGGGGAGAGCTGGGACGTGATGTGCCTGCCCTGCCACTGGGCAGCTCTCAGTCCTGCCTTCCCCCTGGGCTTCCCTACTCTGGGTTTATCGCAGGCTGAGGGGTATCTTGTGCACAAGGTGGCTCTCGGGCTCCAAGCTGGAGGGGTCAGGTCTTGACACCACGTGCTGGTTGCTTTGAATCTTCTTGGTGTTCATCTCCAAAAGTTTTTTATTTGTCTCCATTTTGTGTTATCTTACTGAAAGTGAGGAAATTTTTCCCTTGACACACTTAAGTAAGCAAAGGCTTTTTGGATTTGTGGGTTTATTCTCTCCAGGCAATCTTAAGCTTTCAGGCTCTATTGTTGATCAAAGACTATTTTAAATTTTTTATAATGCCCTGAAGTCCATTTCCTTGAAACATCAAGATTGCAAATTCTTAGTTTTGCAAAACACCATTTGGAAAAGCTCTTCCTTTCTTTATCAGGATCAGTTTTGTACATAAATTCAGTGTGTGAGTGGCAATTACTCTTTTGAAGAGATAGTCACATTCAAAGAAATTAAAAATATAGTATAAAAATACATATAGATGTATCAGAACCCCTTAATTAGCGATAATGTGGTTTTAGCCCATGCAGACTTTCTAAGGGCTGTGCTTTTTTCAGCCTTGTTCAGACTGAGCAATGTCTGTGATAATTCTGTTGAAATCCCTGAAATAACTTTCAGAGTTAGGATCTACTTCAGTGACTGAAATGACAGAGCCTGACATTTAAGAAAAGATCCAAAGCCAATTGGTGCTGATAAGAATTTTAGTATGTACTTCTCTGGTGGCTTCATATCAACTTGCTTTGACTTGTGATGTTTGTGGAAGTAAATGTTGAAGAGATGAGTACATTTTTTTGACTAAAAGTTGTATTTAAATATGTTTTCCTTTTTCAGTATTTTATTAAGAATTATATTTTTTATGCCATTGAAATGATATCTGATTTTATATGGGTGCATCTGTTTAGAATGAATTTATTTTTATATTATAAAGGGTTTTTTTGAGAATTGATTTTAGTCAGCGTTGTTATTGAATAAGTCTCACCCAAATTCTTCACTATTTGTGGATTAAGTGGAAAAAACCCTATCAGGTAGGGCACTGAACTGCTTGCATAAACAGTTCTTGAGAAAACTATATCTATTTTGAGTTCCCAGTAGACATTTTAAATTAGCATGAAAAGCAAGATTGTTATGGTTTTAGGTACTTTGATGATCTAAGCTCCCAAGACAATGAATCCCTTGTTCTTAAAGCTTTTTCTAAGATTCCCTCACTGCATAAAATACATGATCTCTCTTCCCTTTCTTACCCTTCCCTTCAAACCATTTGAATTCAGAGTAGGCAGATCTTATGCTACAGATGCTACAACACTTAAAATGGATAAATTCCAGTATATGGAACGTATGGAAATTATGGTGAATCATTGAAAAAATGTCCAGCCAGAGGATTAGCTTGTGTATCAAAAAAAATTTTAAAGAATCATTACAAATATGATACTGAGGATTTAAACCAGCTGGCAGCAGTAAGAATTTGACCCTGGTCTAGTAAACCATCCTGAATTTAGGGCGCTGTACATCTGTTCAATGCACTTGAAGGTTGTGCCCTTTAGTGACCCAACTTCATCAAGAAGATGCAGATTAGTTTTGATTTTTCCCAACGCAAAGCTGACTCTGTTAACTTGATGACTTAAAAAGCATTTTTTTAAAATTCTGAATAGTAATATAGCACTTAAAAGGAGATTGATCTTTTTGATGCCTACCACTCACTTTGCTTAGAAGATCCCAGAAGGATGTACTAGAAGGGAAGCAGTGCAAAAGTGCAATGTCCCTTTCCTCTCCCCCCTTGACAAAGGGATGCTGATCTCCTTAACCTAACTCAGAAGCCTAGATTAGCCTCCCAGTTTCATGGTATCCATCCTTCTGATCTAAGTGTCTTTGAACTTTTTGTAAGGATTTTGGTCATTTGCTCAATGTCTTTATTCTTTCTTGCAGGATTTTCTTTGAAAGAAGGATTTTGAAAACCTCTATTATTGTGGCAGTTTTCACTGAAGCTATTTCAATTTTGCAATACTCCAGCCTTCAGCATCTGGTTTTCAAACTCTGTTGGATCAGGCTGGAAACAGACATCTGAAGTGACTGTTTAGCAAAATAATAATTTTTTTCCCAGTGGTCCAGAGTGAAAAATATGCAAATATAAATAAAATGAGCTCATTTTGAAGGCACTGAGCTTTAATGAATAACCATTTATATAACAGCAAAATAAAGCAAATTAAAATTTGTTGTGAACACAAGCTCTTTTAAAAGAACAAATTAAATGAACATACTGAGAGTTATATCATGACACTGGAGGCTTTAATAAGCCAGATCTCTGCATGAGAGGTGCTGAATAAAAGAGGACTTAAATAAGATGTTCACAGAATTGGCACAAAAGTATTCTTATTTCTAGCATAACACTACCCAGCCTAATAAATAACAACACTCTGAGTTTGAAATCCTACTCTAGTACATTACCTGAGATGAAACAGTGAGGAAAATTAATCTGTTGCCCATAAACCCTGTGCACAAATTTCCCCAGAAATGGCAGGGTTTCATTGGAGGGTTTGTTTGTTGATGCTGAATCTATATCTGGAAATTAGCATCAAACTGAATGTTTTTCTTCTCTACAAGGCTGGATGGTTTTAAAGGGAGAAAAACACCAAGAAGAAAATATTGCAAATATCTGCCTTGTTGTTTTGGGTCTTCCTTCCTTCCTTCCTTCCTTCCTTCCTTCCTTCCTTCCTTCCTTCCTTCCTTCCTTGTCCATAGTTAATGGGACTTACAGACACCAGTTGTACACCTGTATGATTAGATTTTATGTGAGAATTATTTTCTCTCCAGTATCTGGAATGTTAAATGTATTAATTTTGGCTACATTTATGTAAATGTGGGGTTTTCTTGCATATCATGAGAACAAAGATGTGTTTTGAGTCCTTTTTTACTGCAGAAGCACAGCTAAAACTCCATTCTCAAAAGAATTCAAGCACGTGCCAGCTGATGTGAACAGGGGGCTGAACAAGATACCTCCTGAGGTCTCTTCCAACTTCATCTTATTCTGTGGTGCTGTGAAAGCAAGAACAGGATACTGCAGGCTGGCACAAAAAAAAAAAAAAACCCCAAAAAACCCCAAACAATCTGTATAGAAACTTTGGAAGAATTTTATATGATGAGGAAAACAGAAAGGCTACTTCATGATGATTGTAAGAGATATCAGTATTGTTGTCCAATTTAGATAATAAACAATAGGTATTTTGATGTTTCATGCTATGGAAAATATTTGTGGATGGATAAATTGAATGTTAATTTTTAAAATTCAACTTGTGTTAACAATTCCTATATCTCTTGTGCTTATATTTTTTCCTTTGACGTGTTATAAAAAAATTGCCAAACAAATGTCAGACAATTAGTAACCTCCCACCTAAGCTGAATGGTGAATGGTACAAAAGACATTTATGTGATGGTTAATCACATTTTGTGTTAGCATTAATAAATCCTATCATGAGCATTTGAGACAGGGTAGTCAGGACTTTCCTCCAACTGTGGAAGTCTTCATTTTGGAAAAAGAGCAAGGGGAAATCCGCCATAAGCTGTAGTGAAGTTTTTGCAGAATCTGGATGTGATACAATTCACTTGTCTCACAGACTGAAATCTTAAGTCTGCTGGTCCAGTAGATAGTCCTATTTTATAAGAATAAATGAGATAAACTGGCAGAACTTGTGGAAATCACAGTGCATTTGTGCAGCCCTCTTTGAAAACCTCTGGAGCACACCTTTCCACCTAAAACTTCACACTGGGTCTACACTGTGGTTGTCACTTCATAGGTGCCAGTCCTTAAATTGATGGCATTGCTAATTTTTCATTTTCTGTCCCTTAACAGCTGCAAACAGTGAAAGTGATGGCCAAGAAGCGGTGAGGAAAATAAAAGAAGAAACTTTGACTGGAAAAGGTACCATATTATACAATTTCCTTTAAGAAACCATTTTTCCTCTCTTTTTGCTGTCATCTCCTTTTATATGAAGTCCCCTTGTGTATTGCTAATTTTTTTTTTTTTAATTTGGGGCGCTGGAACAGGTTGCCCAGAGCAGTTGTAGATGGCTCCTCCCTGGAAGTGTTCAAGGCCAGATTGGATGGAGCTCTGAGCAAACTGGTCTAGTGGAAGGTGTCCATGGCAGGAGGTTTGGAACTAGATGCTCTTTAAGGTCCTTTTTTCCCAAATGGTTCTGTGATTCTATGAACTGAATTCCAGAACAAAATCTGACTCAGGGGTAAAATGGATAGGATATTTCTTAAAAAATGTTTTCAGCCTGGTTTGGCTTTACTGTTGTCATTGAAAAAGGGTTGCCTGCAAGTTACAGTCTGCCTGCATATGTGTGTGTGCATGATTTAATAGATGGGAAAAAACTCAGAATACCAGTAATTTTTGCTAAGGGGAGGGTGACAGCAGGTAAGAGTGTGTGCTCTTTTACTTTCCTTGTTTTAGGAGCTAACAGGTTTTTGAAAGATCAAGGCTGCTTGATTGGGTCATTTGACACATGTTAAGAGCTAATAATACTTGACAAAGTAAAACCATTCTTAAATATAAATAGACCTTTCATATCAAGCCTAAATTCCTACCTTTTTGTGGTTCTTCTCTTATTTCCTTTACATGATGATCTGTCATGTTTGTAGAGGGGTAAGGGCAGCATAGCTTGATAACTAAGAGAAAAGGCACGTTCCACACTACCTGCTCTGTGATTGCAATTTGCAGTTCATGGTGGAGGTTAGTGCAGCTCACATTTTTGTCCCTGGGTGTCACTGGGTGTAGTTCCTAGTGGTGCATGATGATTCATTCCCACCACTTTGACACATAATTTCTTGGCAAAATAATAGAGCAGTGTTGCTAGTCCAACCTATTTGGGATCTTCATGGCTTCTTCTGAGATCTCATTCTGTTTTTGTACCTCTAATAATTACTGTTATGATGATCAAAATACATGTTAATTATTGTGTTAAGAAACCCCTTCATTATGATTTATCTTTTGACTTAAATAAATGTGCATCCATTGTAGCCTCAGGATACATGTATGCTAGTTAAAAGCATCATAAATTAAGGCATAGTTAGAAGGATCATGAAAGGAAAAAGGTAATTCTTACATCATTAAAGTCTTTTGCTGGAAGTTTCTGTGCAGAGACCAAAACCAGTTGGAATTAATGATGTCATGTGCCTTGCATGAATCTGAATAAACCGGGGTCTGTGTTATTTTCTCCCTCTGTGTGATCACAGGCTTTTCTAGCATCCACTCCTTCTTGCTTTTTCAAGGTAAAGCCAGTTATAGCCCTCAGTTATAAACTGTTAAGACACAGATGTCAGTTTGAGGAAGCTGAAAGAGTATTTAAAGTCAACTGAAGTTGTTCCTCACTGTAATTATTTTAACTGAGGCTTAGGTAATCTCAGGCCCTGATAGGTTTGGCCTAAAAATAAATTGGAAGAGTATTGTTTTTTCAGAATTTCTCACTGATTGATGGAAATGTGTATTTACAAGTGCAATGTCCTGTACAAAGACTTGTTCAGAACTGAGAGCCACTCCTGTGTTACTGTTTATCAATGAATTTGTACTTTGCTTTTAATAGGATGTGTGTGTAGATAGTGTGACTAAGTGTCCTTGGTTGGCTAGATGATGCTTGTATCCAAACCAAAACACTGAGACAGGGCTGTGCAAGAGTATTACCTTTTTAAAAGCTGCAGTTCAAGATCTGTTTAGTCACTGCATAAAAACATTATTGGTTTCCTTGACCCTTTTCCCCTGGTTTTTCTTTGAGCATTTTTCATGGCCCATATGATAACACTGCTTTACAGAAACTGGTCCCATCAGGAACATCTGACTCTTGAAGGAGAACTACTCAAAATAGTATTTTTGGGCAGCCAGTGTGGTCAAGGATTGGGGCAATATAGCTATTATGGACAAACATGAGTGGATGCCATCAGTTTGTTATCTAGATCTCAGATTCCTTAGAACAAAGAAAATCTCCTTGCTTTTTATCAGGTTAGACAGCAAAAGGGAGCCAAAGACCTTGTCCTCTCCTTGTTGCCTGGCTGAGCCATACATAGCACAAACATCCCCAGAGACAGCTCTGGGAAAGTGCCAGGCTTATTGAATGCAAGTAATTACAATGTTTTTAAGGCACTGTCATCCTTCTCTGTCTTGGCCCTGTCTGTCTGGGGCTCTGTCTGATATCTAAGGGTAAGTAGTTTTACTTGGCATAATCTGTACTTACTTCTGGGACAAGTGAGATTCGAAGCATGTACATAAGTAATTCCTATGAAGCAGCTGAGGAGCAATAATGTGCTAACAGTTGCAGAGGAGGATAAAGGATAGTAATAAAAAGGTGCAGGTGATGGGTCTTTTTTTTTTTTGTAAAAGCCCGGCAAGACATGAAAAAAGGATGGACAAAACTTCTGAATACAGGGAGGCAGGGAGCCTGGTTTCCCACCCTGGAGGCATGAAAAGCAGAGCCAATGCCAAAAGAGAGTACAGAACTGGAGAGGAAAGCAGTTGCAGCCATTTGCTACAAAGCAGTGTTGCTAAAGGACTCAGAAAATCTAAACAATATAGCACTTCATCTCTGCCTTCCACCCACCCTCTATCCTGGGGCTGCATTGGAAACCTTCTTGGTTCCTCTCCCTGCTGACTCCAGACTGTTTAAGTGTCTTCCTTGGTTTTGGGTGTCTGTTCTGGGTAACCTATTTCAAAATGTAAGGAGGGAGGATGTACATGGGCAGTTGAGTGGAAGTAAATAAGCTACAAATCCTTGGGGCATGATAGACCCAGCCAGTTTAACCATCAGAACCTCCTCCATGATAAAGAAATCACAGCCCTCAGATACCCAGAACAGGCCAGAGGTAGTGCTGCATTGTCATTAAAATTCTCACACCGGGGCTATTTCCAAAAGACCAAGGGCAATACATTGCTACAGCGTGAATCATAAAGCTGGGAGAAGCCAGGATGATGTGGACGTTTATCTTGCTTCCATTTGTTAAATTGGGAACTTGTGTTGTTAATAGTAGCAATTATATGGCTGGGAAAATCGTTGATGGCTCGGGATTGCCACAGAGATATTCTAATTGGATAAATCTCTGTAATTTGCACATAGGGTGTGTCTCTGTTAGTGTGTTCATTAGTTAGATCAGTTGGGTGCTTTTCAGGCAACCCTCAGCTCCTGGCTGCTTGCTGAGCACAGGTTCCTATCAGGAAGGGCACTGCAGGTCCTGTCCTGGATTCCCTTTGGACAGGACTAGCCTGGGAGGTGAGTTGCAGCAGTAACAGAGCACTACTGCATGGGAACAAGCTTCAGAGTTTATCTGAGCCTTCCACAGACCTGCAGCAAGTGCCTATGTCAGGTGCCCAGCACAAAATGAGCTCCACAAATAGACTTATATTGATCCAAACTGCTTGGTAGTGCAGCCATAACCACAGTTACCAGTGGTGAACAAACTTCATTGAGCTGTGGAAATGGGAGGTTTCTGTGATAAAGTAAGCTATCAATGGCACTGAAAAAGAATCTCTCAATTTACATAGCAGAGTTATATCTCCTGACTCAGTTAGCCTCAGCTTATGTCTCTGCAAATGAAAGCTGGTTTTAGCCTGATGATTACAAACATACAAATGTTGGAAACTCATATATAAACATGAATGAAAGCTTCATTCGTTCCAGCAAAGGCTCATGAATGCCGATGGAATCAGCAATTAGCAAAACTTTATGCATAAATATCACGTAGTACGGTACCAGGGGAAGGATCTCACATCCAGAGATTGGAGTTGCAACTAGAGTCAAAGGAGAAAAAAATTATCATTTAGTGAGAAAAGAGGGTGTAAAAGTCATATTAAGCTTCTCCTCTTCAAAAGGAGAAGCCTGCGTTTAATCTCACCCAACATTTTTGTGGCAATTTAAATAAAACCACAATTATAAAACTACCAGCTAAATTCACAGCCTTCATGAAACTTCCATTTGAAGTCAGGTGAGAAAGGAAGAAGAGACTTTCTCCCTCAGAGCCAGAGGAATGCAAAGGTTAGCACAGTGGCAGCCAAATTGTGTCATTTACAGTCTGACCCACATCAAGACAGCATGGGCCAAATAGTAGAATGAATTGTCCTTAAAAAATTCTTGTGCACTTAACAAGCCTGGCTTTTTCCCAGAGCTTTCTCTAGAGATGTTTATGCTACACGTGGCTCAGCCAGGGAATAAGGAGATGACAAGGTCTCTTGCTCCTTTTTGTAGTATAACTTGCTAATAGATAAGGAATTTTTCCTTTTTGTTAGAGACCTGAGATTGAAGAATTGACATGAAAGAAGATGGGTTAATATAGCCAATTTGTACCACTTGTAATTACAGAATAACTCGCAGGTGGTTTCTCCACCAACGCTTGCTGTGTCAGGCACCATTTTTAACAGAGCAGTCTAGCTTTTTCTGCTCTGTACCAGAGAGTTTGTTGTTAGCTTTCCCTGCAGGCTAGAGGAAGTAATCTGCTGAGTTCCCAAATTCACAAACTTTTAAACTTGGTGGTCGTATTCCCATTGTTTTAGCTGGAGTTGTCTTCAGCAAAGAGTTCAGTTCAACAAGGACTGATGCCTTGTTAATATGTGCAAAAATGTCTGACAGGACTTTTTCTTTTGGATGGCATGCCAAAGACATCATTATGGAAGTGGTCATCCAACCAGTCAAAAATAGTGGAAAATATTTGTGTTTAAGACATATCTTCTACAAGTGTGCATAAGCATGTGTGAGTTTATGCTTGCTTGTGTCCCTTTTTTTTCTTGTTTTGCTGGTGTTTTGAGTTGTAATAGCGTCACATCCTGGGCTTGTGGCTGGACCTAATGTGGTTACTTTGTGTCTTCTACCACATCCTATTGAAATATCCTTTCTCTACCACTGCTGATGCTGAAAGACCTGTAGGATTGGTTTAAAGAGCTTCCTGACAATGACAGCAGAGTTTCCACCTACCTGGTTTCTTCTCTTGGGCTGGTGCATTATCTCCTGTACTTGGCTCTGGCAGGTGAATGACTGCCCTCAGTTGGAGTTGGACAGCTGAACACCAGGCTTATGAAGACACCTTGAAAGCCAAGGTGGTGATATGAATGGGAGCAGAGAAGTCTCAGTCTGACAGTGCTCTGCTTTTCAGGACCCTGTGTGGAACTGCAGAGTTTTTCTGCTTTATCCTTGATGACAGGTGTAAGAACCTTGCCTAAACATTAAGATTTATTTTCCTTCCATAGACTCAACTGAGGTTATATTAGGTACATTCAAGCCATATGAACATATTTGAATATTGAAAAACATTGGATGTGTTAAACTAAATTTGTGACTGGATCCTCCCCATGCACAAGGATGGAAGACTCTTTTCTGGAGACCAAGATGCCTGGGCTAATACTTTTTCTCTGTGCTCATAGCACTTCTGTCCCTTATCCAGTAAAGCTGGTGACTTTTTGCTTCATGTTAAACAGGGAAGATTTTAATCCACAGAAAGGTGTCTCCAGAGTCCTCGGATAAAATAATTTAGGTTAAAACTTTTCAAATCAATTGTCCTGCTTTTCTGTTTGTTTTACATAATTCTTTGATGCAAAACCATGGTTAAATTTGTTAAGCCTGTTTGCTTATGTCTTTTCTTCCTCTCCTTTTGACTTCCAGTGTAACATGATACAAGATTTCCCCTCTCAGTTCTTACAGATACTTAAAACAATAGAAAACCCCCTATTTTTTGGGTTTCGTAAAACACTTTGGAAATTGAGTGGTCATGTTAACAGTGTGGCAAATCAGAAATTAAGAGCAATATGAATATAGTTCACATAGCTGAAGATGAGTTGTATATCTGGATACTGAGATGGAGATAAAGTCTTTCAAATGTGAAATGTGCTCATAATGCAGGCACAAGCTCTGCCTGTTGGTTTCCTGAATTCCCATTTCCATTGGAAATGTGAAACACATTTCATTAACAGGCTCTGCCACTAGGAAATGTGATTTTCTCTTATTTAAATTATCTCTAATTGAAACTTAGAGACAAAGAAGTGCACAGGTGTAGCTGTAGGCAGAATAACAAAGTCCTGTCAGATGTCTTGAAATGATTTTCTGACTGTAAATCACTAAAGCTTTGTGAGACTAATGGCACCAAAGCTCTGAGGTTAGGATTTTGCTGATTGTGCTGCCCTACTGAAGGCAATCTGGAGAAAGGGAGTTTCAAATGAAAATTGCCTCTTCAAGGCTGGAAAAAAACTCCCATTTCAGACTTTCACAGGATTTTGATCCTCTTGTATGCACTTGTAGAGTCATGATGTTGTGCAGTGACTGAATGAAGGTGCTCCTGGTTTTGTCACATCCTTTAATATGCCATTACTTTTTCCATCTTGAGCAGTAGTTGCAGGCAGGTTGTGTATGAGCCATTTCTAGACCTTGTCTGTTTTCAAGAAATTTGCCAGCATACACTGAAAGAAAAAGCCAAGAAAAAAGCAATTTGTGTTCTCTCTGGAATGCTTTCATATTTCTCTTCCAAGAACTACATTATATAGACCTATCTTCTGTGAGTTACATGTAGGGCTTTAGAAGTTAATTTGCTTAGAACAAGTAGAATATTTTCTGTGGAAATACCATTGGCTTCTGTACTGGAGGCCCAGCTGCCAAGAGCATGGAGAACTTGTGGGCTGAAGTAAATGTGGAATAAGCAGAGCCTGTATGCTGTGTGAGCAACCTGCCAGGTATGAGCTGCACATCAAACAACAGATGCTGGTCAGCCTGAGTGTGCAGGCAGTGCCAGTATTTCCTTGTCTGCTCCATCCTTGCAGCAGTATGGCGAAGCTCCAGAGGAAGAACTGCTAGAGAGGAGCCTCTGCACCTCCCAAGGACCAATGCCACTGTGGCCATGCTTAATTTGCTCTTCAAGGACTGATTTTCAGTGGCACAGAATTGAAGCTCTGAATAGATGTCCCAGTTCTTAAATGAGTTATGAGCCAGGCTCTCCCCAGCAGTGCCCAGTGACAGGACCAGAGGCACTGGGCACAACCTAAAGTGCAAGAAAATCCATTTAAAATTAGAAAAACTATATTTTTAATTTTTTTTTAGCATAGGAGCTTTTGGGTATCAGCACAAGTTGCCCAGAGTGTTTGTAGATTCTCTGTCTTGAGAGATACTCAAAGGCCATCTGAACACAGTCCTGGACAACCACCTCCAGGTGGCCCAGCATGAGAAGGGACAATCTCCTTCCAGCCCCAGCCACCCTGTAACTCTGTATATCTAGCACATTTTAGCTGCCAAACCCACATGAAACCCTGTCTGCTTTGTGTGTCCAGGCCTGAATACAGGTACTGTAACTTACACGGGTTGCAGGACTTCAGGGCCTTCCAGACACTGCATCAGTGTTCATGCAGTGCCAATATTAAGACTTAATTGCATATTGTGATAGGAATAGCAATAATTTGACCATAATGCAGTCTTGGGAAGCAGATATTTGAAAAGAACTTCATAGCA
Source organism: Camarhynchus parvulus (assembly GCF_901933205.1). Lineage (NCBI taxonomy): Eukaryota > Metazoa > Chordata > Aves > Passeriformes > Thraupidae > Camarhynchus > Camarhynchus parvulus. The sequence goes on along the minus strand of NC_044571.1, from coordinate 35,081,109 downwards.
GTGTAAAAAATCACATTTATTCAAGTAAAAAAACATTCTGTGGAAACAAAGGGAAGAAAGGTAGAAATGCTGATGTTTAGAGTAAGAATGACTCTGAAGCAACTTCTGTTCTTGTGTGTTTTGGATTTTGGTTTGTTTTATTGCTGTTGATGTTGGTTTTGTTGCTGTTGTTTGGGTGTGTTTTACTTGTTTGGGTGGTATTTTGTGTATTTTGTTTGGTTGGTTTTTATTTTGTTCTTGATTTTTGTTTGTTTTTCATTTTTTAATTTTTCTTTTTTTTTTGTGCAGGGCATAGACTAATTTTTTTTTTGTTAAGACTTAGGTTTTAAAATATAGTTTTCAAATTTAACGTGCTCAAGATTACATGATGTGTGTCATCTCTGCCACATTTTCATCATCTGACTGTAAATTATCATGTTGAAGTACACTTTGAAACCTTTATTATCCTAAAGTCTTGCAGGAAGTGTCTAATGCCAGCATTTTTAATGGTCTTTTTTGATACCTGGTGCTAGAAATCCTTGCTTGTAAGAAGAAAAGTAAATATTCCTGAGGATATTTATAGGCTCTTCAATTAGCCAAACATCTAACATGATAATCATTACAAGCCTAATAATCATGTCTCAGTTTGGATTTCTCTTCATATATTGAGGCACTTTTCCTGGACAAGGTGATGTGAACTGTTTCCACCACCTGATTAATTTCCCCAAGATAATGCTCGGCTGTGTTTCATTCTGTATTGGATTTTAACATTATCTCTGCCACTGACTTCTCTTACCAAGATTACTGTTGACTTCAGGCTGCTTGGTAGGAGTGGCTCTTCACAACTGATGTGACTTGAGGAGACAAAATAAATCAAATCATCTTTCCAACATTTACTTTGACCTAGTTGAAAAATAATCCTTGCCAATGTTTTAGCTCCCAAGCATGAAAAACGTGGGCCTGTGGTTGGAGAGAGATCTCCGTGGCTCTGGGCAAGATTTGCTGTTGTTCTGCATTTCCTCTCATTTTACTCCAATCTCACTTATGCTCCCTTTGGCTTTTTTAAGAAGTAATTTACAACAACTAAGCTTCCCGGAACATGGATCTCATTTAAATGATACACTGTCTGTACTTCTGTTTCTTTAAAAACTTGATGGCATATCAGAGGGAAGATAAAAGGAAGGAAAAATAATATAAGGCAAAAAGCAATTTCTCGTTTTCAAAACTTTGTCATGGCAGTTGGGGGCTTCTGAACTGGAGGTTTGTAAAAAGTTAATTTTCCATCCTAAAATGTTGCAGGCTTTCTCCTAGCTTACATTCAACACTTGAAAGTCAGTCCATGCAAAAATACCATGGTCCTAGTTGGAACAATTTTTTGTGAAGACAGAATTTTTCCGAGATATGTCTGTTTGAATGGGAGTATTTATTGGCAGAAGAGAGAAAGAAACACTTTTACACGCATATCTACAAAATAACACAGAGAAAGTGCAGAATCTCTGTAGAAGGGATTAACTTGAAAAGTGGCAGTTTGTGTTCAGCCCGATCCAGATGAAAGGCTTTTCATCCCAACTGTGTTTCTTATGTCCCAGACTTCTGTTCTATAGAAGACAATATTTGGTTTAGAATGTAGATCTTTAAATCTTCTGTAATTAATAAACTTCAGCTTATCAATGCTTTGCATTGATTTGCAAATGCACACTATAAATGATTTGGGTTTTTTTAACAAGAAAGTTTTCGCAAATTTTGTTTAAAAAAATATTTTGTTTAAAATGGAAATATCCTGTGGAAGACACTTTTGTGTGAGTCTGAGCCCTCTTTCCATCAGTCTATTTGGAGTTTTTTGGGGTTTTTTTTTGGTTTTTTTTTCTTTGAGCTGATGCAAAAATTAATTGTTCTATCCCTGCCTAAGTGAAATCTTCAAATGGGATTTCTTTCAAGATTTTGTTTCTGAAAGTAGAAGACAAAGCACATCTCCAGTGCCGTGAAGGCCTATACTTTGAAGCACTAGCTATAGATAATAGATGGAGATGTCCAAAAATGTGCTTATTTGGGACAGAACAAGGCTGATATACTGAGCAGATCTCCTGAAAATCTTAGGCGCTTCCTCCAGTTAAGGTAATCTCAAGTGGCTGGAAGAAGACTGCTGTATTAGAAGATACATGAAACAACTTTTTAGTCTGGAATCATAATATTGTAGTTACCTTGACTACCAATGATATATAACTATATTGTGTTTGCCTCTCCAGGTGCCCTTTCAGTCAGTCCTACAGACAGAAAAGACAGAATATTGTTTGTCTGTTTGTTTGTTTTTAATTTGCTTGAGTCATATGTCTAGAAACATGCTAGTCAGAAGGCAGTACCCATTTCTGTGTTTCCACCCAGCAGGAGAAAATAGTATGTTCGCCTTTGCTTGCAAAAGAGAACAATTTGTTGCAGTGCTCCCATATCCAATTAACCTTTTCTTCTTCTCAGTGCAATCAGAATTAGAGCATTTAGGGCCATGTTTGCATTGATTGCTGAGCACTGGGCCCCAGGGTGTGTGTGCCTGTGGAGATGGGCAGGACATGTGGCTGCAGCAGCTCTGGGGAGCTGACAAGCTGAGCTGAGAGGTCCCTCACCGCCTCTGAGCTCCGGGGTCTGCCTCTGTCTCCCTGTGGGCAGCCTGTCCAGGCAGAGCCCAGCCTCTCTGCCTTGTGCAGTGGGTGCACAGTCTTTAGGGGAGTCTGAGATAGATGTCTTAGTATTTTTTTTTTTTTTTGTTTAGATGACAAAGAGCTCCTCCGGTAATGTAAATTGCTGGTGCCGAAGGTAATTTTTCAAGAGTAGTCCAGAAATACCATTCTTAGGCTGTGTGAAAATTTAGCACCTATATCCTTAGTCTCTTAAATGTAATTTTGCCTTATTTTCTAAAGATAATATTTTGAAATAAAGCCATTCTTTTGTGCTTCCAAAGTGTTTCCTTGGGGGTTATTTTTCAGAAGCTGGATGCAAAATGGCTAATCCTTCACTTCAGCTGGAAAAGTGCTACCTGCCAGCCCCAGTTTTAGAGATTTGTAGGGCAGGAAAATGAGGACAGAACAGGGGATTTAATTAATTTATAGGAGCCTACAGTAAGAAGATAATGCTCTGGGGAGTTTGGGTCTGTCATGGGGGACAGGTGTGTAAGGAGTGGGTGGGGGCTGAAAGGAAAGTGTGGCTGTGGGTCCCAGCCTTGGTCTGTTCTCTGCAGCTTGAGGAGGAAAGGACCTTGGTGGTGCTTTCCCTGCTGTCTGGCTTCATGGATCTTTCCACAAGCTGCCATTGCAGCAGCCTTTTAAAACACACCATCCTCTGGGGCTAGAAATTAGTGATGTTTTTCCTTCAGTTCCTTTTTAGCACCAGGTGAGATTGTATGTCACTAATGATATAAGGAGTGTTCTGTCTCAGAGGGATGGTATAAATTTATGCTACCAGCACTAAATTATTCTTTTACTTGAAAAATAGATTTTTTACTGACCTTTTTATTTTTAAAACATTTTTAAAAGAATTTCTCTTTTTTGCAGGCTAATTTCAGATTTTGCAGATTCATTTCAGTTAATATTTTTTTAATATAGTCTAGCCTTTGAGTTAAATAAAAACTAGCCTTCTACTGCACTGGATGCTATAAAAAGGAATATGTACCAATGTGTTCAAAGAGCAACTGAATCAGACACATAAAATGGGAGAAAATGGGTGAAAAAAGGAAAACAGATAAGAGAATTATAGGAAAAAAAAAACCCCACAACATGAATTCCACATTTCATGTTCCATTTTCTTTTTGAATGGTCATATTTTTTAATTTAGTTTTAAATTTAATCCAAAATAAACAGTTAAGACACTGATGTGCATATTAATAAGTCCAACAAAATAGAGAGATACTTAAGGCTGAGAGGAAAAGGAGACTAAAGAGAAAACCAACAAAAGGAGTAGAAAAGGATGAAGAAGAATATGAAAACTAAGAGAAAGAAGAACCTAGAAAGAGGTTGCTGTCACATGAACTTAAAGGAACCTAAGGTCATATCCAGAAAATATTATGTGCAAGGGTTGACTGTTTATTTAGTTTTTATGCAAAGCAGGCTTTTGAGTAGATGGTCCCTGAATAAAGAATTGGAGTCGCTCCACAGTTCAGCATTTCATTGTTGGAAGATGCACTTACTACACTAAGACATTAGAGAAACTCCACTAAGATGTTAGAGTCGTCCTGGTCAGCAGTGACAGAGCTTTCACAGCTGCACCTGCTTGCAGGGATGAGCTGGGTTGGCACAGTGCACACAAGGCTTGTTTAACTCCCCAGGTAGCATGTGTGGGGCTACAGGCTTTATTCTAGCCCTCAGCTTGCATATTCCACCCTGATGCTCCATCAAGGAAAATTGTGTGTTTTCCTTTTCTTTCTGTATACTTAACTTTCCTTGTCTTCTCTGAAGATCTTCCAAAGTGTTCAGCATTCCTGGCACATTTGTATTTCCATCTCTGTTTCTGTCACTCTTTTTCCTTTCTCTTTTCCTCACTCTTTCTGTCCTTTCTTTACTCGATCTCTCTTTTTCCATCTTTCTTAAAATGAAAAAATACAGAATGGAAAATACAGCTTTGTAACACATATCTGCCTGTTTCATATTATGTTTAAGATAGTACTCATAGGAGTTGCTTTGCTTTCTGTGCTTTGCATACTGCAAGCCAGTATTACATATCAATGGGAACAACCTGTAGTTTTATTGTGTTTTTTCATTTTCAATTTTTAAAATTATCCTAGATTAATGGTGCTTGTACAGTCAGAAAAATTGCACGTTTTTAAATGGAACAATGTGATTTGCTCTTCTCCATATTTTATCCACTCTGCTTAGTTTTTTTAGTTTCTCTTTAGCTGGCTTCTGAGATGGAGACATCCTGCTGCCCAACCAGGAAAAACAAGGTTCTTCATTGATTTTATATAGGATTGGAAGAGTACCCATGAATGATATGGATTGCATGATATCTTTTCTCTGGCAACTATTCTGTTAAATTAGTTTCAAAGCTGTCAAATTCAAAAAACATGGAGTAAGAGTGACATGTTGTGTCCAGTGGCTGTTTGTGTCCTAGGAAGTGGCTGTATTATGTCCTATCATGCTAGCCTTGGGAAAAGCCTGAAAGATAACTTCCATTATTATTCAACTGAAAAGCAGAAAAGAGTGACTAAATCATTAAGCTAATTTTCTCTGAAGGGGATGAAATAGCTATTGATGGGTTTTCCTCTCTTCTTGTGTTCCTGCCCTCTTCATCTCAATGGCTCCCTGGCATCTCCATTCCCACTGAGCCATCCCTCTGTCCTTTTCCCAAACCTACCTTCTCAAGCCTTTCTGGCTTCCTTTTTTTTTTCTTATATCTTGGAACTACAAATTCTGAGTTTGGCTGCCAAAGGCAAGGCAGAAATAGGTATCAGTGGGCAGACACAGAAATTTAAAGACAGGAACTTAACCTCTACTTATCCATCAATGTACTTTCATCATTGCCCCCAACCAGTTCCTTGGCAGCGTGCCTCTCTTTTGCATTTGACATGGGAGCTTTTTAGTCATTCCTTTCACGGATAAATTCAAACATTTCCTCCTTCTCTAGGTTAGCAAGGAAAGCCCCTGAGTTATGCAGTGAGGAAGGACATCCAAAGCTTCCATCCATGGCATGGAGGCACAGAGCTTGCCCCTGCTGTCTAGGGACTGGAGACTCACACTGCTCCATGTGTCTTGTACAATAGAGGCTGAAAGGGCATTGCAGATCACCATTACTGAGGTTAGAAGCTCTGTCCATTCTTCCCCCTCTCTTTTGTGGCTGGTGCATTTGAAATGCTTCTATCAGCATATATTGACCCAATTCTGAAGCATTATTAAAATCTGGGAAGCTATTTTAGTGGTTTTATGTTCATTCTGGACATGGACAGCAAGCAGGTAGAAACCTGTAAAACCACACTGGACCTTTAGGAAGATGATAGAATGAAAACGAAATAACAACCAAAAAACCAATTAATGTTACTTTTCCTTTATTGGCTCTTTTTTTTTTGTTTTTCCTTTTAAGTTGACCTGTATCCTTCCCACCTGGGGGCCAAATAATTCCTTAACTCCTTAAAAAGTGAACATTAAAGGAAAATAGATATAATATTATGGTCATAAAAGAGCTTGTCATTTATGCAGGATTAAGAAGAACTGTCAAGCATTCTGTCCTAACAGTTTGTATGATTACATTCAATAAACATGACTCACAAAGCTACTTGATTATTGCATTCACATACTTCTAGCCCTTGTGGGAGGAGTATTATAGCCTTCTAAATAATGGGGTGTAGGGCTGCAATTCCATGTCTTCTTGAAAACTTACAATTGACTTTAACCTAATCAGGGATTCTACCTCATCATTTCAAACATACTGCCTTAATTAGAAACTTGCCTCAGATTTAATGGGGAAGTGACAATTCCAGCAATTCATCTGGACAGTTACTCAGAGGTACTGAAGGTACTGAGGCCAGAATTTTGATCCTGGTTGGCCATAAATTTGTTCTGGGAGGCGAGTCCCATGGTTCTTCAGATCTGAATCATAAGAAGTGTGCAGGCAGCTGTTATTCCCACCCATGTACGCACTTGCTACTAAAAGACCCACAAACTAAATTTCTCTATTTCTTCAGTCAGTAAGAACTGTAATTCAGCTACATCTTTTAAAATGCATGGCTTGTAATATTTTTGTTTCCAATGAATTTACAGTTAATTGCAAGGATTATTTTGAAGGCTTCTAAACCCTTATTTAGCCTGTACAGTGCTGAATAGTGGTGTGATTTCTGTATATGCCAGAGTTCATGTATGCTAATCAGTCTGACTACTTAGAAAACAGTGCATAGCATTGGACTAATTTGCAGGGAGAGTAGCCTGCAAAAGTTGGCTATTAGCTGGTTTCAGTCACCTTTTGTCTACACATTGCCTGACAAGCAGCTGGATTCTTGTGAGTTCCCAACAGCCTGCAGTTCCAGTGCAATGAGGCTGAACCAGGCTTTTCTTTATTAAGGAAGAAATCAAGCCAAAAATAGTCTCTCTAACTGCTATTTTCTTTTATTCATGGTAGTTACAGGCAACAAATCAAAGATCTTAGTTGCTTTATACTGTACGCCCTTGCCCACCATACACACACACTTGCAGACATTTTGCAGTCCTTCCTTTAATGAGCTTCTTATTCTGAAGAGGTCACACTTTTCCAGAACATTGTTTGTTTTTCTCTGCTCGGGAGCAACACCGTGCATCGATCTGCAATCATTCCCCTGTTAAGTGTTGTCTAATTGCCCACTTTTGCTCCATCTTTCAGGCAGCTCCTAATGATCCTCCCAAGCCTCTGTTAAGCTAAATATTTCTGTGTTGTCAGCAACTTTCACCACCTGTCTATTCAGCCGGTTCTACAGAAAATTCCTAACACCTGGCACTTGTTTGAGTATGGAGCAAATGAACCACGATGTTTCTCTGGGGGCTGCTCAGAGCTGGCAGCAGGTAGAGGCAATGACTGCTCCTGGTGAACAGGACCATCAGCCAGCTTTAGAGTCAGGTGCATAGGGGAAGGTTCTCCTTGGGGTCCAAACAAACCTGACCCTGAAAACCTGGGCTGGGTTTTTTGTTTGTTTGGTTGGTTCTTTTTCCAGTGATTTGTGTACAGAACAGCAAATGCTCAAATAAAACAAACAAGCATGACTTGGGAATAGCCAGGGCCTTTGCCTCAAATCAGCCCCATCTGATAATTACAGTTGTACTAAGCTCTGTGCAACTGAAGAATGAAGTTTGCAGGTTGCAAAAGCTGAAGGCACCAAGAAGGTAGCACAATAGGATGCTCAGCATCAAGCTGCTGCTGTGTAGCATCTTTGGAAAGAGGATATTTTATTCAGGAATTGTCCTGTAAATTCCCTAACTCAGTGTGTGGGTGTCAAGTCTACTGAGAAGACGGAAGAGCAAGCAGTCAGACAGAGCAATGGGAATGCTCTGTCGACTGATCAGAAACCTTGTCTGGAAAGTGAAGCTAGTTTTAAGTGAATGGAGCAAGGAAATACGTAGGAAAAAGTTGGATAAATTTGGAGGCTTTTTTCCCCTTTTGTTGGAGTGAGAGAAGGAGTCAGGGAAACATGAGCAGCAAGAACATCAGAATGCTTTGTAAAGTTTTTTGTGAGCACTGCGACGTGTGTCTTTAACCTAGATATATTGAACTGAAAGGGATGCAGGTACTAGCATGAAGATAGAAGACTAGATAAATGTCAGAGTTTTGAGTTGCTCTTTCATGGCATAGAGGATTTTTATGTCACAAGGGAGAGGTTCAAGAGACAGATCCAAGCCTGGGGATGCAATAGTAATGGTGGAAGTGTTAGCAATAGCTGAGGGATGACTGTGAAGTCAACTGCAAGTGGAGAGCTGCTGGCATTACTGGACACATTACCTGTATACACACAGATCCTTCACGTTTTGTAACACAATAAATGAACAGCAGTTGGTATTGAATCTCCATATTCTGCTTCAAGAGTGATATAAATTGCTGACTAAATGGTCATTTCAGTATCCTGTGTCATTTTGTGAAAGTCTCAGAAGGCAGAGTAGTGTGGGTGAGATACAGGAATGGTTTCTAAAGATGACCAAATGTTGGACTTTTTAATTACAGTCAGCCTCTGAATTCATGTGTATGCTTTGTTCTTTGGACTTTCTTTTTTAATGTGCTATTTATCATTACAGTGAAGATCTAAAGCTCCATTTCACTATGTGAGTATAGGGAAAATTATAAATTGAGACTTATTTTGGCTAGATATTAATCTTTTCTTGTGTAAGCCAAAAGTGAAAACTCATAAAGTAATATTTTTTTCTTCTGTAACATGTCAATAACAGCTTGTCTTTGGGAATTTCAGTGTTTCCAAATTCAATTTTAGCACTTACGTGTTTACGTTACCTGTTTTAATTAAGAATTGGCAGGCATAAAAGAAAAAAAATCTATTTTATGAGCTGATATGATCTTAATTGAGAATACCTGGCTCTTACTGTCATTGATCACTTATTTATGTGAGTTATATCAAGGTGCACATGAGTAATATGTAATACTCCCCCATGGCAATATCTAGCAGAAGGAGCTGAGTGAGCCCAGGTGTTTTAACAAAGTGGTTTGAAAAAGCTCCAGAAATAGTATGTGATTTTGGAATCCTTGGAGGACACAGGGGCCAGCCTTCCAAACACCTGGACTCCTTGATTCACCTGTAGGATAAGCTTTCCTGCCTAGGATGTTGCAGCATATTAATCATCTTTGCCATGTTTGAACAATTCTTTGTGGTGGAGCTCCAGAACAAAGATGCAATGTTTTTGTGCAGATCCCATAGAAACATTGCCCCATAAAAAGTATTCTTCCCTGCCTTGTTTCCTTCAGACTTGCAGAAAGACTTTGATGGGCAGAGGTCTGGAGGAAATGGGAAATAAGAGGCCTTAGAATGCTTTAGAACTTCTATGTCCTTATGTATTGTCCCTCTGGTTACAGAGGGAAAAGTACAGATGCTTACCTAAATAATGGTTTGGTTTTTAGCTCAAATGCAGTTTCTGAGTAAAGTCTTTCAAAGTGTGCAGTTGTGATAGATCCCACAGAAGCTGGGAGATATTAAAATAGACAGAAGTGGAGGTTTATCTATTTTTGCTGTGCAGGAGGGAAAACGTGGGTACCAGCAAAGCATGAGAAAAAATGCAGTTGTGTCAGTGAAATAGTTTCATAATAAATGCATGATTTGAAATGTTCATTTCAATTTTCATGTATGCTATAAGCAAACTATTAAGTCTCAAGATTATTTAAGAAAAAAAAAACCAACCATGCAATATACTGAAAGAGTTGAATCCAGTGAGATGTAAGATAAGATGGTCAGCAGACCTTTTCTTAGATCTTTATGGGAAGAAAAAGAGGCCCCAAGACTACATCTGATGCAACTTAGGAAGAATATCTCACGTACAGTGTGAAGTGCTTATTAGTTACTATTATTAAAAAAAATTCCTGCTGTTGCCAAGCCTGACTTGAGCTTTTTGAAGTGCCTAACTTATATTTTTGAATCATGTTGTTCTTTCATCTCCCAGATCAAAGAGCCTTGGACATGTTTAAGAATATTGAGACTGTAATAGGCTCAGTTAAGGTGCCTGTTATATAGTACCTACCCATGTCATGATTTTGGGTGATATAACCACATGGCTTTCTGAGGCTGAGAAATATAATCTGGTCCCAATTGCTCCTGAAGAGCTATGTGCAAACTAAATGACCACAAAGGTGCTTCTGATTAGCGGCATCTGCATCCCATATCAGGGTAAGACAGTGGCACATATCAGTGCTGATTGTCACCTTTGTTTTTCTGGAGAGAAAATCTGGAAACTATGGAAATCTACTTAGTTCTGGATAACCAGGGTACAGCACAACATGCTCCCACAAAATTACTTGAATTGGAAGTGGTCATCAAGTCAAAACTATTAGGGATATTGGTGTTTTTTTAACTATTCCACAGTGGGTGGGATGGAATATGGTGAATGTATGTTGTATGAAATATTGAGATTCTTGAATTTCTGATACAGATGATCAAGGGATAAAATCATATTTCAGTGTTATGAGAGTTGGAGATTTCAAGAGCTAACAATGTGGGTTTAGCGGGAGATATATATCCTAGAGGTTTGTATGAGGCATCTCATCCACCCTGCTGAGTCAAAACCTCAGTTTCATCCAGTGTAAAGACCTCATCTGGTATGAACAAGTTCTTCCAGATACGGCTTTTAGGTATATTTTTCTAAAGATATCAGGAGACAGCAAGCATGTATCTCTTTCCTCATTCACGTAGCAACAGACGCCTTTGTAAGATAAGATGGAAGGAACTCAGGAGGGGTGAGGAAGGGACTCAGGCGTACTTCATGCATTTTTTATTCCATGAAAGAAGCAAGGCCTTTCATTACTCAGCATGATATTCTCTTCAGGAACAGTCCTTTGGCATAGCTAATGCTGGGCATGCTCTGGTCAGTCTGTCTAACCTCATCTATGCTGTTGCTTAAACTCAGTGTCTGCGAAAGCCTTTGTGGACGGTCTTGAGTAACTTGTGGTCTTCTCACTTGCTGAAGTGTCTCTGAGGCATAGCTTGGGCAGTAAGCGTGTCTAAACCACCAGTGCCTGGGATCTGATGGGAAGTGCTGTGGGAAGGACTGGAAAAGCCCTCCTCCTGCTCACTTTCAGCAGCATCACTGTTTAAGAAGCAGCTCCGCTGTGTCACTGTGGCTCGTGCACGTTTGCTGCTGCTGATTGTAGGACAAAACTCACCTGGGCTGCTCCTGGGGAACTGGAGTGCCCTTTGGCAGGCCACGAAGCAATAAAGAACAGTTGGTGCTGCTGGTGAGGATGATTTTGGGATCTTCAACTTGGTCTCTTGTGGTCCTGCACTATGTTCTCTGGCCCTATGGAACTCCTCACGAGCCTCCAGCCATTTGAGAACTTGAATCCTTCAAGTTCTTTACCAAACACATTCACTACTAACAGGAGAGAGACTGGCACACCTAAAAGGTGATTTCCCACACCTTAGACAACTCTTTTAAGGACAGCAGCCTAAGTGGCTAGATGGAGCTGGACAGCTGACATCTAGGCAACTCTAGCTAAATGATCGCCTCCTTTCCTTCTGAACCTTTGCTGCCATGCATAATTCAATCCTTTACAGGGAGGAAAAGGGGTTGTTTGAATTAGTGAAAGAACAGAATAAAGGCTCCCAGGTAGTTATATATATATATATATATAAGTATTTCAATCTGCTACAAAACAGTTTGTGTCTCTTCGTAGGAAAATTTATGTACTTTTTTTTTCATATGAGATAAGGAAGAGTAATTTAACAAATAATACACCTACCACTTCCAGACAAACTCAAAGGAGATGTATGCTGGGGTAGCTGGCCTCAGTCCAGCAAAGCCATTAGATGTGGGTAACCCTTGACAAAAGAAAATCTGCTTAGTTTGTCCTCCTTATTCTTTTGAAGGCATTGATCTAGAGTATGATCCATTTAGCCTATTGCTGGAGTGTTTGAGGACCCACAAAGGAAAGGCCAGAACCTGGTCCAAGGTTATGTCCCCTGCCTTCATCCAAAACCTAGCAGAATTTTTTTTGCACCTCTGAACCCACAGAGCTTTCCTTTTTTACAGTTTCTCTGTAGAAAAGTGTTCTCAGTGTTGCATGCCAGCCCTCTCCCAGTCCCTTATCCTTCATCCTGGATGAAATTTGTATGGACTCAATATCTGTCAGCCAGGATTTGAGCCCAACCTAAACACAGCCAGAGCACGACCATTATTGATCACAGGCACAGAAGGGAAGGCTTAACCTTTGCAATGCTAAGAGTTTGTTCTCTCTCTAGTTTTAGTTTTACTTTAGGGGGCAGGGGGAACTTGGATCACTGAATGAAACAGTAAAGGGCATGAAATAATTTGTGTAATTTATGGAGTAAATAGTTTAGATAAGGACACATCAGAATTTTTCAATAGCCTAGCCAGTTATAAATCTTTGTAACAGGAATACATCACTGTGTCAGGGATTTTTGTTCCTGAATATCCTGGAGTTACACAGTGCATTTTTATGTACTTCTCTGTGTTTCTGGTGAACAGTTCTAGGTCCCCATGGGTCTTCTGAATTGAGCCAATGGTGAAACTTTTCTTTTCTCTATGATGTTGATTAGTGTAAATGTGCCAGGGTACATGATCTGTGAGTTAAAATCTGCATCAAGGCTCCAAAATTTTATTTGATGGTTGTGTCTTAAGGCCAAGCATAAGCAACTGATATTTTCCCCTATTTCTGTTCCTCTGCCTGTGTCTTATTGTTTAGCTAGAGACAGTAAAATCTCTAGGCATCCAAACTGCCTTCTAGTTGTGTCAAATAGTAGCTATTTGTGGCCGCATTTCTCTTCACAGAGAAAAGCAAGGCATAACTTCCCAAGAATTTTCTGGGATTCACATTCTCTGAACCTCAGAGAAAGAAAAAAACAATTCTTATCTCATTTACTGCTCCTGTATTTTGGAACAAGTGGAATGCATTGTGGAAGATTGTTTACCTGAAGGGAATTGGTGATTGGATTCTGGTGTGGGTGTTTTGATTCATTGAATCCAATGTGTGTGACCAATTGAATCCATCTGTGTGTGTTGGGACTGTCGGCTGACAGTCATGAGATTCTGGGCAGTTGAGTTGAGGGCTTGTGCTGTTTCAGTTTAGATATAGTGTAATATAGTATAGAATAATATAGTATAATAAAGTAATTAATTAGCCTTCTGATATCCATGGAGTCCTCCTCATCATTTCTCCCTGCCACAGGGGTTGCTTTGATTTCCAATAGCTATTAATCAATGAGATACTTTGCTATGTAAGATTTCAGAGAAATGTAGGTATGCTGAAAGGAAAATACAAAAATATTAGGTGTTACTATTGTGGCTGATTTATGCATCTATCTGTTATCTATGAATATGCCTAGTCATACCTTATGCATGTTTGTGCATTTGCTTCGTGCAGTGGGATTTTCCTTACTGCCTCAGGAAGAAGCTCTGACCTCTGTGAAAGACTGCTGGTGTAATGGCCAAAGCTCCAGCATCCAAGCCTCATATAGAAGCACACTTCTAGTACACGTACTCAGTATCAACATCTATACATGTTGGGTACAGCTGTCAGTTCCATAGCTTCCAAAATTGTAATTTCCAGGCTAGCACAATGCTGCAAGTTGTCTGATGCCAAAAGCAAAGGCCAAGTCTTCAGTGTAATGTGAAATGTTTTGTCTGTTCTGAGGAGATTTGCACAGTGCTGTGTCTGTACTTGCTGGTGAGGTGCCTGTGAGTAGCATCAGTGCAATGCAGATGTACCTTACCTTTCTCATTCCCTGCTTCATGCAGATACTCCAAGCTCAAAGCAGCGTCATCTGCCCCTTCCATGAGCAGAGGACCCTTGGCAAATATGTTCCTTCCCACATAAAGGTCACAGGCTGCCACCACCATGAATGCTAAGAATGGCTCATCTGAAGGCATCTTTAAGCCAGACAGAAAAATAAACCTCTCACAGCGGAAAGAGCTCTTCAACATGATCCAGATTGCCTCAGTATAGTCCCTTGGGACTATTTGTGCAGTGGGACACTCTTCACTGTGAATAGGACTGACAAAATCTGGCCCAGAGTTAGTTCCCTAAAGATGTAAATATAGAAACTGCCACAGAAACACGTGCAGGGGCACAGAAGTCTTTTTCTTCCACCCATGATCTCTGCCAGTGAGGTCTCTGTCTCAGAGTCACTGCAGCAGTTCAAAGCTTCACTAGCATTGGGGATTCACAGGGGAAACATTGCTGATCCAGCTCAGAGAAGGAGGCAATTTGCTTCTGTAAAATTACACTTAGTAAAGCTTTTGGGATTTCATGTAGGCATATCTGAATCACGTGTATATCAAGTGCTCTCAGTCATGAGAGGAAGAGAGGGTCATATGAGGATGAGAAGCTCTTCAGACAGAGAAAGTAACCTTTGATGAAATGCTCAGGCCACAGACAGGGAAGCTGTCTGCAGCTTGTGCTGTAATCTGAAAGTACTGATTGACAGTTTTGTTGTCTTTCATAGAGATTTGCAAAACACTGAAACCCAGAGCACACACATCTGCAGTACCCCATGGATGCTGTGCACCTGGTCCCTGGTGTTGTAGGAGGATCCAGGCTTTTGTGCAAGGGGCATTTCTTTGGCAGGATGGCTTTTTTCTTCACCATCTCTGCTGATTCTCAGGGAATTCACTTCACTGACTGAAGCTTCTCTCTGTGCCCAGTAAGCACTGTTAAGCAGGCAGAAGAAATCAGGCTGAGGTTTTCTCTGTGTGGAGAATTGGATACTCTTGGCATAATGCTTGAGACCCCTGTGTCAGCCTTAACCAGGAGCTCTCAGCCCCACGGCATGAATTAGCTGTGGTAATCTTTGCAAGTGGAGCTGTAAGTAACAAACCTGCTGGTCAGATATGGGCACACAGTGCTGCTCTTAGCAGTTATGAGTGTGTTTCTCTAAAGTTTCATTGTGATACACTCATTTCACTCATTTGTCAGGCATTGTTTGACCTTTCATTTGTGCACTGTATGCATGCAGTGCACGGAGGCTCCATCTGCAGCAACAAAATTTACTTCTTTTTTAGAAATGCCTTTAGTGCTGGAAGAGATAGGGAATTTTGTTTTTGTTGTTAACCTCACATAACTCTTCAGTTCTTTTCCCCCCTTCTTTTTTACTTTTTTTTTTCTTTTTGCTTTTCAATGCCAGTTACAGATCCCAGATGTCAAATAGCAGCAGCAGCTGGCTGCGTGACAGATCCCTTAGGCTGCAGCTGGGTGAACACTACTGGACTTATTCTAGCTGTGTCATATAGATGGTATGCAGATGATTTCTCTGAGCTGTCATGCTTTTCAAATGCCTCTAGCTTCTTTTTTTTTCCCCTTCTTTTATTCTGGTAATACACAGAGCCTGGAAATTCAGCCTTGGAGAAACCTTGCATGTATTGTGTACAAGGTCTATGGATCCAAGGGATGGCCTATCTTTGCATTATTCCTTTTACATAACTAAATTATTCAACTAGTAAATATGCAATATTCCTAATACTCTATTAGATTAGGGTTGACTATGTCCTTCAATGCTCCGCATTTATGACAATAGCACTCTTGTATGAAGATGAAAGGAGAAACATTAATTCAGGAAGTCTGATCTTTCTTGAAAATGACATACTCAGTGTCCATATTGGTTGAATAGTACTTTTGGTCCTTTTTTCTTCATTAAGTCAATGTGAGTAGATTGGTTTAATGTTAATGACAGAACAGAGCTTCAGATTTTAACAGATGAGAGAAGCAGGAGTAAATTTTCAGTAGAAGTATAAATACACAATATACTGTATTATCTACAAAGAAAAGTTACCTACTATATATTTTTAAGATCATCTGTGCTGGTGAGTTTTCTTTAGTAGTTTTGCTGTACATTACTTTTTATTAAATCCTTTTTGTAATGTGATGTAACTCTGCCTAACATTAATGCAATCATAACAAATGTATGGTTTTCCTTTAAGCTACAGTGTATCTTTTGTGAAAGTAGTATAGTTTAAAAGAGAAGTACAATTCTGATTAATCTTTAGTATCCTTACTCTGAGTCAATAATACCTAGAGAGATGAATTATTTCATCTCAGATTATTGGAATATATGCTGAAAACTTCAAGGTAATATTTCAAATATAATTTTCTAATAATTTCCCTCTCCAGTGCTGTCAAGGATATTAATAAACTTAAAACAGTTTGTTCTAGAAACAAAAGTGCTCATTGACTAAACTGCTCTTTTTTCCCTTTTGGACAAAATCCAGAAAATAGATTTCATCAAGTGGGGCAAATGCACTTTCTCTAAATGATCTAATCACTTCTGTGTTTTTCCTCTAAACATTACCTGCAGTTAAAATGAAGGGTTGTTATAGATACAGAGAACCCTTCCCCTTGCTCTTTTCAGAAATTATTGATTTTCCTTGCAGACACAATGCAGAACCCAGCTCAGAGCTCTGGGAAAATGCAGAAGTGCCATGCAAAAGTAGCTATAAGCCAATAGAATTTTCAGCATCAATGGAGGTGATTCCACTGTCATTTATTGTGAATCTAAAGATAGTGTATGTGTTTCTTCTTTATAGTCACTGATTTATGTCTTGTGCATTGCTTTTGAGTGAGGTATCATACAGCCTACACCTATGTGGCTTCTCATAGCTACTTCTGCATAAATCTTGCTCATCTTGCTGCTTCCTAGTCAGAACTTTCATCTTCCTAGAGACCCCTCATATTTACAGCTCTCCAAAGGACATTGCAAGCTGGGCGTCAACATATGTAATTCTCACTGGAGTTATTAATGCTTTTCCCCGTAGCTTTTATTCTCCCTTCCTAAAGGAAATGCTATGAATTGGTCAGTGTTGAAGTTTCCTTTTGATGAAACTATGCACAGTAGACCTGTCCTGGGACACCCTAATGGGAGATTAGTCTGAGTGCATTCTTGTTTTCTGTCCTTGCTAGTCCAGAATAGAATCCTTCTGTTTTTCCTCTGATCTCTTTTCCCCCAGCAGTATTCCTTCTCCAGTTGCAATTCTGAAGCAGACACTCAATGCAATTGTTCATCTCCTTTAATCTTCTGTTGCTGTCAGTAAACTTCCTGTTGGTCCTTTGTTGTGCTTCCAGTTGGTCAGATTGCTCATTCTCAGCCTCACAGACTGACTGACATGGTAGAGTGGCAAAGTACCCTGACTTCTCTGAAACAGACTATTGTAAACCTGCAGAAACATTATCTGCTACGTGTTTTTCTCTGTTCTGTTTCATGTCTTTCAGCAGGAGGCTTTATTGCAGAAACTCTTTCAAATTATCTCTTTTTTCTGACTTTTTAAAAATTTTTGTATCAGATTGTTTCTGATTTGGCTACATTCAGTTATGTCTAAAAACTTACGAGTATTGTAGAAGCTTCATGCAACACCTAGGGGAGTAAGAAGTATTCTGTTTAGAAATAGGGTAATACAGGAACTTCTCTTGGTGTTCTTTTTCCCCTGTTGTTTTTTTTCCCCTGCTTAAGATATCAATAATTTCATCTCCAAGTCTTATGCCTTATCTTGCCTCAAGCTAATCTAAACTGCTGACCATCATCATGATTTTTTTTCCAAGTTACTGGTCATATATGCCTCTATTTTCAGCTTTTGTGATGTACATTCTTCTGATAATTCCCTTCAGCTATCTGTTCTTCCATCTGCCTGCTTGATCTCCTCCTCCTATAAGCCCCAGTTTCCTACATCATGGTTTGTTACCTAGCCTTAGTCTGGGTCAATATGCACAACTTCCTCTAGGACTTCAACGGTCTTCATCATTATCCTCCCTTTTTTCAGTTTGTTTCTCTAAAGCCTCCCACTGATGTAAATGTATCTGACTTCAGCACAAAGAATATCAGCCTCCACATGCATCACTGCAGGACTGCTGAAACAGTTTGAGATTTGCTTTGTAAATACTTGTGATCAAGCAGGCTACTTCTCTCCTTGGCTTACTCATGAATACTCAGTACAAAGGGGATAGATCACCTGATGTCACTGAAAATTTATAAAAGAATGAAAATTTACAATGCAGAGCTTTTCAGTTAGGCCTTTTGTTTGGTTTTTTCCCCACCATAAAGCATCATTGTAACACCTTAAATTTTCAGTGAGAGCTTGAATTTTATGTCATGGAAGAAATTCTAGTACGCCAGAGATGTGGGATTTGCAGTTCAGATATCATACATTTACTGTAGTATATTGAAATAATTATTCTGAAGGAACCCACTACAGATAGAATTATAGAGGAGATCCCACCTTAGAAACACCTAAGACAGACTGTGATATTACAGCTTTCATGTTTTCACAGGAGGGAAGATGAGGTTTTGCATTAAATATCTGGAAACAGATGGGTTCCTCTGGCCTGTGAACATGTATTTTTTAATGGTCCTGCTACTGCACAGAATCATAAAGGCAATTACATATAATTCCCTATCTGAAGAAGAAATGTAAGTCAATATAGGAAAAAAATCTAGCCAAGAGAAACATGGCAAGATGGCATTGAGCTTATCCATATATACTTCTGTCAGTGAGGAAAAAGCTACTTTTTTGTTCAAATCTCAAAGTTGGAGGTCTAGAGGAAAACATGTATCAAGGAAAAACAGGGCTCTTCTTTTCAAGTGTTAACAGCTGTGACTAAATTCTGTATTGAAATGCTTGAATTGTAAGTTTTGTGGTGCTATGGTGTGACATGTCTCTGTTTCAATAAAACATGTGGAACCTGGGTTTGTGCCTTAGCTAATATTGGCATTTCTGCAGCTTGTTGCAGAATTCAATTCTTGTGTATGAAAAGTTCACTTTTCAGGCCCTATGCATGTATTATATATAGTAGATAATGAGGAAATACTGCTCTAACTACAAAACTTTGAGTATCTGCAGCTCATGAGAGTATCTTCTAACTGATGAGGGGAGAATAAACCAAAAGAAAGTATTAAAATATTTATTTTCATGACAGAACCAGATATTCATGTGGCATATACCACATTATTTATTCGATGTATGTGTTGATTGCCTGGTGGGGTTTGGGACTCCTGTGAGTAATAGTACCTGGGCAGTAGCTGAGTGTTCCATCATAATTCTGCATTACTCTAAAGCCACAAAACAAGGAAAAGCCAGGAGTTAATTTGAATAAAAGATAGAGAAAGGCATATGCTCTGAGCTGCATTCTGTGATGGAGTATTAATGTTGTAGAAGAATGCTAATTTTATCTGTTCAGTGATGTTGGTGTCTTTCTAGTGCTATTCAATACCACTTACATTAGCATTTTATCGATTTGAATTCTCTTCATAAGCAACCATGTATTTCAGGTTGTTTGGTCAGATAGGTTATACAACCAGAGAGAGAATAGAAATGACTGCAAGATGTACTGTGCAAAGTAAATATGATGTCAGACAGATAGTTTTAAAAATATGATAAACAGGAAAACCTCCAAGCAAACTGGATTTTCTATTTGAAATTCTGAATTAATTCTGCACGCAGTCACAGTGTTGTATAGTAATTATTTTCATTTTTCTACATTTTCCTTTTAAAATTTTTATTAAATGATTAATCTAGTTACCAATTCTGTAATTAATAATTTTCATAGAGATCAAAATCCCTTGGAATATGAAGCACTCCTTAGCATGTATTTTGTAATTAGATGTAAAAATTTACATAATGAACTAAGCAGTCAATTTCTGAATGTGATTTGTGTCTGTGTATATGAACCACAGACCCATGCCCAGTGCCTCTGATAAGAGATTCTCAGCTAATCAATTCCTGTTCTGGAGCTTTTGAGCCCTCCAGTCCTTTTCATTCTAGTCACTCATCTGGACAAATTCACCATGGCTAAGGAGTTGCTAAGTGCTACAAATAAAAATAATATCCTTTTTTTACACTTCTATTGCCTATGCTGTCCATACTTACAACTGCTGGGGCAAAATACAAGGAAAATCAGACCAACTGTGTCTTCTCAAAGATGTAATTTGTAATACTCTGGCTACCTTCCTACCCAAGTATGGTATAATCTAAGGAGAGTAGAGTTTCCTGGTTTGGAGCTGTTGCCTCCAAATCTGTGTGTCTGAGTACCTTTTAAAGAGAGTGTTTGTAGTGTGACATTCATCAATCACAGCCCTAGCGTGGCAATGGCTGCCTCACAGACAGATTAGAGCCATTACAGTGGCGTCTTAGAATGGACATGTCAGTGGAAAAGGCTTGTAGCATCTGAGGTGTCACAGTCCAATGATGACACAGTTGTTGACCAACTTATATTGGCAATTTCTTCAAGTTTTACTAAGGATGGAATAAAATATGTGAAAGGGAGAGTTTTCGTTACAGGAAATTATGCTGGTAGTTTCCAATGACTAAGAATATTACTCTAAATATTTCTTTAGAGCCAGTATTTGTTTACACCTTACAAGTTTCTGAAGTACTACTTGGGGATTTTCTGGAAGGGGAAGTGGAAGAAGCTGTCCTGTAATTTGAAAAGCCCAGCTGAATAAGAAGTCACTTTAGCCATGACTCCTGCTATCCTGCAGAGGTGACGTGCCCAGTCAGGAGTCATCAGCTAATCAAAACAGCTCTGCTAGGCAGCAAAGCAGGACAACAAGCAATGGACAAAGGAGTGAAAAGTCCACGGTAAACTCATTTCATAATGGGTTTGCTTCTCTGAGCACTGAGACATCCTGAAACTGGGGCTATGCCCTGCCCTGCCTGAATAGGACAACCAAGGTCTTATTTCTCTCATTTAGAAGATGGGTGTTCTTAATGTTTGCTCTTCTTAATAAGCTGTGTGAATCTATTAGGTAGGGAGGCTTTACTTGAATTGATTTGCTTTGTTTAAACATGCTCTAGCTTTTGCTCATGTATATAGCTCATAAAAAGAAACCTGTTTGAGTTTAGCCTAGTATTCCATGGTGATTACTTAGATGTGCTGTCATAGCCAAGAGCTTGAGTCTATGATTTTGCTGGCAACAGTGCAGCTGCAGTAATTATGATGATATGGAAAACTGAACCACAATTTAAAAACCAAAAAGACTATTGCAACTCTTACAGCTCAGAGATTGCTGAGTAATGTCCATTCAGTATATGTAGGTAAAATTCATGATGCTTTATTATTTTTAGTAATTAATATGGATCAAATCTGTTTCAGAAATACTAGTTTAAGCATGCAGGTAGGTTTGTTTGGCTGTTTTGTTTAACCAACCACTTAAGAGTCAAGTAGAAATTTTAGTGAAATTAATTTTCATTAGTTAATACTTACAAAAGTCTTTGAAGATATTTATTGCCATATATTTGCTAGATTTTTGTCTCATAAGCAACTTCACCTGTGAAAAGTATTTCAACAAGTTTTTGGACCTGTCAGCAGTAATTTTTTTCTTGATCAGAGCCTGAAAAGGCTTGGATTTTAAATAGCTTTTGCCAGGGCAGGACATGAATCCTTCTGAATGCTCTGTGCCATGAATTCTGATCCTTCATATTGACTAAGGCTGTCACACATAATAATAACGAAAACCAATGTGGATTTTGAATGCACAGCTGTGGCCTTGATTCAGTTAGTGAGGATCAGAAACAGTTTTTGACATGACTTTGACTAGAACACAGGGAGTTGTATTCAGCACCTTCTCTGAGGCTGAATTCAGATTTCTTACTGGGATTTCTTTCAATGAAAAAGCAGTTAATTTGCTTAATTAAAATACCTTTAGTTGAATTATTTGCCTAGTTTTGAATAGTTCTTATTCTTCTGATGACAACTAGAGGTTGAATATACCAGCCTTTCACTGAAAAATCTACCTGTGAATACACCAAACTTGCTTTAATTTCTTCAGTTTATACCCCATTCATACTATAAATGTTTGTTTAATACTTGGGTTGGACAATGTTGACTTTGAGAGAATGACGTGGCCGTCTAGGAGAGATGGATATAATTTGAAATCTGGATCCTTTGGATATAAGGATTGATCCACTTTGATTGTAATGTATGAACCAAAGAAAACTGATGTGCTGTGGGGAAGGGGTCTGTAACCTTATAAAAGAAGCAGCTAAAAAGTAAAATGAGTGCATCTTTTCAGAAAAAATAACATAGGTGATGTGACTGGTATGTTTTCCCTCAAGACACAACTGTATGTCTAGGTAATTGAGGAATAAAGAAAAATGAAATTTCTGAATGATTTCTGGTAATTCATTTAAACAGAGACAGACTTATGGAGGTGCACACTATTTTGAGTAACCAGTAATTGTGTAAGATACACCTCACAGACAAACTTCGTCTTCCGTATAACAGCAGGTTTGCCATCCTGTCTAACCAGGTTGTTTGGTAATGTTGAAGAGCTGATCTTCTGCTTTTGAGAGATTGTTTGAAAGCTGTGGATATGATTTTTATGTGTTTGGGCAATCAATCAATTTTTTTCCTTGGCTGCTTTCCCAGCTTCTGGTTGCTTCTACTACTTAATGTTTGCGATGAACGAGCAAATGAATATTCGCATTGTATATTTAGAGAACTGTTCTGATTGTCGTGTTTTGAATTCTTAACAACAGCTTAAAGTATTACGGCTGTAGCCTATCAGCATATCATGGCAAGTCTTGTGAATTTCAGTAATGAGTATGAGGCAAATGATACTGAAACCCTGCAGTACAGCTCTGACATATTTTTGTAGCTGTTTCAATGTATTTTTCACCTAATGAGGATTGTTTTTTCCTAGAAGATGAGTTACTTGCACTGTTTCATCACAGCACAGTGTTTTCAAAATGAGCTGGGTTTGAATTGCACTGCAGCCTCCATCAGTCTTCCATGGTTTGGGTGTCTTAAGGGTGAAGAAGACTGTCAACAGGTTTGGTAGCTGCTGACACAAGGAGCAAGGGGTTCTTTGCAGCAGAAGGAGGGTGCTTGCCCCAGGGGCAGCACAGGATGCAGCCCCAGTGGGCAGCACAGTGAGGAGCAGAGCCGTGGCTGCTCAAGCCCCAGCGTGCAGCTGCCATGCTTGGTACAGGTGCGGGAACCGCCACAGGGAGAAAACATTCCAGAGGGGTTGTTGGTAAACTCAGGAGGCCAGGTGTGAAGGAGGCATCATCCAGGCATTCCAGACTGAAATTTGCTGCAAATCTCTGAGACACCTGCCCACAGCATCTACTGCTGCTTCATTTACCATTTGGATGTCTGTCACCTCCTCTCATTTTCAATTGCTTCATATCTTTGCGCTTGATCCCATGCTGAGGTCCATTACTTGGAAAAGCTCAATTAAAATCTGGCCAGCTGTTTCTCAGCTTCATGAGTAGTGTTGATGCAAAATGCTGGCTAGAAAATATTCTCTGCTGACGTTTCATTGGAAGTGGTTGGTTTCTGGGGGTACAGTGAGGTGGCTCCAATGGGCAAAATTACAGTTTGGCCTGGAAGAGAAAGAATAAAATCCCACCTCTCAAATGATATACCTGTTAATTACTTGCTTTGCATTAGAGTAAGTGCACTGTTAACCTTAATAAATTGGGAAAACCCACAGGCCACACAAAAGTAGGCAAGTCAAGAATTTGCCTTAACTCATTTTCTGTGCGCTCCTGATAATTGAATGCATCAATCTCTTTTTTCCTAAACCAACAGTGGGTCAAAAAAATAAGACCCTAAAATTAAGGATGTCAAGAATGCTTACTCTGTGAAGTGCTGTGCAAAATCAAAGGAAGGAGAAGCACTTTAAGTCCCTGAAATCATACTTCAAAAATCAGACTTACTGCAACAAAATATGTATGTGTGTACATACATAGATGTATACATACGCGCACATAAGGAAATTACTGAAGAGCTCTAGAAAGTGCCTTAAAGGGAAAATTAGGTGTTGGATCCAAGTATTGGCCAAGTGTATTTGTTTTATGCACAACTCTACATCAAATTCCAGACCAGAGCCAGCTTGCATGCTGCCAGTTTACACCCCAGGCAAAAAATCTGTGTTGAGTTTCTGCCTGACCGTGTAGATTTTCCTTAGCACAATCCCTTGTCATAAATTTTAAGTGAAAAAATGCAAAAGGTACTAAAACTAAAGGGCTGTTAGCAGCAGTGGGAAAAATAAAAGGCACAACAAAAGCAACTAAGAATATGTTAGGGAGAGCTGAAAAACAGCTAGTTGTAATACAACATTTTGGATGGTTATCACAGTGATTGTGCAAAGTGTGGTCTCCTGTGAAGACTAGAATTAGATTGAAGAATTTGAGCAGGGAGGGTATCATTGGATGCATGTCCCTCAGTTAAAGGGAGATAAGGTCAAATGAGAAATCAGGTTTAATAACAAGGCTGATAAAACAAAATAAATGAAATCAAAAATTTCCAGAAGAGATGAATTTATCATCTTGTCTAGTCTTAGATCAAAATAGCTTTCCTTGAAATTAATGAGCTCACCAACTCTCTGAGAAAACTGTTATGAGATGAATAAGAAAATAGTTATATGGGTCAATGGATTCTTAGCAAAAGAACAAAAGCTGGAATAGATAAGCAGGTAAATCAGTTTCATTTTTCAGCATCATTGTAGAAGTAGAATGCACAAAGAATGCAGTCTCTCATGGATGATTATTATATTTGGACACAGACTTTTGCAGCAAACAGGAACATCACAAAACATCTCCAGCTACCACTCTTTGAGATAACTTTGACAAATGTAACACTGGGGAAGTAATTTACTTTCTTAGTACTCGTATCCTATATAACTGCTAAAAATTATCATCTGGGAAAGTGGAAATATAAACATTTTTGTTTTCTTGTCATAGCTGTTTATTCTAATCCTCTAGGCAGAGAGTCACATTCCTGAATCCCTCTGACTTTCTACCCATTAATAAGCCAATTAAATTATGCTTTTATCCAACTCTTAGAGGGACCAAAAGCATTTCTTGGTTGTTTTTGTCATTAAATTTCTAATGACAAACATGTTAAGTACCGTATCAAGTCACTGCCTACAAGACTTGCAGTTAATGTATAATTAAATCTAATTTTAAAACAATTTCTTCTTGTTTCCTGCATGCATTTCAATAAAATTCTTTCAAACATAATGGAATTTCATTAAGAAAAAAAAATAGAAAACAAAGATCACTGCAACTTATTTGCCGTTCATGTGCTTAAACATGCCATGCATTTTCTAATCCATAAGCATGGGGCCAGAGTAAGAATATGTTCACAAGAGACAGCACTGGTGTGTGGTGAATCCTGTGAGATTTCAGGGTTGGATTCACAAGGTTTGAGGGGGTAGGTTTAGAGCAAGCTTGTCTATCCTGACCCAAATCACAGGTCTCGTGGAAAGAAGATTAACTCTTTAATGCGTCACTGATTGCTGTGGGATCCCCCAGCTCTGGTCTGTGCTGGAGAGGACTGGACAGCGAGGTGTATGTTTAAATAACAGGATAGAGAATTGGACCAAAAGAGGGAGATCTGACCCCACAGGGAGCTGCAGGAAGCAGGAGACAAGATAGCGAGTTGTTGGTTTGGATGTAGTGATCCCTCATGAGCAGATGGATTTCAATTACCCACCACAGCCTGCACAGAGCACAAGTGCAAGACCTATCTGTACACTGGGAAAAAACAATTCTTTCTGTGGCAGGTGCAGAATATGAAGGAGTAATGAAAAGAAGCTTTGAATCAACGATTCCCTCTCCTGTTATAACTAAGAACGTGGTAAAGAGAGATATTATTTGATACTGGGAAAAAAAGTCATGAATCAAAAGAGATATGATGGAAATTGTGATAGGACATACACATTGGTAGGACAATGTACAATAATGACAAAGGGAGAACAAAAAATATGCAAAAAATCAATATTGTTTTTGTTAATATGGAGTGAGGAAGTAATCAAAAATATTAAAGAAGTTTGCTGTCAGGAAAGTAAAGTGTATTCTTATGGCTATGTAGTTCCAGAACTGGAGTTCGCTTGCTAGGAGCTCACCCAAGCCAGAGTAGCTGCAGGTCTGCTGATTGTGATTGGGACAGTGTATCTGGAGGACTTTGATTCCTCTGATTAGAATGCCTGTCAAAAATGGAGACTCAGCCCTCCAAGAGCTAAGTACTGTTGATAAAACTGGAAAAAAAATTAAAATATATTATTACCATTGAAAAATAGAAGAAAAACTGACAAACAAACATCTGCCTCCTCAAAACACCCAACCAAAACATCAACAATAACAACAAAACCAAAAACATCAAAAAAAGAAACCTCTATTGCCACAAGTCCAGCGGAAAAAAAAGAATAGTCCAAACTCCAACCATTTTCATGCTTATCTTTTCTAACAGTTCCTCATGGTCCCCAGACATGTTTGAGAAAAAAAGTCCTTCAAAACTTTGCTGTTTAATTTATCTCCTTCCAACAAAAATTTCAAGTGAAAGTAACTCCTGCGGTTTTATTATTCACATTACTACAGATTATTATACATTGTGGAAACAGTCTTCATTTTTGTTTGCATTCTTGACATGTTTTATCTGGTGTTTTTCCATTCAATGAGATCAGAAAACTTTAACCTTGAAGCACTGTCCTTTCTTCTGCTCTCCCATTTTTCTTCCCATACACTCCCAAAGATGGAGCAAAGAAGGTGTAGTGTGTTAAAAAGTTGCTGTGGTATTTGGTGCAGACTTTTTCCATGTGCTCTGTATGGGTATAAAGAGCATTATTTAAATGTGAACTTTCCTGAGCCTGTCATAGTTGATTTTTCCATGGATTGGTGCGATGAAACTTAAATGAATTTTAATGGCAGATTTTCCAGCATAGCTTAGTTGAACGTCTTGATATTAAATTTTAATCATCTCAAATGAAGCTCTGTGTGGTGCAATGAAATTCAGCAGAAGTATGCTGTGCTAATAGGCTGCAAAATATTAATACTGAGATGATTTTTTGTCTGTCTGGCATCAAAAGTCTTCCCTGAGCTGTATCATAAAATAAGATTTTAGCTATAAACTCAAAGCTCATTTGCTAAAAATAGCTGAGGAAAAGGAAGATGTCTGTGTGTTCAGTGTTACGAGGATGACTAAAGATGACAATGAGAAGCCATGTCTGTAGCAGCTTAGACTTTCATATAGACCTCTGGAGAAGAAAAATGATCCTAAGATGTATTTGGTGGTGTGCACCCAAAGGAAATTAATAAATTTTCAACTTACATTGCATTCCATCTAAAATACAAGGTGCTGTCCTGCTCTTCAAGTTCAGTAAAATGAACTCAAACTGAAATGGAGCAGACTTTCTGAGGAAAACAGAGTCTGCTTTAACAAAAGAGGACTAAGTGAATCTTGGCTGGTTTTGTCCAAAAATAATTAAATGTGAGAGAAGATGCTCTTGCTGCTCATGGATATGTTGCTAGGACAAATAATGAAACCAGTAGAAGCACATTCGTAGCAAAAGGCAATTTACAAAACCAATGAGGTGTAAACTAGCCATGAAGGTTAGAAGGTTAGAAGTTATTTTCCCATCAGCTGGCTAAGTGAAATTATGACTTAGGCTTCCCATAATACTGCAAGAAAAGATGTATTTCAAGCAGAAGTTGATGAGTTTTTGATGGGATATGACACAGGACATGTGGATATGCCCATGATTAGAAAAGATGTGCTCGCTCCATGCTCCCTAACTTTAAATTAAAACAGGTGGTTTTACACATAACTTATTAAAGTAAGATAAAAATAATAATAATGCTGTCTCTTCCACAAACAAACACAAACCAATAAGGATTAGATAATATCTTGCATTGTTTATTATTACAGTGATTTCTATAACTCAACCAAGACTGGGGCTCCCATGCATAAATAGAAGGTGATTAAAGAAACTTACAATAAACAATTTATCAGTAATTAAAGTAAGTCAACTGTTAAATTAATTTAGAAAATCACCATTGTATTTTCATTCTTAAGAGTTCTTAATAATTATTTTTCTTAGATCAATTTTTGCATTTCAGTAGTGAAATAATTAACTACAAGTGTATATAATTATTTTCCTATATTTTACCCTCCCTGATAAACACTGTCACTTTTGCTTACAAAGCTGTTTGAAATCTTGGATTCAAGGAGCTCTCAAACACTCAGATAACAGTGAATACCTTCCCCAGCTAATGCCACATTTTAGTGGATCGATCCCACAGACTGCTGGAATAAATGTGGTAAGTGGCCAGGAAGCACCTCATAGGTTAGGGAGATGTCTTTTCCATGGTCTGATGAATTTTTAGCCCTTTTTCAGAATTCATAACAATTTTTCCCACTGCATTCTTTTCAGGTAGATTGGACAATGTGATATATACACTGAATTAGTAATTTTTCAGTTCCACACTTTGTTGTGACTCTGATAATTGTACCATTTGTTATCATCACGGACAAGCACTCATATCTGTCGGGCCATCCCTGTGCACATTGGTATGCTCTCCACACTGCCCTGCAGAAATGCAGAGCTGTGAACAGATAAGGGAAAGCCACAGCTTTTGCCACACCAATGTGTCATTATTTGACTACTTTGATGTTCTCACACAGGATAGCTTATCCTTTGGCTTCAAAGGGATCCCACTAAACTGTAACTGCAGCAAGGGCCTACAGGATTCTCGCTGTTTGTAGAAAGCAATCTCACCTTTTTCTATTGTTCTTCTAATCTTGTGATGTTTCAAGTATATAAACCATATTGCACATTAATCTTTGCTGTCTCACCTGAATACTTGGGCCAAGGTTTTCCATGACTAGTGGCTTTTCTAGAGCTGCGTCTTTCAAGGCTCTGTAGTCTGTGCTTCACTTTCTGAGTGTTTGGAAGTCTTCTTAAAATACGAATGTGATAAGTTTGGACAATAGTGGTGCTTTATCTGCTGCTTATGTAAGTAGAGTGATATTGAGTAAAGTACCTTTTAAAAATATATTTCTTCTTAATTTCTTAATTTTAAAAAATCTTTGCTGAGGTACAAATTGCTTTCACGGGTTTTTTGATACATTTTTGAAAACAGTCTTACATTAAAGTAATATAAAATCATTGCTTTGAGTCACATCTTATGCAGACACAATGCAACTTCTGCTTATGTTAATAAATTAGATATTAAAATATCAAAACCATCTTGACTAGAGCTAAAGAATGTAATAACTTGGAACAATGCAAGTCAAGCATCTTAAAGGGTTTGTTTTCTATTAGAAATTTAGATCTCTTAAAAAGCATTGCCAAGCTGTAACAAGTCTTTTATTCCACAAAAACAAAATTATGTGGAAAGTGAATATTACCCTCCAGCAGAATTTAATTCCACATTCCCCAAATGTCTTTAAGTTGTTCTCTGTTCTCTCTGGCTCAGGCTTCCTTTCCTTTTTCATTAACTTCACTGAAGCAAGAGCAAAGATGTCTTTAGAGGGTCTTTTTAAATAGGAAATACTCATGATAGATTTACCTTTTTTGTCATGACTTTCAGAACAGTTTATTGGAGGATGGGTGTTAGAGAGCCGGACATCTTTCCACTTCACAGATTCTCTTTGGGAAGGTAGCCCTAAAACAGAACTGAAGGCTGAGTATGGTGGGCTGTCACCCACACAGGCTGTTTGCATGTGTATTATAGAAAGCTGTGCCTATCAACAAGGGGCAAATGAAATTTTCACATTCTCTCTGTAGAGTCCAGGAAGTTTAAAGATACATTATCAGACAGATGCTGAAGCCTTTGGATAGAGACAGCTGAAACACTGCCTGGATAATATCAGGTGGATCTCTGCTTAGGAGATGCCAATAAACCTGCAATTTGTACATTGAAATAATTTTTCCAAGGAGAAATAAAAAGAACCAAAAGAATAATGATCAGCATCAGTGGTGTCATGAGCAACTCTCCACTCTGCTGGTTATCATGCAGGATAACCACTGTAGTCCCCCTTTCTCATCAGAGGCCAGGAAGATGTAACCATGGTCACATAGGCTTTCTACATCTCAGCATAACCAGCTCATGGAGAAGTAGCAGCATCCTTGTTTCTTGCTAGTAGCTCATCAAGCTGTGCCATAGCTCATTGAGAAACTAAAGGTTTGACTCAGGAGTGAGTGAGTGTGGGACCAGGCCCTGTGTCACACAGGAGGGCTGAAAGGTGGACTATACTGGTGCTGATGTGGGCATTCCTGAATTGTCTTCCCACCTCACAGAAGGTGATGTCTTTTTGAGCTTTTTAGAAATATTTTGAGATAATTTATGCCTATAATATAATTTTCCCATTTTAATTCAGGCCAGGGCTAGTACCATTTTCAGGCTTGTGGGACAGGGGACAATGTCTACATGCTCTTAAGTGCCTCAGCACCTTGTGGCACTATTCTGTGCCTGCCACCTGTGGAGAGCTGCTGCCAGTAGCTGGGAGCAAGATATATTTCTCAGGAAAGCAGCAGCTGATGATTTGCTGTAAGCTCAAATCTCTCAAAAGAAGATTTTTTTCAGGAGAGCATGGAGACTGGGAGGAGAGGATCAGTGAAGATGTGGGAGGTGAAGTGAGTGTGTATGAAGGATGACTGGATGGGGATTAGTTCCTCCTTTGATGGTTTTGGAGGCTGAGCAAAAGAAAATACTTGGTTTTCCTCATCCATGAAAGCTGTCAGGACAAACAAAATGCAAAGGTGGGGTACAGAGGGGGCTGATCCCTTGTGAGAGTACCCTAATGTTTTTGAGGGGCTCATATTTAGATTTAGATAGTATTTCTAATCCAAACAGTCATTTGTATATTAAAGCTATTTCAGAGCCCAAGTGGCATCTGGACTCTTGCCTTCCTGCATCCACTAGCTACCACCACTGTTGCAGTGCAGATGGCAGTATGTCTGCCTTGGGGTGTAACTTATAATAGGGAGTGAAGGTCTGCACTTGCCAGAAATTGAATTACCAGCAGCCAAAGGTCTGAAAAAGTGGAAAAATTAAATAGAGATAAATCACAGAGAGCTGATGGCCGCCATCCAAGTTGTCTGAAAGAACCAAACAACAAAGCAGCCAAGCTGCTAACCCAAATATATAATTTACCATTAAATTAGCACTCTACCTACCTATTAGAAATGTGCTGTTCCAGAGCTTTATACATGGCTAACCAAATTTACTTTGGTCCCCCCAAAAAGTGAGGGAGTCTGTGTCACTCCTATGAAGTAACCAGAGGAAGCACAAGTGATGCCAGGGCTGGGTCCAAGTCTCACAGCAGCCTCACTCCCCTTTTTTCCCAGGAGGAACTGACATTTTTCCCAGGTGGGCATCAGCTCATCTGCTCTGCCCTTTCTTGAATAGGAGAGGGAGGGCAGGAAGGAGACCCACCACCCTTCCTAGCACCAGGGTGGGTTGTACAATGCTTTCTGTGGCATTGGAGGCCAAATTCAGCCTTTTACAGCTGTAGAGCTGAATCATAAACACAGGCTTATGGAGGCACTTTGGTGGGTGAGAATCTGCTAAAAGCAGGCAGTGTGGGTTTTATGTTATGACTTGCAACACTAAAATTTTGCATCACAGACTTTTGATCTTGCAGCACTATTAATCTGAGGCTCTGCAGCAATTCAAAATGTATTCAAACAGTACCATTCAGATCCAGACCTTTAACATCGATGTTAAAGGTTGTCTGCTAGAATCTCATGCTCAAATAAATTAAAGTTATTACCTGATTTTTTTCCCAATATGTGTGTATGGGGTTACCTTCCCCAAAAATGCAAGTTTATCAGTATGCAGAAATCCAAAATCTTTATGTTCTCACATCCAGTATCCTGCCATGTGCAGATCTCTAATTCATCATAGTGTCAGGATCACAGTTTTCACTGAATTAGGAATAGTAGTCTATGGTGAGGAGAATTTCTAGCTTTTTCATTAAGTAAATGCCAATAATACATCAGAAAGCGTAGGAAGAATAATTTCATATATTATTAATTCCCTGTAGAGGATGCAAAATTTAAAAGAGGTTTGTTTTTCTGCATGTATTTTTCTTAGGTTAGAGAATGGGGAAAAATCTATTTTAACTGTATTGAATTATACTTGGGAATAAGCAGGCTAATGAGAATCCATTTTCTCCCTCATCTCTGTTAAAGGCTTTTCCCTGAAGGGTGTGCACCAAAGGGAAATAACAGTGCTGTGGCTTTGCCTTTTAAAAGACAGACCATTCTGATGCTGATCTCCTCCCCACTAAGGAGAGAGCAGGCGTGCATAGAAATAGATTAATGCAGTTCTTATGTGTCTAACTGTGCTATACATCTCTTTTCTCCAATCCAGCAAGCTTGGCTGCCTTCACTGTAGTATGACTGACACACTGATCCATACCTTGTGTCCCTCCTGAAGGTGAGACATTCAGACCCAAAGAACTATCTCACCAACATATTTTAAAAATTAGTTTAGCTAATAAAGTATCTCCATAGAGATCAGAGACTGAATGGGAATGCCAAGACTTACCTGTACAGGTAGTTCTTTCCCTAAATCTGGTGTGAAGGGCAGTGGGAAAAGACTGTCATGCATAAGTTGGATTTTTGAACAGGAGAAAGTCTTCAGTATCCTCTTTTTTTTCACCTGGTACCTTCCCCAAGATGCACCTTTAGAAAAATATTTGGTTGTTGCTTTTTTTTAAGAAAAGGGGTTATAGGCAGTTAAAAGTATCTGTTTCTTTCCTAAATAGTTCCCAAAAGAGTACACCTTTTCCAGCTGGACGTAGACTCCAGGGTTTTTTTTTCTAACAAAAGGAAGAATTTTCACAACGTGTCTAATGAAAGTACTTATCAGCATGAGCCAATACTGAACAATACACAGGATGCATATTTCTAAAGGCAAGAAATATACTGATGTCCAAAAGTGAGTTTGCCTTCAAGAAGAATGAAAATACCAGGAGCACTGAGCATTGAGATGGAGGAGAAGAACCCTGTGGCTCCTTGCTCAGCAGCTCTGGCTGACATTGCCTGAAATACCAGGTCAGCATTAGCAGTGAAGTGCTATGAAAGATAATTGCTTTAAAGCCCCATTACTGAGTAGGGACTGCACATTAGAGCGATCATGTTAAAAGTTCTGGAGGACCAGCAAGGGAAGTGAGATGAGAAGTATAACAAAGCAACAAAACAGGATGGGGTGAGGGGTGAGATCTAGAGATCTAGTTTCCTAAAGATGAATCCATCTCAAAAAAAAAAAAAAAACCTAAAGCCTTTTTTAGATTACTACATTCATAAAAAAATATAAGAAATAGCTATTTGTATAGAAGTAAAAAGAAAAAGGAGGTGGGATCCAGTGTACAGGGCAGCTTGTGAAGCAGCAATCAAGAGACTGGTTCTATTCTTAGCATTTTACTCTTCTGCACTTCTTTTTCCTGTCACTTTGCTAGCCTGAAAGATCTCTGCAGCAGATTAGTAGCTGTGAGAGGTGTGTGATTTATAGAGTAGCAGCAAAGCTGCCAGTTCCCACCTGGGATGCATAGCTATAGTGTCATTACTGTAAAAATTATGATGTCTTGCAGTTTGCTTAACCTCAGTCTCAGTTACATACATGTACATACACAATTTCACCAAAACCAGACACTACAATTATCTTTGCTGTCTTTGACTCTTGGGATGTGGTTGTGAATTAGAGTGTGCCACAGTATTTCAAATTTTCTGTTGTGAAGTCACAGTTAATTTCAGAGGCATTCACAATAAGGGAGGAATTTAAACACGCCCTTCAAGACTTCTTATCTTTTTCCAGCATGAATTTTCTTTGTGTTACAGCTATCTATGAGCCTTTGGCAAGATTCTTCTGGAAGTTCTCTCTCTTTTTTTTTCCCAAAGCTCAAGTATGGTGAATAACACTGAGTCATCTGCACACATTCCCTGCTCTCTGATTTTTTCACCTCTTCTGTTTGTTCATTAGCAGTTGAAACTGAACACTAGGATTGCAATCAACTAACTTCTGAGGTTTGTAATGCAGAGGTTTTAATCTGAGTCAGTGTCCCCAAGCTTCTTTTGCAGTCTGTGGAGAGGAATAAATACTTGTAAGACATGATTCATCTCATCTTAAACTAGATTTGTGAAACAGGTCAGATGAATCATATCTTAGAAGCCCTTTACAGACCTAAGCTTGCTTAAGCATGAAAGAGAAACAGTCTCATGTCAGATCAGAAGAAAAAGAAAAAATAAGCCTATGTATCTTGATTTTTGAAGGAATGGGAAAGGATGACAGCATTGCTCTGCAAAGTTATTGATATTCCCTTTCCATAGCCCAGGTAACGTCCCAGGTATATGTTGGCATGAACCAGGAGAAGCAGCTGCACCAGCAGACCTGTGTGGGTGCAATGAAATGGGGCAAGGGTGTGAGGGGAGAGCAGACACCCCACTGGGTGAAACCAGGTGAGCTGACATCAACCTGGCCCTAAATCTGAAGGGGTAGCCCTGGCCTTTTGCAGTTCCCCCACCCCTGCTACTTGCTCCTGTTGCTCTCTGCCACATTTGCTACCTCTGCTGCCACAGGTTTGATTATCCATGCAAAGAGTATCTCCAAATAAAGAGAAAAAAAAAGAAAAGAAAATGGATTGAAGCTGGATCTGAGAGCCCCTCAAGCTTGCCTCCTGAGCACTAGGACTGACATGAGAGGCAAAAGCAGAAAACCTCTGGGAAAAAGGAAGGTAGTCTTTGTCAAAGTATGTTTTATGGATAGTTCTCATGTCTAGATGTTGTATTTCTGACAACTCCAAGTTGTTCTTGCCTGGAGCTTGGAAATATTATTCCCTTCTTTTTTATTTTCTTGGACCCTGCAAGGTTTCTATCCTTGAAGTACTACAAAGCAGAGACATTATCAGCCTCTCTGTGGTACCTCAGAGGGTGTGAAGCAGAATATTTGCTGAGGTGTTTTTGCGGTAATACCAAAGCTTATTACAAACATGCTTCTTCACACCAGAGCTTTTTATTTTGGTGGTTTTGGAAGGGTAAGCAAATATTCTCAGAAAATATATGTTCTTTTCAGGAGATGTAGCCAATGGGAGATCTGTTTTGCCATCACATAATGATTCTCTGGTAATAAAGTCTGGCCAGGAATCAAAATTTGATGTTATCTATGAAATATCTAGACAGAATAACAAACGTTCTACTAGAAATGATTTATGTCAGATCTCCAAGTATGTACTTGCTATTGGCTTATGGAAAGAAGCTCCTGCATGACAGAATAGGACGTGCTGGTTGCATTCTGAATTTTGACTGAAACATTTGATACTTAAATCTAGAATGGCAGGTAAAATTTACAGGACTGAAGGTTGCAAGTCAGTTCACATCTCTTGACAATTACATCCATGACAGAAGCCAGACCTGAGCCAACAATGACCAAGTGGCCCAGCTCAGTCCTACTGTGGGAGCTGGGGTGTCATCAGCACTAAGCTATTGCACTCCAAAAGCAGTCTTATTGGATTTGGAGGTTTGTTATTGTAGCAACTAAAACAAAAAGTCAGTTCTACAAATGTTATGGCTCTATGAGTGTCTGTAATGAAAGCCCTGTTTTAACAAACCCCTCACTTTCTGAGCAGCCTGTTTTTCATAGAAGCTCATGTTAATTCTCCCTCACATTGGGAATGTGAGGGCTTCTTTCACACGAAAAGTTAAATAAATTAGGGAGGTTGAGGAAAGCAAGATTTATGGTGTACAGATATGAGCAAGGTATCTAATTTGAAGCTGGATTGAATTTGGTAGGATTTGGCTAGCTTGGAGAAAATGTTTTGAATAAATAAATAAATTTAAATTTCTTGTGAAAAGTAAACTGTACATGTAGAAAAATATTCTGCAAGTTGAGACAGAAGCAGCTCAAGATGAATGCTGGTGCTTATTTTAGTCAGGATACTCATCTAATAAAATATTCTGAAGGAAAAGACTACCAGCAAAATGTCTCTGCCCCTTTTTTTGCCATCTCTCTTTCACATGCTTGTGTGCATTCTTGTACAAACGATTTGATATTTTTACTTTAAAGCTTTGCAACCCAAGATGCATTGGGAATGTGCAAATCCAGAGCTGAGAAACTGGAAACAAATGACAGCTCTGTGTACTTGGCAAAACTACACCAGCTTAAATCAGTTGAGGACTCAGCATAATCTCTAGGAAGAATCATGCTCCTAGCTTTCGCTGAAGTACATTCTCTTTTTGTCATCTTGTATAAGCCTTGCTGACTTTTA
Organism: Camarhynchus parvulus; assembly: GCF_901933205.1. NCBI lineage: Eukaryota > Metazoa > Chordata > Aves > Passeriformes > Thraupidae > Camarhynchus > Camarhynchus parvulus. The sequence continues at coordinate 35,044,986 of NC_044571.1, read as the reverse complement.
TCTTCATTAGCAGCCTGACTCTGTATTACATCCAAAAAGCTCTTCACTTGAGTTTCAGTCCCGACAGAGAGTGTCAATGGAGGACAATGTGTTATGTGCATCACATATGTGCCATGCATTTTTAGGTTTTAAATGAGATAGAAGTCACAGTGTAGAGTTAAGCCATTCCAAGAAGTAAATGCCACCTGAGAAGAAAAAACCCCATATCTACAATTCACAAATTACAGCAATGAAATTTAATATAAAAATCTGTTCACCAGGGAGCAAGAGGAAAATATGTCTAAAAGTATAAAGAATCAGAGGACAATAATAGTAAAGAAGGTATTCTAAACCACCTTTTCTTCTGTCCATATATGATGAATCTTCAGAACCTCACTATGAGCTCTTCTGTCCCCATGAAGCAGAGAGATTTTACTCTGGCAATGTGCTTTGTGAGGCTGTTCAGGGGTCTCTCCTGTGATGAGCTGACATTTTAGCAGTAATGGGAGCTGCTGGTAGTGATGGAACTGGAACATTGTTCTTTCCCTTAAATTTTGTCCATTTTGATTAACCAGCCCACAAGAGCTACTGGGCTGTTTCTCGAACGCAACAAGTTAAAGGATCACTGTACTAGGCCACACACTTCTCTTGTGGAAGCTGGAAGTAGCTAAGGCTGACTGTTCAGTTTCTGAAAGCCAATTCCTTTCTTTATTTTACTCTTCCACCTCTGAAAAAGAAAACAGCTCCCAGATGAAGATGTTTTCTCCCATTTCTCTTAGTAGAATTGGGTAAAGCTCATGGTTAAGAAATGGCACCACAAAGTGCCTTTATTTTATAGTAGCTCTTTGAGCAGAAAAACTTCAAACTTTCATGAAGAAAAAAAATTAATTCTAATTTTTGCCTAATGTTATTTCTCTTTATGCTGTAAGACTGATACAGAGCTCTTGTTTCCCTGAAGTGGCTGGAGGATGACATAGGGAGGCTGTTTACAAAGGCTGACATTAGGCACAGGAAGTTCATCTCTTTATACTGCCTTTAAAGTTAGAAGTGCTAGAAAGGATGACTCAGAGAAGAAGCAGCTGAATTTGGGTGCTCTTGCTTGCCTGCTGAAAGGCTGTAGACAAACTAGGCTGCCTTAAATTGGGAGTGTATCTTCTAATATAAAAAGTACCCAAATGGTATATCTTTAAATGTGCTCACTATTTTGATCTGTGCCACTGCTCTCACACTTTGACAGATGGATATCTTCCATTTGTCTTCTTCTTCATTGGTATATCACAAGTATCAGCTTGAGAAGTAAAGCTGCTCTAGAGTTACCCATGCTGTATTATTTCTGTTAATAGTCTGTAAAAGATCAGTGGTCTGATAAAGGGCCACAAAATTATTCAGGCTAATAAAATAATACTGAGAGAATAATACTGGGGAGAACTTATAAAATGCCCAGCAGACATTGGTCAAAGGTCACATGTTTATAATAATTTGAAGGTCTAGGAGCCAAAATTCTGCAAATTGTCACCACAACCACAACTGGAATTAAGCATCGACCAGTGTCCTGGGTAGGATTGCACATACTAGGATTTTCTATGTGCTGATCAATTTAATGTTTCACCCCTGTGAATCTTGGCTCCTAATACAGAATGGAGGAGATTATATAGTGCTTGTGGTGTAGAGGCCACAGAGGTCATCAAGTGCATGAAGGCAGGAGCATGGCATAATCAGGAGACACTGTGCTTGCTGCATTTATATTGGCTGCCTCTCGTTGTGCTAAATATGCAGTTGGTTGGTGCATGCCTTGCTTACCTGAAGGATTTTGTTTGGTTTTGTTTACTGAGAAGTCCTTTTACAGTAAGCATTTTATGGTCCTGAGTAGCATGCAGTGTTCTGTCATCATACATGTCTGAGCAGAACTTGCATCACAGCCCTTGTGTGAGTCCCAGACAATGTAGGAAAGTTCTGTTAGCAAGAGTTATGTTTTGTAGATGGGGACTGTATGTGCTGCTGCACATACCCAGCTGGCAGAATGATAAACCACAAGTTTGTGATAAATAACAAGTTTGTGTTAGCAGGGTTTGCTCCACTTCATTTTCACCTGCCACCTTGCTGACAGAGCTTCTCTAGCTATGAATGCAGCATCTAGCAGATGGTAGGTTTTTGACTTGTCAAGGGTCCTTTCTGATGAACATCCCCATGACACTGTCCAGACTCTCAGAATCACGTTGTTTAAGTTGTTTCCGATTCTCAGTTGTTTATGAGCAGGACAGCACTTCTTCTTGTTGCTGTGCAGATGCCAAAGTATATCGCCTCTGTGGAGATACAGAAACCAGAATGAGATGTACCTGTGAGATGCTTTTTTTGAAGATGGATACCTGACTAAAATGAACACCATTTTTTATTATCTTGTCTAGGAAGCATTCCTTGTTCCTTGCTGAAGAAGTAACTCTTCCTTCTGCTATCTTCAGACACTGGATAGATGGGTAGCAAGAAGGAATAGGCAAAGCAATCCTTTCTGTAGGACTCAGCTCCCTGCAGTTCTGGGCAGGCTTGCAGCCTTCCTTAGAATGTATCCTCTGCATGTGTTTTTAACACAAGGACATTGAAAGCATAGTAGAAAACTGCTGTGGCATTTGTACTAAAACCAAGTAGACTTTGACTTATTGTTTCTGCTGAAGCAGAGCTGTAGCTGTCCATAAAAATTTCAACATGATGAGTTAGAGCTGAATGCATAAAAAGTGGTAGTTGGTAGGTAGTTGGTAGGCCTTATCTCATCTTAATCTGATCTAAACCATGCCTAAGTGGTGTAGTCTTTGAGGGAATCATAACATTGCATTTTCCTCTGTTCAGATTCTCAGAAGTTACAGTCATTCACTGAAATATCTGTCCATTCTTTTTTATTTCTTCTATTCTATGGAACTTTCCTTCCATACCAGACTGAAATTCCCATTTCATGCTTTTTATGCCCTATGATACAGACACAGAGGAAATGTGCAGTCACAGTCAACTGTGCTGGTGTGGAAAGCAAAGGAGGGAACTCTGGATGTGACGAAAGGTGTGGTAATAGTGTGAAGAAGCAGGAGGACAGAAATTGGGAAGTTGACCCTGAAGGGGAAGCTCAGGGGAGTGTGAGCACTCAGGGGCTGTGTCAGGCTCTCCTAACGCTGGGCCTCCTCCTGGATTTCGTGGAGCTCAGGGTGTCAAAAGCTCTCCAGGAGATGCCACTAATTTAGGCTCCCTCCTTTTAGTTACCATGACCAAGCAAGCAAGGGGAGTAAAATGCAGGAACAAGCACCGCACATGTGCTTTGCAGTGTCACACGTGGCAGCCAGCGTGGCTTTGTGGGGTCTGTATGTGCCTCGTGAGGTGCAGCCAGAAAACATTGTGCTGACTTCCCTGTGGCTGAAAAGTTGCTGCACCAGGTAGATACATGTTTGAAAGAAGGCAATTAAGGAAAGCAGCAACTGTAGCACCATCATATATATATCTATTCATATGTGGTTAATAGCATAAATAATTCTGGATGTCTTTTGGGAAATGTTGCTCCTTCTGTGTTTCATTTGCTGATAAGTCTCTGACAACTGAGTCATCAAATTACAATAAAAGAATAGAAAAATATTTTTAAGAGTGAAAATTTTAGCCAGCGTCTGACAGTTATGGATGTACTTACTTTCATTGGAAAAATTATTTAGATAAGAACATGGGACGCATCCAGCGTGTGTCAAGAAAGAAATATGGGCATGTCTGTCACTACAGAAGTACCTGAAAGCAAGTAGTACAGGAAAAGGAGAGATAAAATGGGCTAGAGTTAGAAATTTGAGTATTTCAATAGCATTAACTGCAGATATTCTGTATGTAGCTTATTCTATTTGTATCTTCTACTCTCTATTTTTGTTCTTAATAGCATACAGAAAATGAAAATAACTAGGTAGTTTTGAAAACTTATTAGATTATTAAACTCTAAAGCAGAAAGGCCACTATTGTGGTAAAAGACAAGAATTTTTGCATGTTTCAGTTTTTTTGCTGTTAATGCACATCTTCTTTTTGCTATCCTATATGGAAAAACATTGGCATTCTTACTTCTCTGAAGTAATTCTAATTAAGTTCCTAGTTCACAATCCAGTTTGGTCATTTGCTCACATTATTAAAACCCTGGTCTTTGTTAACTAAGGCATCGAAAAAATTGTTGTGCTGAGTATATTTGCGCATGCTTCAAAATAGTCTAAAAACTTACCGTTGTTCTTAGCTTCTAAATTTGTAATTCTCCAGTACACTGATAGAAAAAAATCACTATGGGATGGAGAAGAAATTTGAGTTTCTGCTCAAGGCCCTGCCTGTGAGTCAGCACACGGCTGGAAGCCACGTTTTGGCACGGTTTCTCGAGGGGAACAGCGCCTCTGTCCGCGCGGTGCCGCGCCAGCGGATCCGCCTCCCTGGCAAAGGGCACAAATGAGCACACACAAATGAGCCACGCACAAATGAGCACCAACAAGGACTCTGGCCCTGCAAGCAGAGAGAAAAGTTTGGGGGTTGGTTTGTTTGTTTGTTTGTTTTCCTTTCCAAAGCATGTTCTGATCTTTTGATGGCACGTGCTTTACAAATGCAGAATATGATGACATGCTTCCCAAGGAAGCAAGTAAATAAGTTTAGTAGTGATAGGCTTGGCCCAGTGTACCGTTAGTCTGGGCACTGTACAGTCATAATGAAGGACAGCATTTGTTGTGCAGAACTGGAAAATTAAGGGAGGAGAGATAAGAGAGCTGCAGCAAAAAGTTAATTATCAGGAAGGAGCAGACTGCATTGGTCAGGCTAAAATACACTCTCTTGGCACACATTGTCTAACCACCATTCTTGTTGGCAATGCAAGGCCAGATAAGGAAAGAGATTAAAATTTAGCTTAGTGGATGTCCTCAGAGGTCTGCTTTTCTTGCGTATGTGTTGGCAGTAGAGTCAATAAAGTTGTCAGAGTCCATACTGGTGATGGAGAAGTGGTTGGAGCCTGCACTGTGCCACAAAATACCATGGCTGATGAAAGCCTAATGCCTGCTGTATCAGGATAAATATCTTTGTATTGAAAGGGACTCCTCCATTGGCAGTGTGACTGCCTCCTAAGAAGGGGGTCATGATTTCCCTTATCTCTTTCCTTGATGAGCTGCCTAATGAAGTAGAACAACAGCAGAGTCAGCATAAATCTTCATCTAGGTCTTCACTCCACTCATTGTTACACTAATTATTAATAATTTATTATGACCAGGTTTTGGATATCTGAGCAATTACAGTGCCATTCACGTGGTTTTATACAGCAGCTAGGCCACAGGAGGAATGGCCTGAGCAGCACTGACAGAAGTTAAAAACTTCTACATTTCCTTACTGTCTCCAGGTGCAGGGCTTCAGAGAAATTAAATAAAATTGCTGAGTGCCTAAAAGTCTGCAGAGAGATCAAGAAATTGTCCACTTCTATTCGTGGGACAATGTTGTTGAAATGGTATTACTTTAGAGCCACTTTGAAAAAAAATGTATTTACACTATCTTATAAGTGGAATCTAAGAATTCTTGCTTGTTTTTTTGTTTAATGAAAAAGGCCACTGAATAATTTATATACATTCACTATGACAATTTCAGAGGACTAATACTGTCTAAGTTCCAAATAAATAAGGATTATTAAAGCTTCATATTAAGGGAACTAGAGAAACTGTTCTCCTGGAAATAAATTAAATAATAGTTGTGAATATCTTTTTTTATTTATCTTGTTGTTGTGCCTGCAGGCTTTCCTAATCTCTTACTGTAGTGACATGCTGTAAAGAGGCATTATAGCTCAGAGCCTTGGTAGGGACAGGATGAACATCCCTGATGGACCAGGGAAGAGAGTAAGAGGAAAGGTCTCGTATTACAGCCTGCACTGGAGCCTATTTATCCAATAGTTTAATCCTCCTATCAGAAAAGCATTTTTGAAGAACTGTATCTCTTTCATTTCCCCTTCTTGCAAAGGCTGATTCTTTCATAACAGGAGGTGGGGGAACCTATGTGCAAGGAAGGGGGTGGCTGCTCCTTCCTGTGGAGCACAGGGCAGCAGCCCTGGGGCCAGGAGGAGGGAGGGCAGCAGGGAGGGGGGAAAACATGGTGAGCCTCTGAAACCCCAGTCCTTTGATGCGGCCAAAACCATCCTGGAGACAGCATCTGTGCAGAGGTTGCCACAGCTTGGGAAATCTGGGAGCTCTCTGAAACAAAACAGGACAGTAAGGGCTCACCCTGCAAGGACACAGTGAACAAGGGGAGATGCTTTGTACAGCCTTTGCCTTTCTCTCTGATGGACCTAGCCACGGGAGGTTGCTCAGTATTGTTTGACTTTCTCAATTTGAAACACCTTTTGCTCTTCTTTGGAAAAGTCACTTTATGGAGGAGGTTCAAGCAAATCCACCTCAGAGCCCCAGCGTCTTGGCAGGGTGGAGTTGACAACAGTTGGCTGACTTGGGCTCCCACAGTGACAAGTAGGAAACAAGAAGAGAGACTAATATCTGTGGCAGAGCATCATATTCTCTTCCTTAAAGCGTAGCTAATGCTGAAACAAAACAAAAGCCTGGCATGCAATATATACTTTTTTTAAAGGCTGAAATGATTGGATGAGGTCATAATTTTCTTTCTTTTTCCCCTTTCCAGAGCTTCTAAAGAATTTGGATTGTTTGTGTGGGGACAGCTACTGCTGTTGGCAGGGGGCACTGCTTCTTTTCACTTCATAACTCTGGTCACAGCTTCATGCAAGGCAAGGCAATCAATGAGGCAGTGCTGTGAGAGCCCGGGGTTGAAAGCTGAACAACTGCAGTAGGAGAATTTTAAGACCTGATGGGTTTAAAGCTGCTGGAGGATTTAAGTAATATTTTTTATTTTGACTAATTAATTCTCTAGCATTTTAGTGCAGGTCAATGGCTGAGTAATGCTTTGGACAAAAGGACAGACACCTGTTTGATATGTGTTTTCTTAGCAATAAAGACATACTGGTACCAAATATATTTTGAGACTGACACCCTGCCCCTTGAGCAATCTTGTTGGTGCAGTTGGATTTCCAGCCCCCTGCCACTCTGCCCTTGGACTGACATCAGCAGCACAGGCAGGATGCCCCCACAATATTTGTGTGAGCTCTGTTCCTCTCAAATCACACTGCCATTGCCAAAGCCAAGAGCCAGCACAACTCTTACCCACATTTACATGGCATTTTCATGGCTGGTTGTTGCTCCCAGGTGACCTGGATACCAAACGTCCCTGGATACCCATCGGAGCCACAGCATTACTTATGATGCTCTATTTGCTTTTAGTGATCAGTGGAATTGCTGTGTTCAGGGTGTGCTGCTGCTCATCTTTCCTACTGGCAATTAAGCATTTATAAACTATTCCAACCACAGGTACGTAGCAGATAATCTTGGGGGAAAAAAAAGGACAGCATATTTGCATCAGAAGCACAGGGAAACCTTGCAGTGTCTGATGTGCCTTCTCCTCTCCCCATTTGATTTCCAGCTGCCATATCGTGATCATCTCAGTGCTGCAGTACTGTAGCTCCTCTTCTTAAATGGTAGCAGTAGTAAGAACAGTAGGACTGGTGCATATTTACTTCATTTGATGCCCTCCTTCACCTCCTGACAGCCACTTTTCCCATATTTGCTCTGTGAAGAATCAATAGTTTAAAAATAGAAATGAAGGGAAGAAGGAGAAAGAAAGAAACTGAGACCAGCTTCACCCAGGATTTCTAAAAGTCCATTTTCTTTTTAAAACTTTTACTCTACTAGTGTGGCATTATCACAGGAGTCCTTGTTGATGTTTATGTGTTTTTATATAACTGACTTAACTCTGTTTTTATCTCCTCTTCTCTCCCAGTGGAGTTTTTATACTGTGATTTGGCTTCCATGAAGTCTATACGGCAATTTGTGCAGCAGTTTAGAGCAAAGAATTGTCCACTCCATGTCCTGGTGAATAATGGTGAGTTCTGGTTTTTTCTTCACATACCTGTAGGGGAAGATGTGACAAACTGAGGTCTTATCTATCACTTCAGATTTCATATACATTATCTGAGGTTACAAAAAGGCTGCATTAACTGGTATGCCTTTCTAGAGTTAAATTGCATTTTTTGGAGAGATTGTTAGGTGAGGAGTCTGAACGCTTCAATGCCACACCTGCTCATGTTGTTATTGCAAATCTGGTTCCTTTGCTGTGATTTTTTAGCTCTCCAGCACTAAAAAGAATGCAATTATACAGGAATCTGAGCATCTATAAGAAAAATAAGAAAGGAAAGAGCAGCTCTGCTTTATGCCAGTAGAAAATCTGTCTTTTCACCTTTATTTACTTTCTCTCCCCTTAGGTTTTTCCCTGTATAAACACTTGTTTACTGTGGGTGACTGATGAGCTTGGCTGGGGGTTTAATCCACCTGAAATGTAATCTGGCAAATTATCCAGCAACTTCAGAGAAGTCAATGCATAGATCCAGGTGCTACTGGAAAGCTGTTCATAGAACTGCATCTTCAGTGGTCAGAGCACAAATTAAAAGGACACTATTGATCTTGCATTCATACAATCATCAAATGAATCTAATTATTTTTAGGGATTTCGGCTTTTGTTATTCACATACTTGCTATCTAATTTTGTATAATAGCCACAGTATTTTTGGAAGTCAGCCTGTATAATAATTTTCTTCCAGAAACGATGGATGCTCTGCATGCACTGTCCTAAAGGGGAATTTTCACCTGTCTATTTAAATAGGGGGAAAACCCACCAGCAACAATTTAGGTTTCTTTTAGAAGTTTGCTGCTGTGGTATATTGCTGTTCTTTTTTTCCCAACTATTTACATATTTTTTTATTAAGACATCCCAGAGAACATTTTCTGTTTCCCTGTGCACACTTCCATCCTAGTGAGAGCAAATATGCTGTAAATAAATGGATTTGTTATATTCATTGGTGCCTTAAAGAGTTCTCAGTAACACAAGTAAATACTGCAATAAAAATTCAAGTGTTTTTTATTTGCTGATTGATATGAAACATTTGTGAAATATTCAGTTAAACATTCATTTCTCTTTGATTAGTCAAAAAAGCCTACCATTATTATTTTAATCATGCAATAATTAGAGGTGGATATATAAGCCTAGTTATAGTTAATTAGTGAGTATTTAAGGCTAGTTACAAAGCCTTTCCAGATTTACTTTTAAACATGCAGAATAAAAACTGTTACACAGATGGGAATAAACTATTTGAAAAAACAGCATTTTATGGGAAAAGGGGTTTTTAATTCTATGTATCCATCAGGCATCGCCTGCCCTGCACTAGTTTTCAGCATGAGCAAAGCCAGCATTGTCAGCAGGGGCTTGGAGGCCAGTTGGAGGAAAAATTATGAGACTGAAGCAACTGGGAAGCCCTCTGGAATATAGGATTTTTTCTGCCCTAGCTGCTGCTGAATTGGGCTGGATGAAAATTAAATGTGTCTTCTTATCCAAGAAACAAAGTTGTATGGAAATGGATCTCTTAATGTTCTTAATTTGTTACAAGACCAAAGAGTGTAAGCCCAAGACTTCTTTTAAGAAAGGAATTTGAGACTAAAATTTATTCTGCTTCAGTCTATGTATTTCTAACTTGCAAGAAAGCCATTTGATTTCAGTTATGCTTTTTTGCCAAATACTGTTGGCAAGAGAAATCTGTTGTTTGATAAAATCCTTTTAGAATCTACAATGAAATTAATGGTTCAAGTCATTTTTTTTGCCTTAACAGAATCACATCCAAAGCACAGGTAAAGAATCCCAGAGAATTAGGTTAGTTTGGGCCTCATTTCTGGCCATTGCCTGGCAATGACTCCACTTCTGAATGCTCTTTCCTACATCTTTTTTCTTTTTTTTTTTTTAAAGTCCTTTTTATTTGCTTTTGTAAATAACCTGTAGCATTTAGTTTTGTTACTAGTGAAAGTGCACTTTCACTAGTAACTTTTGTTTCATAGTGAAAGCCCAAATGTTTCCTTGCTACATAAGAGGATAATGGACATACCCAATAGAGGGAGAGGTGGCCTGATGCAAAAACCACCAGTACTGAGCACAATCAAGACAAGTGCTGACATTTGGGCTATCTGGTTGGCTTTTCTCTTTCCCTTTCCCTTCCTCTTTCCTCCTTTATTATCTTTTTACTTTATTTTTTTGTTTCAATGCACTAAGGAGGATGATTCAGTCCACCATGGGGTGCAGAGCTGGAAGCGCTACTCTCTCAAAAGCCTCATCACAGTTGTCTGTTCCACTGCCTTTCCCATAGGTTTTGCAAATCAGACTTTGTATGCATCCCATGACTTCTGAATCAAACTATCAGCAAGCTAGTAAAATTTTTTATTTCTGTCTTCATAAGACCAAGCATTTTATTATCAGGGCTGCAGTCTTCTGTTACATTTAGTGTAAAAATGCAAGAATTGTTGTGCCGAGATTGTTGCACTACATACTAGTATTATTTAATTGCTTAAATCTAAATCTTTTAAATTGATTGATATAATCATGTGCATATGTTAGTGAACTTTCCATCTATTATCTCCATGGATATGTATCCTGTATCTGTGTGAAGGTGTATGGTATTCATTGAGGACTTGTGCAAACCTGTCAAAAAGCCAAACATTTGATAAAGATGATGAAGATGACTTTATAAAAGTTTCAGCATTTTACAAGAATGCAAGCTATGAAATTAACATTAAAATATTATTGAAGACAAAGGATTTCATGGGAATTACTGTGAATTCATGTGAATTTCATGTATAAATTACACATTTACATGTGAATTACTAAATAAATAATCAATACTACATGTCTGACCTAAGATTGTTATAAAATTCAGCAGTTTTTAAGGTCATTGATGATTTTTAGAAAAAAATTATCTCTTCATCACTTGCTCTCTATCCCTTACCTAGCTCAAGGATTCAGTTGGAAATTAAATTAATACTAAAATCCTGAGTTTATAAGTATTCTCCTAGAGATAAACGTCCAGGCCCCACAATAATCATGTGAAGTTTAGGTATCCAACTAAATGGAGATTAGTGCACTAGTCACCTCCTCTTTTTGTTTTAGCTTATTTTAGCATATACATTTAACTTTCTAATTTCTAATTTAAAAGGAAAAATTTGGTTGAGTGCACTCATTATTTCAGCTGACAAATAAGGGCTTGTTTTTCCATTACTATGCTTTCTGCATCAGTAATGTGCAGAATCAGCCCTTGGTTTTTAAAATAAACAAAACATATTAAAAATGCAAATAGAGTATTATATAAACTTTTAAAAAATACAATGTGCTAGTGCTAGAAAGAGAAAAATGCTATGACATAGAAAACAAATTCTTTTTCTGTAGAAAACAAGAAGTAAACTAAATGGTTGAACTGTAAGCTGCAGAAAGAGCGATGCAGCACAAGCAGTGAAGAAAGCTTTATCTGACAGAAGGTCAGAAGAATATGTCTTCTAGTCTGCTAATTAGCATTTGGGTGCTAATTTTTAGTTTTGTTTTGGAAAGAACTCTGTCTCTGTACAGCTGAAAAGCATTTAGCAAATTACAGCATGTACACTAGTGTTAATTATTTAATATATTCCTAAAAATGGCATTGCTGTTAAAATGCATTAGAAAGTCTGCTGTCTTCTTGTGGTTGAAAAGGGGACAGATACTCAAACACTTTGTAGAATTCCATGACCAGCAGTCACTGTTTCATGCCAGAGATGTTTTTTCCTAACCTTGAAGGCAGTCATTTTCTCTGTGTGCTAGAACTGTTTCTTAGCACATTGTAGTTAATGTGTTCACTTGTATGTTGTTTACAGTACCTAATGATCTTAAAACCAACAGAGCCAACACAAAAATCACAAGATATTTAGGGACACCAGGATACTTCTGGATGCTAAACATGCACTGTCTAGCTCATTAACAATGAAATGCCAACTTAGAGATTTCAGACTATTAGTAGCCTATTGCAGGCAGATTACAGTTAATGTATTTCAGGTTGAAGCCTATCTAGGCCAATTTAAAATCAATATTCCTGAACTGCTAGCTAATTCAGATGATCATATTTGGTACTTTGTGGATCATCTGAGAAATTATCAGTCTCTTGATAGAATGAAAAAGTCTGTATAAGCTTACCTCTTCAGTTCCTAGAGCACATTAAAAGCTGTATCAGTAGCTGAGTATGTGAAATATATATATTTCCTTGTGTTACCTACACACACCCCAGCCATGGAGTCCTTTGAACAGTCCTATAGATGCTGTCATGGTTGATCGCATATTAAATTATTCTTGCATTTGAGTATTTGCAGGATCAGATCTTCAGAAGGAAACTGGAACTCAAGGACTGGGACCTAGGGCATGTATCAAATGCAAACAATTCTATACATACTTACCTACTCACAGGTCATATTTATAAGTTGAATTTACTAATAGTTAAATTGTTTGAAATTATCACAGTGAGATCTGTGAAAAGATCCTGTCCCACTGGATTAGGTAAAGGTTAGGAAAGAGCCAGCTCCTTTGCCTGTAGCAGCTGCAGGTTACACTGGCTGTTCTGATGAAAAGGAAAGAAACCTCAGAGATGTGGAAATTCACTGGAGAAGGCCTTGAGGGAAAGTTAGTGAGGAGGGGCTGCTGTTACTCCAGTGAAACTTGGATTTCATTGAAATTAATGCTTCTCTTCCAGGCACACAGGAAAGCTGTGGTGTAGTCAGGATATGATATCTCATTAAAGTTCTTCCAGTGTCTTGCTTACAACATCATGTTTCATCTTTATCCTTCCTCGAAGACAATAAGAGCAATACCCAAGCAAAGCTGTGATGGAAAAGGTGTAGAGGGATAGGGACAAAGACAGAAGGGGATGAGCAGAAGAGCAAATAGCCTTTACCTGTATGTAATGGATGATAAGTACTAGACATCAAGGAGGAGCTGGGCCTTTGGGAATGGTTTTACCTGGAAAAGCTAATTTGCAGCGGTGGAGAGATTGGCTTACAATGGATCTTCCTTGTATGGTGGGGAGAACTGTAAGATTCATAAGGACCTTAGCATGCAGTATTAACACGTTCTAAAATGAGAAGAAACTCCCAGAGCCATATTTTTTTAATGAAGTTCAGTGCATGACAGATGCCATCTTCTCAGATTTTTTGGAAGAGCTCTCTTTTCGGAGAGCTGGCTGTGGGGCATCTGGCTGGCTGCTCACACACTGCTCTTCACAGGTATTAGATGCCTTGGGTATTGTGAGTAACTTGTCTGGGCACATGTGTCAGAGCACCATGACACTGCTGGCAGTATCCAGCCTGGCTCATTCACAGCAAGTGAGGGTTGTGCAATGACCACGTTTATCCAGCATATGGACTTTTAACAGCAGTCATCAGCTAGAGATTTTTATTGTACTTGGATGGCACTTTTGTCTGCCAGAATTATATGTATCTTATAAGAAGATGTCAGATTTCCTATAAAAGGTTTATTATTTATTGGAAGAACTAGTAAGTTAGAGGGGTAATCCTAGACTCTTCTGGCTTTCAAAGAGTAAGGATTTCATTCATGAAAATCCTGACTTTTGTTTGATATTATCTTTCTCTTTCTGATTATTTCCAAAGCTTTTTTTTCTGTCTGTGATATCAAACACTTTTTGAAAGGGGAAATATCTGAGGCTCCACATGCTGCAGGTTTTTGACCCATTTGCTTTTATGTCTTGAATGTGAACATTTTATCAGTGGAAGACAGATACAAAATTCAGCTATTGATGGATTAGGAAACCCAACCAGTTCTACTTAAGTGTGTGGAATATTTGCCATTGGCTTTTCTGAAAGGCAGGAGTGAGACAAGTTTTATTTTCACTTAATCCTTTCATAGCTTTTAGGTAAAAATATTTTTATACAAATTGCAAACTGAAATATTTTACTTCTGAGAGAATATACTATTGAATTAGAAAGCTGTGACTGACTTTCCTATTTTCTGATTGTGGGTGGGCTAACTCACCATTGTGCCAGCTCAAATAACCAAACAGTTACTGAGCATATTTTTAGGAAACACAGGGGTTATTTGAACCTGACCTAATTAGGAATGCTCTGATTTATTTTAGTGTAAAATCAAAACCTTGGTTATGGAATGTATTTACTTTTTTTAACTGACACATTTTCCAAGGAACTAGCTTGTGCTGTGTTCACGTGTAGCACTGTGACCTTGATTCAAAATGTGAACCTGTTCTTATGGAGGTATTACAGCTCATGTTCTGAATCTACCAAGATTTTGTTGTTCTCACAGTCCCTGAATGTGGATTGTCTGCATTTTTTCCTTTTCTTTTCTTCAACCTAGTGGGAAACTAAGAATTTCTTTTTTCTGGAAAGACACATTGCCTTATCTTTGGCACAGCTAATACAGTGCACGTCTCCCTTGTGAACGTTATAGGTGAGTCTTGGAGCACCAGCAGCAGACATTACTCAGTTTTCAATTCCTCACTATTTGCCAAACTTTTAGTGTTTGGGCTAAGAGTTTCCATGCCAATTATTTGCCTTAAGCTGACTTTTTTTTCTTTATTTTATTTTGTAATGCCAGATAAAACAGTTTATCTGTTTCCAGGAATGATAAGACAAACATCTTAGGAGTTTTTTTAATGTCAGAAATGATGGCAAGGCTTTTCATAAAGGCTGTGGTGTTATCACACAGTGTGGAATTGAATGCAGACAAGATCTTGCCTTTGTGTCAGTGCTGGCTGCATCTTTTGTTACTTATGGAATATTCCCCTGATGGGTCAAGGCAGAAGCCTGCTAAGCACTGCACTTTGTGAGCCACCTTTAATGTGTTCCTCTCTGAATATTTTGCCTGTACAAAGCATGTCCCAAGTCAATCCTGAGCAGGTCTTTCTGCCCAAATCACAGCCCTGAGCCATGGCGGGAGGCGCTGCGTGCAGGCAAATGCACCAGCACTGAGACTGGGCACCAGCATCACATCTGCTCCTCCTGGCTGCCTCTGAGCTTGGTGGAGATGGGCACTGGGCCTCATTTCAGGTTCCTCCAGTCTCTCCACTGTCCAGACTGGTGGCCTCAGTCTTCCATGGGCTCTGAGACAAGTTTCTGTCCCATGAAAAATAGACTGTGAAGAGTTTATGGGTGGGAGGAACAGGACAGTTAGCTGGGAACCATCAGGATGGCAGAAACCTTGATTGCAAAACATTTGAATTTTCTGATTAAAAGATTTTTATAGAGAATTAAACTAAGAACATAACATATATTCTTGTTAAATATCAGAAAGTCAATAAGAGAGCAAATACTGAGGTAGTGCTGGGGTGGGTAGTGAGGATGAAGAGAGCCATTAGGCATGTCTGAACTGTAGGAGATGTCTCAGTCAGAGGTTGGAAATGCTTAGACACCATATAATTCACAAGGATCATGTCCTTAACCTTGAGGACTGGAATCTGTGTTGGGTACTAAGTGATTGAATCTTTTCTCTATGAAGGCATTCTTGACTGATCTCTTACTTGCAAGTTTACTGGTGTTTAACAGGGATGAGAATTATTGCTCCTGGTGGAGAAGGAATTGGAACCTCTCTCCTGCTTGGTCATCCAATTCAATAGGGTGGACACTTGTGATTTAGTCACATCTGGTTGATACTGAAGCAGGGATGGAGAAGCTGGGAGGAGCCTCAGAGCCACAGACCATGGCTCCAGCAGGAAACAAGCCTCAGTAGTGAGGGTAGGGTGAGCCAGGTGTGTGACAGGCAGATGCCTGCAGGGTGCAGAGTGATGTGGGATTGAGACACAAAGGAGCTACTGTGGCTGGGTAAGAGAATAGGGAGAGGTAACTTACCATTTGCAGGGAAGCAGAGAGGTAGATGGAGCTGGTCTACATGTCTGGAGCTGAGCCTCTCCCCTCCTTCCTGAGCACATGCAGTTCATTGATAAGATCAGCATGGGATCACTGGATTGTGATGATAAGGGAGGAGGGGAGGCTGGGAAGCAGAACATTGTCCTTGGTTCATCATGGCCTGCATTTTGCCCAGCACAGGGAACTGGGGAAGCTGTCAGGAAAGGTAATCAGAAAAGGCAATGGGTGATGCAGAGCATCTTAGGAGTAGGGAGCAGGAGGTGAGAGCTCACGAGAACTTGTTTAGTGCTGGAGCAGAGGCTCAGGCAAACTCCTGTGGAGAGGTTGTCCTGGGATGAGGCAGGAGAGACCTAATCCTCTGGAGATGGTTCTTCTCCACAACCCCAGGCTTGGTCCCTTTCCTTTATCAAACCTGTTTTCACAGTGGCAGGTACCTGCCAGGAAAGGTCTGTGCACAGGACACTGTTCCAGCGCTGATGCCAAATAGACTAGCAGGTGTCTTTGCATCTCCCCAGTGGTCAATGCATTTGGTGTGGTATCTATGTGTCATCCAGGTGTCATTGTTGTGCCATGGGGTAAAAGTTCTTGCTTTGTTTCATTTTCCTTACATTTGGCTTTGGAAAATTGCATACACACATATAAAACTCCAAAAGACATCAGGAAATGGAAGAGCCTAAGCTCCCTCTGGGGAGACAGGGAGTAAGACAGTAAGATTGGAAAGCTGCACCAAGTTAAGTCTGTGTTTTTGTGTTTTTCTTCTAAACTGTTGGGATTTTTATCTTTTCAGTTCTCAAGCACTATTAATCTGGCTTCTGTGTGGGGTCCTGTTGAGACTCAGAACATTCCTGGGATACCAATAGGCACGTGGCCTACCTGTAGCACTGGACTCTGGGTTAGGGATGTGGCTTAGTAAGCAGCCATGTCACAGCTTTTAGATCAATGCTGTAAATTCACTGCTCTTCAGGCCAGACGAGGGAGGAAGAAGCAGCGCCAGTAAGAAGCAGTCATGTGGGCACAGCTGTGCCTCCAGTAAGCACTTCTGGGGTAATTCTTTCACTAAGGCATTTCATGTTCTCGTTGCTCACTTGTCACTCTAGGACATGAAATAACACAACATGGACACACAGCTCTCCCAAGGTAAAAAAAGAGGGCTTTTAATTTCTGACTCCAACATTTATCGATTTCCAAAAGCAACAGTGCCACTTCTCCAATGACACTGGACAAACCAACAGTCCATCAAATTTCTCCTCCTCCATAAAAGGATGCAAAACAGTAAGTTATTTACAAAAAGTGAGTGAGAAAGTTTGTTACAAGAATGTAAACATCAGAAGTCTCAGAAAAACTTAAAAAAACAGGGCGACACTCACTAGCCAGGAGAGACCCACAGGGCAGGCATACTCTGGGATTGCACAGCCCAATGGAACGAGGTGGAACAAGCAATCTGCTACAGGCAGCCTAGCCAGGGCATGCTGCTGTATGGTTCATCTGTTCAGGTGAGAGGTGGGCCATGCTATTTCACATGTAGATACACCCAGAGGTGTTTCCTTGCATGGGTGTGCAGAACAGAGCGGTTTTGGCATTCTGTGAAGTGGGGGTGGGCTGCCTTGTGTGTGGCTGCACTCATGGGGTTGGAAATGCTGCTAAAGGCATCAGCTAGGAGAGTGCAAAGCCTGTATGGGGGAAGGGCTTTGTGCTTTTACTGGAAGTAACTGTCTCCTAATTTTTCCCCTTGGGAACATTTTTGGTACAGTATGTGTCTCTTCCTTGTGAATAGCAAGAATTGGGTGAATGTAATTATACAGGTTCCCCTCCCGCTGTGAAGGTGTTATGTGTGTTTGTGGCTTACCTATTGCTTTATCTGCCCAGCCTTTGGCTGTCTGGAGATAAAAGAACTTGTGTGAGGGGGATCTGCCTCTTCTGTAAGCCTGGCTGGGAAGGCAGACATTTTGTTCTGTATGTGAAAAAGAGATTTAAAATTTTTCTTTTGTAGTGAGTTTGAGAGAACTGACTTTAAAAACCTCCAAGCAGCTCACTGTAAATAAAGTGAAATACTTGTATTTTTACAGCTCTTAAAACACATTTTATAATGGAGATGGAGGATGTCTTTGCAGTGGGAGGTATGGGAGTTAGAGCAATATTTGTCATCATCTGCAGTACGAGCAGGCATAGTGCAAATTCTCCTGTATAATTCAATAAAATGGGGTATGTCTGGCCTATAATATTTATAACTATCATAAAATTTTTTGTTATGCTGCATGCAGCGTCAGATCCATTTTGCTCTTTAAATTACATGACATGCATCGAAACCAAGAGTTTTATTACAAACTTTTATAGAAAATCATCATAAATTCCTGATTACAAAGACAGCTCTCTTGAAGTGTACTCATTCTTTGAGTGAGAAATACAATTATTGATTGCCTAGTCATAGAATTAAAAAAGAATATATTTTTTGTTATGCATTAAAGTGAATTAAAAATGTGTATAATTTGAACATATTACAATAAATGCAGAACTGCAGCACACTGGAATGTATTGCTACATCTATAAGAAGGGTTGTTCAGCATAGTTTTGCAGAAAAGAATTTTTCTTATTCTAATTTA
The DNA here is from genome assembly GCF_901933205.1 of Camarhynchus parvulus. Classification (NCBI taxonomy): domain Eukaryota; kingdom Metazoa; phylum Chordata; class Aves; order Passeriformes; family Thraupidae; genus Camarhynchus; species Camarhynchus parvulus. Next base: position 35,026,607 of record NC_044571.1, on the reverse strand, counting down.
TTACTACCTCTGCAAAATCACACATCCATGTTTTGTTTAGCCAGTTTTTTATTCCCATACTATCAGTCTTTTGCCGGAATATTTCAGCAACAGCTATTCAATTACAAAGTAGAAGCTTATGTTCAGTTTACTTATTAATTCATTTTCTTATGCCATGATGTTATCAGTGATATTTTAGAACAGAATCTTCTGGAGACAATGCAACTAAATCAAGGGGAAAAACATATAAGAAGGTTGTATCAGAACGAAGGAGTTTGGCATTAATGGTTTGTGTGCTGCCACTTCAAATTTCACATACACTCTGAAAAAATTATAAGGCTGACTATTGATAATTAAAAACAGAAAGATACTGAGTTGTTTGGATTCCATATTGGAAGAAAAAGCATATTCATTCTTAGTTTACAATGAAAAGACAAAGCATTTGTTAATGTTTCAAGTAGTATTGGATTAATTAAAAGAATTAAAAGTAGAACCAGCTTTCATTTTTGAGTTAACATTTGGGACCCTTAAGTAAAGCTGATGATGTTTCTGGACAAGAGAAAATCAATAGCGTGCCACTTTTAGTTTCTACTGAATGTTAGGTAGTTAATAATTTATGAAAGAGAGCTTGCTGCTACACTTACAAGGTTTTCCCTTTTGTTAAGGAAGGAGACAGGTTCAGTTGCCTCTTGGGTATTCCTTTGTATGCTCACTTTTAGTAAATTAAAAATGGCTTTTCCTCAAATAAGAGAAACTTCCCTCAGACTACAGGGCAAGATTTTTTGACAGCCTTGATATGAACTACCTGAAAGATGGGAGCCTTTGAAAAGTCTTTCAAAGATGTTTTGGCTTAACATTATTTGAGCAGCTCTTGAAGACAGAAAGGGAATTGTAGTAGCATCAGATGCAGGCAGAGGTGATTGTGCCTGCTCAAGGACTTGACCAGAATTTCTACTCAGGGGATGCTCTTGAAGAATGAGCAAAAGAATATTGGGGAGCACGTATCTTTACAGCTGTCCATTGCGTAAACGAAAATTTTTTCTGTCTCCTGACCTGAGCTCAGATCTGGTTTTTTTAGCTTCCAGGATGCATAGCACAGATGGTGGAAACTAATTGGGGTGGAGGGCAAAGCCTCTCTGTGTTCTTGAAATCCTGTGCCTCTCTGGAGGTCGAGGGTGAAGTTGCAGAGGCTCAGACATCCTCGGGGCTAATGTAAGTGATGGCAGACTCCCTGGGCTTGCCTGCTGCTCACGATGCAGAGCTGAACGGCTGCAGCAGCTGTTCAACACACTTCTGTTTAACACACAGGACAAATCTCTCCATCCCTCCATCTGACCCAACCAACAGAAGTGTGTCTGTGCATGGAGGGGTCCTGTATCGAGCCCTGCAGCAATGCCAGCAGATGCAGAAGCAGCATTTGGTGTGCAGATCAGCCTTGCTTGACTGGGCTCTTTTATATTGGCTGCCTTTCTTGGGCTTGTATTTTACCAGTGTTGCTGCAAACAGAACTCTGGCAAATTGCTGCCTTTCACCTTTTCCAAGTGTCAGTGCTTTGGAGGGCAGGACAGCCTCAGAGATATGCAAATAATTTCCTTGTACTAGGCCTGGTGCTCAGAGATGCAGCAATGTTTCCATGTGCCTTCCTACATCTCATGCTGAGCTCTGTGCTGAAACTTGCACTATAGCAGGCTGAGACTTAGTCTGGGAGCCTGGGGTTTGTTTCATCCCCAAGCCATTCCCATCCTTTCCTTCTTCCCAGAAAACAAGAAAAAGTCACATCTGGGCTTGTCTCTCATTTGCATCTGTCCATAACCTTCATGGCAGTTCTCGGTCCCAGCCAGTGTTACAGATGTGATTATACACAGTTTACAGCAGTAAATGACATAGGGAGATGCTAATCAAAGCTTTTGTGGAGCCTCATAATGTAATTTGTGTTGTGTTTCTTTCACTATGCCACTGGTCAGCATCACTCATGTTCAGTCTTAAGTTCTTCATTTGCAGGTATGCTGTGTTCCACCCAAACATTTTGTTTTCTCTGTGGCCTTCTTGAGTTTCTTCCCCTCCCACTGCTTCTCCAGTTGTTATACTAAATGGCAGGAAGCCACAGGTGAATGCCTATGGCTGTTTGCCATAATAAAAAAGATCCCAAAAATATCTCTCTTTCAGCTCAAGAGACAGCAGCAAAGCAGGACTGTCAGGTGGCAGGAACCCCCAAAACAGCAATGTAGATGCACAGCATGTGCAATTTAAAATGATCTTTTAATGTGCAATCATCACGTCAGGCTGACATCAGGAAATGGGATGTTGAAGTCTTTTCAGTGGGCACATGAAGTAGCATGAGGATTAGGTGACACTCTGTCATGTCTTCTGTGCAGGAGTGGCCTTTCTGCTGTATCATATTTATGGGTGTTAGAGAGAAGCATCCTATAACAGGATTCTCCATGAGTTATGGCCATATACATTTAAATTACAAAGGTCATGTCCACTTGTACAGTAATTAAATTTTAATAAAATAAGAAAAATTTATAGCATTCGAGTTAATGCCATAACTGAGCAGGGTAACTATCCCTCACACAGCCTCAGTACATGATATAATTTATGCATGAGCTCAGAATTCTCTGCAAGATGCTGAAATCAACATCGCATGATGGGGATGTGGATACTTATTTTAGACACTGAGTTTGAAAATTGTGGTTTGTGGAAATTTATGCAAAAATATTGCCAAAATAAGCATTGAAAACCTAATTTCAATATGCAGCTGCTTGTAAGCATGGTAATTAAGATATATTGGGTAAATTTACTACATCTGTTCTCACCCACACCAGTGAGAGAGAAGTTGCAGATTTTGGTTGTAGACTCACCAGAGCTTTCAACTCCAGCCAGGACCAGGAGAAAGCTGTCTGGGAGAGCAGGTCTGCTGCCTAGCCTGGTCTTGTCTCCACTGCTCAGAGCTTTGATGGGGGGAATGTTGTTGGGATGGCCCAGCTCCCACCTCTTGAAGACACTTTTCACAAATGGACTCACAGTCCTGCAGGGAGGGAGTGAGAGAGTCAATCAGCACGTTATCTGGATAAAGAAACCAAAATGAGGGTTTAGACATTTTTCTTGTCAGGAATCAGTCAGTGTCGACTTTACATGAAATCACCAGTCACTCACTGCTCTGAATGCTGTGTTTGTCCTCTGCAGCAGGAGATCCGTACTCCTTCTAGATTGCTGCTCCTCTGAAATAAATCAATAGGTTTTACCTCTACTTTTTCCTTCAGCTGGGGTGATGCTGGTCCCTGAAAGGAAGACGGAGGATGGGTTTGAGGAGCACTTCGGCTTGAACTACTTGGGACACTTCCTGTTGACTAACCTCCTCTTGGACACGCTGAAGCAATCAGGAACGCACAGTCACAACGCTAGGATCATCACTGTCTCATCAGCCACCCATTATGTAGGCAAATTGCACCTAAACGACTTACAAAGCAGGTACCGATCCCTTTTTGGTATTCACTGATCTGTAGTAATCCTGTGCAGATTAAAACACAAGAGAATTGTTACTGACTATGAAGAATTGTTACTGACTATGAGATGGGGTTTTGTTGCTTTTTTTTTTTTTAAACAAAATTTATGGTTCTTCTCAAGCACTTGCTTAATATATTTAACATTTTATCAAAGCTTGCAGCCTTGAGCCAAATGTACACACGATTTATGGATTCTGAACGGCTCTTTTTATTCTGGACTTTGAAAACCTCACTTTGCTTTCTGATGCTTATTCTGCGGTGATGCTCGTGGTGCGTGCGGCGCCTGGACTTGCCACTACCGAACCAGGGAGAGACACTCCGGGACCAGGATGTTTTGAAACGGCTTGGGTGAATGCTAATAGAGCTCGTCCCCGAGAGGATGCATGCACAGAGCCCTCAGATGAGCTCAGACAGCCGCCTGTGGCTGCATCGAGCAGGGATGCTGCCGGGGCTCCGGGAAGCAGCTCGTCCTTGCTGCCAGCTGCCTCGCACAGCTGCAGTGCCGGCCCTCTGCTGCTGCTGCCCTGCCCGCAGCTCCCTCTGCCTCTGGCCCTCACCTTGTCCTGCCCTGCTCTGGCATCCCAGTCTCACCCGTGGCTCCCTCACAGCCCGTCTCCATCATCCCCCAGCCAGCCCCGGCCCCAGGCTGTTTCACCCTGCCTGTCCTGTCCCGGCCCTGTGGTCACACATCAGCCTGGCAAACCACTCATGTCGGTGTCACCCTCTGTTCTTCCCCAAGAGCTCATAGAGACCCAAACCCTAACCCAAACCCTCCCTGGATTTTTAATCCAGTAAAATGGGCTTAAATGCATGCATGACTTCTGACCTCCTGATCTTCCTTTCATTTAGGAAGACTGTGGATGAATGTCTGTGGGGTAGTTCTAGCGTTAGGAAGACATCATATGGTGTGATAAATGTCTCTGATGTCATACAGGAACCACGTGGAGTGGTTTAGTTAGCAGAGAAACAGGCAGATAACTGAGATAAATTTGAAAATGTCCCCATGCAGTCATGCGTGGCAATGACGTGCTTACTAACAGGCTCAAGCGGAGCCTGCCTTCTCCTGGGCTCCAGAGAGCTTCTGCCTGCCTGCATGGAGCCAGTCTGACTTCTGTGTCATTTCATGGAAATCTGTCTCCATCCTTTGACCGGGACTTCAGCAGGTGATCAGAGGTACCTGGCCCAAGGTTTCATTTCCGAAGAAAGACTGAAATTATAGGGCTGGGCTGTTTCCACTGCAGACATTTTACATATGAATGCTGCATTAGGCATGTCAAACTTCTGATTACATATTATGGCATCAGTTTTATTACAAGCCATTGTTTAAACCTCTGCAGGGTAGTCACAATTTAATCTCTTGCTTGTAAAACAACCACAGGAAATTACCCTTACTCTTCACTTGATGTGTGTAGTCATTGTTTCTGATGGCCATGTGCTCGATGGCACCATGCAAGGGGGCTAAGGGGATTAGTATTTCTTTGGGCTAAAGTGTGGAATGCAGAATTAAATGTGACTGTTCTGTGTCTACAGATAGCAGTAGTTTCCTTTATTACAGCACGGCCTTGTACTGTGCCTCTTTAATTTAGGATCATCCCTATCTTTGATTTGTCATTATTAACTCATATTTTAAAGGAACCAGAAATGTTTTGGTTTGGAAAGTTATGATTGAGCAAGAGCATGACCAGTCTGACATAAAGAATAATAATATACCAATGAGATTTACCTGCAGCTTTTGTGTCCTTTACCTTTCAACTTTATTGATGTAAGGAGGACCATAAAAGATGACAGACTATTGACTGGTTTTGCCTGCTCATTCCCACACAGATGCTCTGAATCATTCAGAGGTAGCAGTGGTGCCTGCACGTATGCACACTGGTGAAACCCAGAGTGGGCTGTAAATTCAGGTCCAAACCTTTCCTTGGTTCAGATGTAAAAAGATGCTCCTGTGTATTTTTTCAGCCTAACTGCCAATAAGCCCCCACTCAGGCAAATAGTTTGACATCACCATAATGAGTGCTGCAAAAACCAGTGAGATCACTTGTGTGTTTGAGTGTGTCCCTACAGCGTGAGCAGGGGGTTTAGCATGAACACTGCTGGGAGGATATCAGAGCCAGGCATTGCCTACTTCATGGGGCCCTGGAGATGCCTTGTAATTCAGAGCAACATTCATCAGATTTAATGCATGTGGTAAAGACATCCATGGTGAACAGTTTCCTGGTGATGCCATATCTCATTTTTGCTGTTTGTGTGAATGGGAAACCATTCTAAAAATTTTCCACTCTTTTTTTTTCTTCTTTATTTTGAGTTGCACTAGTTGGCCATAATTCATTTCACAACTTGGGTGTATGTTCCCAGGTTGGCTGGTAGTCCTAAATTAGAAGAAAAGCAGCAAAAGCCATCTGGAGTCATGGGGGATGTGCTCTGTGCTGGGGAAATTACTGCTGGCAGTAGGCTGAATTGTTTACCATCCTCTTGTCCCATTATTCCTAGATGCTAGTAGGGCTAGTGTCCTGACTGGAGGTGAGTGACAGTACTGGAGCTAGGATTCATCCATCAAGCATGGCAGAGAAGGAAGAGCAGAAGACTTGTCTTGCCTTAAAAGAGACAGTAAACTGAGGTTCTGTTCTCTGCTTTATCACAGACTTTTCTGTGGAATCCTTCTCCCACACATGTCTCCTCATTGCTTGTACTTGCTGCTGAGAGATCTGATCTGAAACCAGCCATCATCCATATCAGAGACCACAGGGCAACTGCAGAACAAATAATTGTTGGAAGGCCTGTCCCATGAACAGTGTTAAATGAAGCTGGTGATACTGTCCCCCATGTTTCCTCTTTAGTTTGTTTCCTGCCATTTTACCAACCTGATTTATCCCATGTTGCTCTGGTTAGCTCTTTTCAGTGGGATGGATAATTTTATTTTGTCTTTTTGCATTTTGCATTATTTTCCTTCCTTCGTTGTCTCTTTCTTCATGCTTGCCTGCTTTTTCTTCTGTCTTTTGAGCTTTTTTTGATTAAATTGCCCTTTCCCTCTGTTTATTTATTCTTTTTTTCTTTTCTTTGAGGCTGTCTTATTTCTACCCACCAATTTATCTCCTCCTCTCCATTTATCTTCCTCTCATCTTTTCCCCTAGCCCCTCTCCTATCTCTTCCCTATGAATGCCATTTCTCCCCCTTCCTGCCCCTCCTCTTCACACACACACACGCAGAGCAGTGGAAGAGATGTGGCATGGGCGCATCAAGGCAGGATAGAGCTTGTTCCAAGCAGGCAGGGCACAGCTTGTTTCATGTGTGTTATTGAAAATGCAAACGCACACGCACAAGAGCACTGACTGTTCTCCCAGTTCTTTTGCTGAAGGATATATATGAGGAACTTCAAACGCCTTTGTGGTCTTTTAGATCCAGACCATTTTCAACAGCAATCACATGAGTCGACAAGGGGATCCCTGAGGCAAATCATTCCCCTTCATCCCTACTTTGAACACGACTGTTTTCAGGGAGGTGAAAGTTTAAGAGAAACACAACCTATCTGCAAGCATTTCCACAGGGGTGATTTCAGCAATTCCATGCAGAGGAATTGTACACTGTGTGCTCCAGCAGCACAGCCAGCATAGCCTTCTCTCCTCTTTTGCCTGTCTTTAATAATACTTTCTAAATTGAGAGGAGAAAAAAGTATGGTCGTGAGAGAATACGGCTGTCTGATTTTAGCAAACGCTTGGAGAATAGTATACCATCCACTTGGATTGAGGTGGGCTTGAGTTCGTGGTGCTCTTTCAAGGCTGAGGTGTAGGACACTCCTTTGAATGCTCTACCTACCGAAACAAGAAGGTATTTTGGGGAAAATAAAGAAAAAAAGACCGTATTCCCTTTCCCAGACTGTGGATCACACTTGAATATGCTCCTTTCCCAGGGGTTAGCATCTTTGTGTGTTCTGTCTAGCTTTTTCTCCATGACTAACTATTCCTTTCATCATCCTCTCTTTTTGCATACCAAATGGGCCCTGTAATGCTGTGAATCACAGATCTATGAACTCCCCAGCCACAGTAACACAGCTCCTTTTCTGGTTCACATCTCTTGTATATTCGAGAACAGTTAGTCACACTTTCCTGCCCCCTTTCCTCTGCTCTCCAACTGCAGAAGGAGCTGATTTTTTTGAAACTCTCCAAGCTGAATATAATATATTAGATATAATTTCTGTATTTTTCCTTGTAGCCCTAGTGCATGAATCATGTCAGAGACAATAGAAGTTAAATGAAAAGAATTGCAAAATTCCCAGCTGCCACGTGTGTGTCCTAGCTGGTGTAAAATAGGATAAACAGCTCTGCCTTAGACCTAGGGAGATTCTGGAGAGACCAGGCAGCTCCAGTTCATCTCCTCTGTTAGGCAGAGAACAAAGAACTGTAAGAGGAAGTGTTAGGTACTGATGGGAAAATCTGGCTAGTAAACTGTCTGGAGATCTCCTGTTCTTGGATGAGGGGTGTCCTTCATCCTGTCTTCTTCCATGTATGTGATGTTTATTGGTTAAAAATTTAGTATTAAGTTTGGGCAGAAAGTTAAGGATTTTTTCTATCAGCATTACTGAAATCTTGGAAAATATTTTCCATTAACAGCAACCGAAAGTTAAGATATTGAATTACTGTTGGAAAATATTTATCCATTTTTGAAACCAAAACATTTGATTTCAGTGTTCTAAAATAATTTTTTAAAAATATTCCTAATTATCCCTATGAGTACTTTGGTATTCAGATTTTGAAGTATGACAATAAAACTGAAACTCCCAACCTTTAATTTCTAAACCATCCATCCTTTTCAAGTATCTCCATCAGTTTCATATTACTTTTTCTTTTTACTCTCTTTTTTTTTTAAGCTGGACATTTGTGTAAAATAGATTGGCTTTTTACTAAGAATGGTTTGATGAGTCAACATTTTTTTCCAGTTAAAGGCTTCTATTTTTTAAACACCCAATTAGTTCCTTCAGTGGCTTTTCATCATTGATCTGTCACTTAAAGTTTCTTAATTCTCTCTGATTGGAAGAACTGGAATTATACCATTTTAAATTCAAGCAAAACAAATATGAAGCTGTTGTAGCAGCTTCATAGTAGTAGCATAGCACTGTTGGATATATTTCTATTCTTTTATATAATAAGGAAAATTTGTAAAAGGAAGTAGGAGAGATTTTCATTATTACCCCTTTTTTGTAAATCCAATTTAGCCAGTACAGAAGTCTTTCATAATAACATATAAAAAGCTGTGTCACTGGACTGTTGTTCAATAAAATGCTAGGAAAAATACAGAAATAGTAATCATAAAAGATCGTTCTAGATCATTAGATAGATACATATTATCATAGGTTTTATTTAACTCATGGAATATATGGTTCTGTTTGAGTTCAGCTGTTTAAGCAGCTTCTGCATGATGTCTTCAGTTGCATATTCTGGTTCTATTTGCAAGATAAATCATGTTGCCTTCACAGGACCAAATGCCAACTGCAGTACAGTGCTTTATGCATTTAGACATGTCCTTCCAGGTTATCAAGTTTTCCTGAATAGAGTTAGATGATAAGTATTTAAATGCTTACTCCATGCACATAAGTCCTTCTTTGCCAAATGCTTTCAGTATAAATGCAAAAGGATTTGCTGCTTTGCAAAATGATCCCTTGTGTTTGCAGCAATTAGCATTAATTGCAAAAATTGACTGGCCTGGAAAATGAGTGTTCTAGGGAAGGCACAGATCTCAAATTCTATAAATTAATTTAAAAAATAAATGGGCTACTGTATCAGCAGACCAATTCATCAATTCAAAAGACAGAGCTCTAACTCAAATGCATCAAGTGTTTTATCCATTCTTATCTGTTCCTGCAACCAATGACAAAGAAATATTTAAGTCAGGATGCCAGCTTCAGAAAGCTTTCATTTTACATTCATCAATGTATTTTCATTCTGTCTAATCAAAATGCTTTTAGGGTTGATTGACTTATGGAGAACAATAACAGACTGTAACGCTGATACCACAAAGGTAATGTCAGACTTACATGTATTTGGGGATATTAAGTGTAGCTACTTTGTTTTCACAGTTAAATTCCTTTTTATCTAAAACAACTAATGTTCTTCACAAAGGATTGTTAATAATGGTTATTGGTTTAATAGGACATGGTATTTCTGAACTAGTTCAAAATAGCAGCAAGCTGGGAAGTATGTGAGATATGGGTGCTCCTCTGCCCAGTCTCTCCCTGCACCATGGCTTGGGTGGGAGAAGCCAGCTCTGCACGGCATTCAGGACAGTGGCTCTCACAGATGTGCTGTTTCCCAGAGAGGCAAGACGGCTCTATGGTAATTTAAAGTTAATGTATTGCATTCATGTGATAGAGAGAGCAAAAGGGACTTGGAGAACTGGGAGCAGAGAGAGAGCTTGTTACCCTTGAGAGGGGAAGGTTAGTTTAACATCTTTCTGCAGGCAAAAAGACTCATGAAGGCTGAAAGAACCTCAGAAATTTGGAGTTCTGGTCCTGGGTGATTATTCAAATGTTTTAAGCATTTCTCTCAATTGCTTTAACTATCACCATCCTCTCTGTATCTTGTCAGTGGAGTTGCCCTTTGGGCTGCTTAGCAGCAGGAAGGCTGGCACACATGCCTGTAAGTCTCTGGAATAATGTCTTAAGAGAAATGGTCAAAATTACCATCTCAGCTTCCAGAAACCCCCTCCAGGATCAGCTCTCCTTTGCTCCTGGTTCTTCATAGCCATACATTCTATGTCTTGCCACAAGCATTAAGGATTATGAGGCATCGTGCAGGGAGCTGAAGGCAGATTTCTGCCTCTGTGATTTGTTAACTCTTAACCTTTTCTCTAGTCCTCATCCCAAACCTCTTTGTTTAGCAAAGGAGAACTTGATCTGTTCAAAAGCAGACCAAGCAGTTGAAACCCACACCTGTGGAGAAAAATTGGTCTTTTGATTAAATCAAGCTCTTGATAAAAAATGTGTCATGAAAACTATGCTTTCTAAGTAAAATGAATCTTTGTAAATTCACAAAATATTTTAGCCCCCAGGAATTTTAATACTGCCAGAATGTCTGATACATTTGTAGCTTTGTTGCTGCATTTCTTCTGTTCTCATTCTGTGTTGGGTGCTGTTGTAGCCCAGCCTTTCTTGCCATGAGAGGTGGAGAGGGGCTGTACACAGCAAAATCTCAGCTTCCCAAGAGGGACAGAGACTGAGGAGCACTGTGGCTCACAGTAACTTTAGGGGAAGCTCAAGAGCTTTTAACAGTGATGTTAAAGGAGCAGTGGGCATGTTCAATGCCTGAATTGCCCCCAAAAAATCAATCAATCAATCAATCAATCAATCAATCTGCCAAAGGAGTAGTTTCTTTACATTCTTTTTTCAGTGAGGGCTGGGGCAGGGCAGCTCTGTGACTGTATTGGTTTTTCAGGACATGAAACTTCTTGTCATTTCCTGGAAAGCTAAACCTGCCAGATTTCACTAGGTTCTGGCATGTCTGCAAGTGCAAGAGGTCTTAAGCATTCTGGTCCCAGGCCATGCCATGCCCCTTCTTATGAAATGCTTGGTTTTCTATTACAGATCCCTGTTTACAGGGTGACACTGTGTTGGGAAATTTATAAAGTGAACCCAAAACTCAGCTCTAAGGCCAAACGGTGCAGAAGGTGGTTGCTAACACAGTCCTTTACAGTGCTTAGAAATAACCACTTTGCAATGCTGGCTGTGGACTGCTTTGTATCTTACTCCTTTCTTATAGGTTTTTGTGTTTTGCTCAAGTTGGCATTTTTATGTTCCTCAGATAAGATCCTCCCCCTTCACAGGCCCCTTTCATATTTAAAGCTTATTTAAGTCCCACCTTATTTCTGACAGTAGTTGAGTGATGCTGTTGATATACAGTCTCACAAGAGCAAAAGCCTTTTATGCTGTGTCTGGGCTGTGAGTCATTTTGTGGATGCAGAATACGTCCACATTTTAATTCCTCTGGTACCTACTGGCAGTCAGCTGTATCTCTTCTTTAACCTAGGAAGGTCTTCCAACTGAGAAGAAGGCTTCTTGTAACGGCTTTTAACAAATAACTGTCTTTTTTATGAGTTTGTTCCTTGTCTTAACTCATAACTTAACTGGGGAGTTAGTCACTTTTATCACTTAGATTGAAGCTGTGATGTTCCTATTCTCACTACATAAGAAAACTTCGAAAAAGCACAAGTTGTTAAATTGTTTCAACAAGCAGAAACTGATTTTCAAAAGTATGTTGTGCCAGACTTGCTAATTTTTTGTTATTTCTATGAACAAATATTCATGGCATAGCATTTTCTGCACAGTAGTTATAGATATCTCAAAGGGAAAATGATTTTGCAGGCACATTTCCTCCGGTAAGACAGACCAGTCCTTCAGTGTGGTTAATTTTGCACTTGCAGAACACATTCAGCCCCTCCTTAAATCCAAGGCTCTGCAGTGGGTTGAGTCCACCACAATTAAACCTTAAATTATCTTTGCATATGCACCAACATAGTCTACTGTAAAAGGTGCAACCACAGTAGGTGAACTGTGCTGGATCTGAAATGGCAGCACCTCATTATGCTTATTCAGACCTACAGTTCCTTTTGAGTCCCAGAATGAAAAGCTCAGAACTGCAGCTCATCTGCAAAAGTCTACACTGGTTTCAAGATGCTTTTTAAGAATATCTTGGATTGTTCAAGTTATTGCTGGGGATTTTGTGGTACTATGTGCATTCTGGTGGAAGCAAAGAAACCATAAAACCCCCCATTACTTCCTTCAACTTAAAAGCTCTATTGCAGGAGAGGTAGGAAGCTCTCCACAAGTGGGTGGAGAGTACCTCCCCCACTTATAATCTTATAGACAGTCTTACAAGATGTGTGGCAATCTTCAATAACCTGAAATCCAAACTACCCAAGAGATAATATGAAAAGATAAGTGTTCTTGTTGTTTCCCCATCCCTCAAAACGGTCATGAAGACCCAGAAGGTAGGTCTTGAAGCTGAGATCTTTTTCTCAGGTAAAGCAATGCAAACCCTTGCTTCCTTTTGTATATTTACTCATTCATTTGCTTAATGGAGATTTTTAATTGAATGAAAGGATACTATTATGGTCAAATGATACTTCAGCTGTTAGCACATACTTTACACTGCATCAAATGCCCTGACTGTAGAAAAGTGGCAATTTATATAATTCTAAATATAGTAATATATTTCCTAGAAGAATAGAGTTTCAGTAATTGCAACTTGAATTTGACATTAGTATTTAAAATAATCCAAAATACCTGAAATTAACACCAACTGTACACAAACAGAAAAAAACTGAGTTTTTAAAGGTACTGATTCTGGTGAGAGTTTGAGAAGACCAGCCTTTGAGTTCATGTTATATGCATTTGAGAGATATGCTGAGCACACAGCTACTGAGCTGCACACAGCCAATCTCAGCAGATCAGAATAGCTCTCAGCATCTCACCTCCTGCCATTAGGAGTAGGGATCAGCCAAATGAAAAATGATGCTCTGATTCCATCTGGATGACAGTAACACCCTGGATGACAAGCCCTGGCTTATTTTGTCTTTCATAAATGATTTTAAAATAGAGACATTCTACATTTCTTTACTAAATGTAGTCCTCAAGAGACAGTAAGTTAATTTTTGTTCCCTCTGCATTTCCTAAAGGCTATTAGAAGGGGCTACTCATGGAATGCTACGTATTTATATAGTGAAGTGCTGGAAGCATGGCTTTAAAAAAGAAACAAAAACCAAAATATGACCCAGCTTCCAGCTTGTGGCTTCTACTGCACTGAGGGTTAAGTAAAAGGCAAGAGTCACTGATCTGCTGAGATACCAGTTACTGAGACCATCACCAACATTTTACCTGTTAGAGAGAGGGAGCATTTTCCAGCTCTGGGCTTTTATCCTTATATTCTAATTTTAGGAGGAAAAATGTTATTTTCCTACAGTTGAAAGATGCCAGCCAAAGCCTGGATTTGTCCAGAGCTGTGTGTGAGCTACATGTGGAACTGAGGAGCTCACTGCAGGAAGAGGAATGAAAGGCAAGATGGATTGCTCTGCCACTGGCCTATGACTGCTTAAGTAACCCCCATGCCACAAATTAGGACATGAAAGATTTCCTTTTTACCTCGTGTAGAACCACTAATTTCATGTATTGTTCTGGTGGCCTTCCTGTTGAACAAGTTCATCACAGGGTCATCAGGGATCTTCAGGAGTCCCTAACACTGCGTTCCTTATTCACTCAAGTTTTATGCTTCAGCCACCTTAACTGTTATATGCATACTGCCAAAATTGATTTTTTAAGGTTATACATCACATACATTGAAGAAATGTACATGAGGAGTTGCTCAGGAGCACACAAAATGTCCAGTCATACATGAGATGAGTGACTGTGCAGTAGCCTATAGTAGTAGTTGGTAACAGGACAGCTGCTGTACAAAACATAACTGCAGCAACATCTCAAAAGTAGATAAGTTAATAACTTAGATTTGAGATTTCTGTTTGGTTTTTTTGGGGTTTTTTTTGGTGGTTTTTTTCTTTGTGTGTGTGTTTTTTGTTTGTTTGTTTATTTGGTTGGTTGGTTTTTATTGAGAGAAAAATCACAATTAATGAGACTCAGAAAATGTGTTCACAAGATAAATATATGTAGTACTGCCAGGAAGCCTGCTTTAATCTAATGAACAATATTTAGGACTCAAGCTTTTTCATAAGAGAAAAGAAAGAAACTGTTTATGATAACAGTAAAGATGTTTATTTTCCAATATATTTTCCTACCTGCTTCAAAATAAGCTGCAAAATCTATCAAAAATTGAAAAATCTTGTGCTGCATTGCCTGAAGAAAGAAAATTTAAGACTGTGAAAGCCTCATGAGTGTTTAATAATAGACTTTTATAGTCTTGACTAAGCAATGGTGATGATGTATTGCAAGATTAATACATAAATCATTAGGAAGCTTTAGTCATCTTAATACAGCAAGCCTATGTTTTGCTTAATTCCCTGATTCATCCTAAGGCATATATTGAAATTTTATGTGGCCTTTCATTAAAAAGCCCAGCATGTCAGCCACGTTTTGCATCACTTGTCTTTTAATGGAGCACATAGCAGCTGGGCTCTCTGCAGTTTGATCTTGGTGCACTCTGCCCTGCAGGTAAATTAACACCCTGGGAATTGGGGAGCGGTGATGGGTGAGAGGAGAATGACATGCAAGACAATTGTGAAAGGTTCACATCAGGAAAACTTCAGGGCTAGCCCTGGCTGGGTTAAACTGACCTGTGTGCCAGCCAGGATGGTCACAGGTCCTCTGAGCCTTTTGCTCAAGCGAGCTGTGGTGGGGCACAGGGTGCTGTCCGTGAGTCCATGATGTCTGTTAGGTGTGTGCACAATGTGAAAGGAGCGCTCAGTGAGGGTGGCAAAGCTGACAGCAGCAAGAGAGCCCCGTGCACAGGAGGATAAAGAAAGTGATCTGTGCTGAGCAGCGCAGCTTCCCCTGTTGCTCAGTGGGTACCCTGACCTCACTTAATCCTCTTTGCTAAACATGGGATCATCTGACTTAAGTGGGAGACCACTGTAGAAAACAGACCAACTAAAACCAGCCTGAGGAGAAACAAGACTGCCAAGAGATATGCTAAACATTATTTCAGTTTTCAAACTGGGATAGCAGCTGAGTCCATATTTAAACACCTAATTAGCCACTGCAGGCTTCAGTTTGAAATTTGGCTTCTCATTACTTTTTGAAAATACATTCCATAGGGAAACTGCTGCTGGAGACAGCACCATAGAGATAAGTGGCAAAATCAGCTAATCAGCTTTTGGTAGAAAAAAAGAAAAAAAGAAAAAAAAGAGAAGAAATAAAAAAATAATCAGCAAACATCAAGGCACTAACTCTAGAATGGAATACCTACTTATTTTCTTCTTGCAAAAATTCAAAACAATCCCTTTCTTTTCTCCTCCTGAATTTTTATAGCAGTAAGTCAAAGCTGTAGCTTATATTGCAAAATATCTTAAGCCAGAAGTAAGAATTTTGCTAAAAAATATTTGGACACAAAATGCAGAACCAGTTTTAACCTGACTCTTTATTCATCAGTATAAAATCCATAAAACATTATTTTTAAAGGAAGGAGAAGGTCTTGTGTATTGGTGCTCTCTTGGAGAGATTTCAAAGCAGCGAATTAAATTCTGCCTGCCTTAACTCCTTCTGTACTTTTAATTCAGTGAGTTGTGCACTTGTGAACCTTCAGAAAATGTGGAAATGCATAACGTCAATATTGTTTTACTTAGGATGGAATTATACGTTTATTCATTGTAAAAAATGTGCATACAGAGCATAAAGTACAAAGAGAGGCTAGATTTAGATGCATAGGCTTTAAAGCCAGATAATTCCATGTGTAAGAGGAATACATTTTATGGTTTTAAACTAAAAGAGGGTAGATTTAGATTGGACAAGAGAAAGAAATTTTTATGATGGGGATGGTGAGGCACAGAAATGGGTTGTCCAGGGACAGTGTGGATGCCCCATCCATTCAAAGCCAGGCTGTTTGGGACTTTGAGAAATCTTGTTAGGTGGAAAGATGTCTCTTCTTATGGTAGGTTAGAGGAATTAGGTGATCTTTAAACTTCCAGCCCAAACCCTTCTGTGAATCTACATGTGTGTATGTAGGAGACAGAATCTTGGTGTAAGTTCAGGCGCCTATTTTTCTGATACATAAAGTCAACACTGGATGTAATGAAATCAAATAACCAGTGTTGATTTATTTTTTCAATGTGTCATTTAAACAATGTGATTCTAATAAAATGGGGTCTGACAAAAAACAGTTGTTCAACAGATATCTTCATCAGTTCTGTGTCGTGTTATTCCTCTGTCTTATGTAGTCCATTGATGTCAGATTCCTGGAAAGCAAAAAACATGCACACAGAAATCAGGAAAAGAAAAGCTAATCATTGCAGGGCCTCTGCCAAAAGTTTTTGCTCTGTGTGTCTAATTTTATATTCTTCATATCTATATTATTTTATTGAAGTCTGATTCCTGGCTGCCTTGCAGATCATTTGCATCTCTGCACTGTGATATAAAAGGCCTCCTCATTGATTGGGTAGCTTTTATATCTTCTCAGCACTCATGTTTCTCTGACATACATACCTATGCAAAATGCAGGTCTTTGGAGGATCCAGCCCTTGTAGTTCATGCTTCATTGCCACAAGGTAAGTCAAAACAGCCCTGACACAAAATGTGGGAATGGGGAGTCATGGGGAGCATTCAGCATCCTCCTGCCTGGCATCTGAAGATTATTGAAGGCCCAGCTAGACCCAGGCAGAACAAGTCAGAGTAGTCCCCAGCTCTGCTTCCCTGCGAGCCACTTGCCAGACAAGATCACTCTGGTTCAGCTCGGGAGCCCGTCCCGTGCCCCAGCTTGTGTTCAGTGGGGAATGGTGGCGCTGATGGAGGAGTGCCAGGGGGAGCTGCCAGCTGGCTGCCGGAGGCAGCTGGGGATGAAGGCTGCTTCCCATGGGTAGTGTGAGCTCTGCCCCACGTGGCTGTGCACAGGAGAAGCTTGTAGCAGCTGAGGATCTGGTCCTTCAAGTTAAAGGGGTTGGAATATGCATGAAGCATAAGGTGACATTTTGAGTGTCTCAGATCAGAGCATGGACGTTACTGAATTTAAAATGCAACTGCAATTTCCTGACTAATACCAAATCACTTTTATATTCATGCAGTGATTGTTCTTTACTCTCTAAATAGCCCATTTTGCCCAAAGGTGCAGGTGATATCCTTATGATAATGAAGGTATTTCATCCAGCACGCTACAGCTGAGGCTGTTGGTTGGTGCAAGAGCCACCTGTGATCAGCTGTCCTTTTCAGTTCTCAAGTCATATCATGGTTTTGTAGACTGCTTGTGATTTGCTTGTACATAAAAGGAGACAGGAAAAAAGTAAAGAGATGCACTGGAGGTTCAGTGTTGTTGTCTGTTGTTGTTTTTTACTTCCTGTGGCTAAGCTGTATTATTTACTGTGGTGTCTCCAAGTTTCTGAATCCTTGCAGATAACGTGGACAGTTATTTGCTACCGTAGCCTTATACCTCTGTAGAGAGTCAGCCTGATTCTTAACATCCAGGGCTTTCTGTGATGAAGTGCACAGGATATTATAAATAAGATAGTCAATAAGAATGAGATAACAAAATGAATTCATATGTTTACTATTTATTCAAAATAAAAAACTTGCACATAATAACAGCCACAGAAATCACAGGGCAGGCTTTCCTGCAGAGTAAGAGCATCCCTAGTCTGGACATTTCTTGCACTTAGGGTGAAGGTGTAGAGGATGGAGCTGTACCTGCTGCCACCACAGAGATAGGACAACATTTGGGGAAAAGGAAGGAACGAGAAAAGAGAGTTCTGTTCCTGGGTGGGTGCCCCTTTATCACCTTTCACCAACAGGTTAAGGTTCTGCTGCTGCATGGACCTAACCCCTGAGTCCACATGGGGAGCAGAAGCAGCACCATTTCCCCGGGCTTTAGCAGAGGCAAAATGGATGGGGGCTGGAGTGGTTCCACTGCTCCCAGGAGCCTGCTGCTTTAGGCTCCTGCCTGCTTTGCCTCTGAGCTGTCTTTAATGCCACCATTTCCCTTTGGTTCTGCTTAGCACAAAAAAGGTTAGATGAGAGGCTGGGGTAATTACAGGAGTGAATTGTTATGGCATAGGAATTTGTGGAAGTGGTGCTGAGGCCTCAGTCAGGAAGAGCATTTTAAGTGACATACCTGCTAATTTGCCTGAAAATAGCCTGCTTATTTAAAAAAAAAAAAAAAGGTACTGCCTGCATGCAATGAAACTCAACTCAGCAGTTCCTAGAAAGCTCTACTTGAAAGAAAGGCACATTTATTTGACATCCAGATGAGACAGGTGCACAGGAGTCTCAACAGGTAATGTTTTGCTGTAACTCCTGGAATTTGCGTGCCTTTGTCATACCTCTTTGGCACAGATCCTGTCATCCATCTGTACTTTAGAGGCTGTATAGGGCCTGTAAACTATGGTTACATTTGCAGCTGCTCTCCTTGCTCTATCTTTTTATCCATCTCTTAGCTGTGCACAATCTGGTGTGTGACCAGGGCAGCTGCAATGAGTACCTTACTCATCTGTACTGTTTCCAACACAGGAGCCTTCAACTAGTAGGTTCTGATGAAGTAAAAATATTAATAGCAACAAGTAGTATGATCAGTCATGGATTTAACAGGGAATGGCGTGTGTATGTTTGGAAAGAGCAGAGTGAAAGAGGGGAGAGAAGTTTAAGGGCCTCCAGGTGATGATAGCCTAGAGATTGATGCCTCAGCATTTCTGGTTTAAAGAGTTTGACAGAGAGATTTTGGCAGGTATTGCATAATTTTATTTTAATATTTTTCCCTGCAATAAATAAGACTTGGTGTCTGATGGAATAATCACCAAGACTTGAGTAAACAACATGCCTGACAGTGATAAGCTGTTTCTTCTGACGAGTCAGTGTATATCTGGATATTGCAAAATGTGGTACATTTGATGTTTGTGCAGTTCTGTTCTCCTTCTGGTTATTTTTACATGCATCTCCCTCTCTGTTTCTCTCCTGTGTACAGATGTTCGTATTCACCCCATGGAGCCTATGCCCAAAGCAAACTTGCCCTCGTGTTATTTACCTATCGACTACAGCATCTTCTGACTGCAATTGGAAGCCATGTGACTGCTAATGTAGTAGACCCTGGAGTAGTGAATACTGAGCTCTACAAGCATGTCTTTTGGGTTGTGAAAGTGGTCAAATGGATGACAGCCTGGCTATTTTTCAAGGTATTCATTTTTTAAAATCATTTTGTTGCTGTGCCCCTGCATTGTGAAATCTGCAGTTGGCCTGGAGCTGAAGGTGTTTCAGAGTTTATAATAGTGTACAGTATTTATTGCATTTCTCTGCACTGATGAGATGTACAAAATCAATAAGGACAGGCTTTCCAGCAAACAAACATTTATTTTAAATGGCGGGAGCAAGCTGCCACGGTAGGGAAAGGGAATGCCTGTCACAGTCGTTGCCTATGCACTGGTAATCTCTGCCTTGATCTATCCACGTGCTTCTGTGCGTGCATGGGGGCAGGACATCACCCTAACATGGAGCCAGAATATGCAAAGTGTTCCTCAGAAATTACTTGTTGATTCTCTTAAAGAGAAGCAGACATGATCTGGCATGGTCTACATGTACACAGCATGTTACAGAGAGGAGGGCAAAGGGAAGAAGAAAGCTGTACAAAAGTGGCAGTGGGAGGTGGCTGTGCTCCAGGATGTGGGGTCCAGACACTTGTGCTCAGTGAGGTGGGACAATTTTTAATTAGCTTTTTCATTCTAACCCATAATTTTAATGGTACTTGATTTTTTATTATCCAATCCTGATCTGCACTAGGAAACAAAAAGTTGTTTAACAAAATGGATCCAGAAGTGGGGCAGATTCAGTTATGGGCAATGTTTTGTAGGAGTGTAAGTAGATTAAGCTGAAATCAGTTTAGCTCTGTAGGTGAAATCTCCTCATGAACACAGGCCTTTGAAGGGCTTGTACTGAGAGAATGTACTGCTTATAGCTCTTTCAGAGAGTAGTTTTGGATTAAGTAAATGGAACCTGATTCCATTAGAGAAAATTAAATGTCCTAATTAAAATGAAGTATTTTACATCAAGGAGCATGTCCCACAAAGCAAATTAATTTTAAACTTTGATATGGAAATATCAGTTGCTTTCATTTTAGAAATGAACTGGAGGCTGGAAGAGTGACTGTAAAATAAGATGCAAACAAATAAACCCATATTTAAAAAAAATAGATTCTTCTGAGTGCACCTTGAATATTGCAATAAAATGGTAACAAGAATGCTCATAATCTGTAATGCATTCTTAAAGAAGCAGACTGCAGCTTTGCCAAACCATGTACATTAAACCTGTTTTCCCTCTTGTGATTGCCATTTTAAATATCAGTCTTGAGTGGCAGTGTTTTTTCATTGGACTTACTTCACCCTCCTAATATAAAAGTTTCATGTAGATTTTTAAGTTGTGCTTAGAATTTCCTCTGGAGAGTCAAAATTCTTGCATCTGAGAGTGAGTTTCAAGTCTCTTGTTTTTTGCAGCTTTCAATCCCTCCCAGTTTTATTGATGTGCCCAGGAGACACTTTTGTATTATACTGATGATGTTTAGACACTGAATTGGATGTTATTGAACATTTAAAATGATTTATCACAAGAGGGATTCCCATTCTTACAACTCTAACAGCCCTGCCACTGACAGCTCCTCATCATTTCTTTCTTCTTTGGATGTGATACTGCTCAAAAGAAATTCTGCCTTGAAATAGATGACAGACAGACATACTGATCTGTATAGAAGAGCAATGCCCTTACTGCCTGAAAAGCAAATGTATCAATTGCTTTCTGAGCCAGAATAACCTCAGCTTTGCTTTCTGAGTCAGAATAACCTCAGCTTTGGATATCTGAATGCTTCAGTTATTGAGGTTGAGTTTTTCACATTTTTGTCTAACACTCAATGTGTTTTTCCCAAAAGCCAGAGGAGAGGGAAATTCTTATTTTCTCTCTTCCCATCCTCCCTTAGACCTCTGAGCTCCAACTTGTACTCTTTGCTTATTGCTTAGGATATATCTGTGTGTTTGGGAGCACTTCAGCCCAGAGGAGTGCCATGATTGGCATCACAAGGAAATGTTTAGCTCCACAAGAAGCTCACATTGAAAGCCTTCCTGGCAATTTTAACAGTGCTCTACTGAGGGCTGTAGTATTCAACATTCAAGCCTGTGTGAGTCTTGTGCTGGTCTCGTGCATTAGGGTAAATTTCCCCCGAGAAAAGTAAGAAAACAAATACAAGAAAATTCAGTTGTCTGGTAATATTAGCTGATTGTTGGTAGCATGGATTTTTTTCTCCTCTGGAATTTTGTTCCTGAGCACTTATATGAATCTTCCTTCTAGGATTACGGCAGTAATGCAGTGAAAATGAGGTTATAGCTCTTTAATCATATTGACTTAACTAACTATTGTCACCTTGAAGTATTCCAGAGTGGGTTCTAAATTTGTGCTGGAAATTGCTTCACTCACTGCAACATGGCCCTCTTGAGAGCCAGCATAGCCCAGAGAGCTTCAGTGAGGAAATGCACCGCATTGCATTCCCTCAGGAGAGAGTCAACATCTTGTTTGATTTAATTCCAAATAAACTGGCAGAGCCCCCACTACTTTTCAATGCATTTCTGCCAGCACTGGTGCCAGTCATGTTCAAGTCAAATACCTTTAGGGATTGCAGCCTGGCCCCCACTTTTGCTGGGCTGCTCATGTTTGAGGCAGCTCAGTGTGGCAGACAAGGCTGTCGGCTCAACATCCGCCTTGGAGCTGCCTCAAGATATTTAGGTACTTAAATGAATAGACTTGCAGCCTTGTAAATAGGCCATGATACGTATGCATAAGTTACTCAAAGTATTAAAAGCTTGATTTTCATAAAATTGCCAAGCATTATCTTCTAGACTTTATATATGGCTCAGAAAAGTCTTGGCCAAATCAGTTTGGTGGTCTTGCCCCCACTAGTTGCAGTGAGAGGCATTCCTGTAGAAATTAGATAGACCAAACTAAAGGTTCTGGTGACAGTCATAAAGTTTGTGAAATTGGTGTCTGCCCTTTAGAAGTAACATTTTCATTCTTTCTCAGCTCAATTCTTTCTCAGAAAAGTTATTGTCTGCTGTGGTACTCTAAATTTGCACTTTTCAAATGTTTTCTCTGTATTTTTCATAAACATGGACTGCACCTGTCACACAAGAGACAAATTATGTTTATTACTCAAAAAAATATATTTCTATCCCTATGACTTTTTGGTAAATAAAACCTGATGAGCTGACACATTCTTCTGCAGAATGCAATGAAGTATGTTATCCTTTAGTAATTTTTAACATAAATTCATCTTCTTTTTGAAGAGATAAAGTCCAAACTAATAAACACCAGCTAATTAATGAGATTGTAATAACTTGATAAGTCATTCATTGAGCACCAAACTGCAATTTAGCTAAGTGTGCAACACACCAGCTTTAGCACTGGGTAGTGTGCAGGCTGGAAACCAGGAAGTACCATTTCCTTCCCAAGTATTTCTGCATCTGCAGCAGATACTGAATATTCATCCTCAAACCAGATGGTCTCTGCTTGTGATACAATTAAAATGCCTTAGAGCAGAACAAAAAAGTTGACTCTCATTAATGTCCGATAACAGGGACTGTTCTGCTTCATATGACTTCATTATGGCATCAAAGTAGAGACATTTGACAGATAGCAGTGTTGTAAAATTCCCCAAAACCTTGTTTATGACAAGCTTGGTGAACATGTCATTACCAGATATAGAGTATTTGGTCCTTTCAGCCAGCTCAGATTGGTATTTAGGAAGGCATTGTGGAAGGAAGACTTTGCATCAGATTCTGTCTCAGCTGTCATTTCCAAAGACATAGTGCCAGATAAGTGATTATTGACTGACAAACTGAAAATGAGTAGGATTAGTGACCCTGCCAGGCTGTAAAAATGAAGGGAAAGGCTTCAGGAACACAGGCTAGATAGATATCAGTCAATATAAACTAATTCTTTTCCTTCACCTTGTCAAAATAGGTTTAACATTAGCGTAATTTTCCTATAACTTTTTTTTTAAAATGCTTCCAGTCAGTAAGCAAGTCTAGAAAACAAGATCTAAAGGACCTGGATTCATCATTCATGCCAGAGGACATAGTCATGCAGGCCTTATTGAAGCATTTCTTATTCAAACTGTCCCTTTGGCACTATGAATCTAGTAAATTTATTTCATCCTACCCCCCAGGTGTCAGAAGACAAACACATCACCACACAATAACACCAGCTGTAAGAGAATGAGAGTAATTAAATCCCACAGCTGAAAGCAGCAATTCATCAGCATCAACATTTTCTATGCATGAGAGTGTGTGGTCCTCACATAAAGCTAATCTGGGCCTTTCTCACAAAAATGAAAACTTGCAGAAACGTATAATTTGCAGTTAATTTTTACAAAAGGTTTTTCTGGTCAAAAACATAGAGAAGAAAACAGTCTGCTTGAATCCAGTAACACTGGTCTTTCAGCAGATACCATTTTTTACACACTGGTACAGGGATTTAAAGTTTCAGAGCTATAGGGGTCTTTTGTTCCATCTATTAAGTATTTTATTATTTGTACAGCCATAGAATGATTCTAGAGGAAAAGATGAGGACACCAGCCTGAGAAGGCTAGTAAATAATCTACTGTTTAATTCCGAAATCCTGATGATCTGGGCTTTTTTTCTTGCATGTGAACTCCTGGACTTGGTTAAGTATCCAGGTCCTGCCTGTTATGGGGTATGTGGATGGAGCTTGGCTGCTTTATTTATTGTAACTGCTGAGCACAGAGCCCTCTGAACACAGAGCCCTGTGTGCCTGCTCCAAGTCAGATCAGACCCCTCTAAGGCAGGCTGGCCCTCAGTGCACACATAAGTAGCACTGGACCCTGGTCTCCACTGAACCTATGATTCCCCTGCATCCCAAGATATCACTGTTTTTCTGCATGTTTTCTAAGGGCTAAGTGGTTAAAATATTTATTGGGAGGGACACGTTGAGAGTTGTGACAGGGTGTTTTGATGGTGGGAAAATGAAGGATTTGTGTTGCTTGCCTCAGTGTATGGCACACAAAGGAGTGTGTAGTTGCTGTAGAGGACAGCACAAAATGGGTGGGATTATGTCACAGTGCATCACAGGGAGTCAAGGATGTTGAAGTTCTTGTTTATAACTTATGTGGAGCAGCTGCTGCTGTGATTTATCCCCAAACCACACCCAAGCTTCCTCTTAAAGGGTGCCAGTTGGAACAGGCTGAAACACAGGCATGGAGCAAGCAAAAAATGAAGTGGTATGCACAGAGATACATCTCACATCCTGTCCTGCAGTTTTAGCTGTTTAATTAAAATAAGCATCCCTTCTTTTTTTTTCTTTCCCCTTCTCACAGTGTGAAATGGGAAGATTGTCTTCCCTCTTTAAAAATTGTTCACATGACAGGAAAACTGTCTCTATGTCTAATATTGCCTGCAGGATTCATCCTTTTTAGCCCAGGAAATGGTCTTAAGGAAAACAGGTTAAAACTACACTGTGCACTATGTGAAAACCCATGCTTGCACTGTGTGAAATTGTTTTGGACATTTCAGTAAGCAACTGAAATGTCAGAAGCTGTGTGTCTTACTGTGTAAGAGAGGGTTTATCCTTAACTCTGGTGTGTTAGAGGATTGCTGATTTAACCTGACAGCCCAGGAAGATTATTTATGTGAAAGCATTTAAATTTGTATCCAAAAGAGTGGGAAAAATAGTCCCTCCATTGCTTTACTGGGGTGAGAGTAAGTAAACAGTTAAGAAATTGTGAAAATATATGAACCTAACCACTGTTAGCACATCAGAACCTATCATCCTGTAATCTGTAACTGGTTTCATATTCAGAAACCACAGAGTTAGTTAGGAAAGACATTTTCCATCCATCAATCAATTCCTTGCAGTACTTTCCTAAGTGTTTGATTAATACCTTTGTGTGGTAATCTATTCCCAGTCAGACTTGTTGAAAATGGAGAAAACACAAAAAAGGAGGATAATTTTGATGTGGATCAAACACATATCAGGGACTCTGGACCTATTCCTCTCAGCTAAAAAGGAAATGTCCTCGATGTCTCTGAAGTAAAAGTCTCAAAATAAAGCCTGAAAGATTGGGAAATTAAAGAACCTTGAAATTTCCACTGGAATATTAGCACAGTCTTTTAAATTATGGGTTATAGCATCACACTACTGTAATTCTTCCTCATGCATCAGAGAAGTACTAAGTCAATAACTATGTGCTTAAAATTCTGTTTCCTTCTGGTCATGGAGTATAACTCTACTTGGAAACTTGAACCCACTGGCAGCAGGATACAGAGCAGCCACTACTCTTTCTCATCAGTCCATCTCTCAGAGAAAGAGCAAAAGAGAGAGGAAGGAACCCCAGCCCCAGTGAAATTACCCATTCAGCAAGGGTAGGAACAGGAATTACTGTCTTCCATGTGAATGAATTGGAAAACAGAGTTAAAGAGAAAGATCGCTGGCTTCCCTTGGAAAATCCTCCAAATTAGCTTATGAGTGAGCAGCAGTTCAGAATTAAAATAAGAATAGGCAGAAGAGTAAGTTGTGGGGAGTGCATATTCAGGTATATTTTATATATATATATATACATATATATATATAATATATATTTGCATAATCATATATATGTATATGGTCTATCTAAATTCCTCATTGCTTTGCTATTTGTGAGTTATATGTCCCTAAAAAAAATTGTACTGCAGAGCCCCATTACCTAAAGACCCTATCCACTACAGTGAAATATAATTTTAGGAGATTTTGGAGATATACAAGCCCTCCTTTCCCCCTCTCTGAATATGACAGTCTGTATGTTACCAGTCATTGAAGGAGACTGAAAAACCTTTCAGTGTGAAGTAGGGAAATTCTTCCATGAACAACACAGACACAATTTTTGCTGGTTTTCCTGAGTTTTCAAAAGTTGACATAAATTGTCGGCATCTACCAAGAAGCAGAAAATATCCCCTTTTCTAGAGGTCTATGGCATTTACGCCTGGAAGTCACCTTTGACAGGTCTCCTGGTTCATAAATCTCTGCAATATAAATGCCAGCATCAGGGGTGTGGTTTCCTCATGGTCACTGCTACTACAGGACCTTGTCTTATCCTAAGATAAATATCTACAGCTGGACAGCTGAATTAAGTCCTTCAAGTGGCAGTTTATCCCTTGGAATGACAAAGGGGTCCTCTGGTGACTAGTTCAGCTGTAGATGTCTGTGCTGTATAAAGTTGTTTAAGGTGAATCCTTTCCAAAGGTGCACAATGTTAATTTTCTAGGTTTTTTTTTTTTTTTAATGAACTGAAGGTGGTAGGGTTTTGTAGGTGCACAGGAGAGAATAGGAACTGTAAAGGTTTGTTCTCAGATCTGGGGCACAAGTAATCTGCTATCAATCTGGTTTTGCAAATGGCAGCTCTCAGCTGTTAGACCATTTCCTGTATAAGTGGGAAATGTGCTCGTGGGCAGCTAGAGATGAGGAAATCCCAGTTACTTATGAAATGTATTTCTCATATATGTTTATAATCTACTGTGTGCCTTCACTAGAGCAGCCCTGGGTGAGGAAATCCCAGTTACTTATGAAATGCATTTCTCATAAATGTTTACAATTCATGGTGTGCCTCCACAGTTTATCACGCAGATATCACCAAGCATTTACATGGGTAGTTATGCGTAATGCAATACAACAGTTATGTCTACTCCCTCTGAGATTTATAATAGCCTAATGTTTGTAACAAGGGAGAGCCATGGGAAGCAAGCACCATCTCCTCTTTGAGGATGAACTGCAAACAGTAAACACTCTTTTTTTAATATAACAGGATCATCTGACACCCAGTTTATAAGCTATCAAAACTTGTAGTTCAGAAGTCACATGAGTAGCTCTGGCTTTGGTAATGACTATAATGATTATGATTGCAAGCCACAAATTTCTGTGTTGCATTTTAGAAAGACTACTGAGATACTACGTGATGCAGAGGTTCTTTTTGTTCTCATTATGTTCCGAGCTAAATACTTGGGGTTTGGTGGATTTTAATAGGTAAACACAAGAAGGGACTTTGGTTTTAGTGTCTCTAGTCCCCGTTTTTTCTAGAAGGAGCCTGATCCTAGATGTGGCACAAATACATCATTAATACAATCTCCCAAGAGCTAGTGGTTTGTGGACATTATTAGATATTTAAACATTCTGTTTAAATTGTGTCTGTGAATCTCTTCAGGGCAAATGACTACATCTGTGTGGTGCCATCTCAGTGCTGGGGAAAGGGGAAGTAACCACAGAGGTTACATTGCCACAGACCAGGCACTCTGCAGGAAACACAGAACATATGCAGAAGAGGATTTGGATGAAACCAGAGCAATGTGCAATAAAACAAGAACGAACTTGGACAGCTTATCAGAGATGGGATTTATAGTGGTATTTATTTGGCCCCATTGTGCTGACCTACTTTTCTGTCACTGGAATAGGAAGGAGATGCTACTGCTGGTCCTAGGCTCAAGCACAGTCTGAAAAACTGAGTTGTTCCCCATATCTCCTAATTGCTCATCAAAGTCTTGGAGCTAGCCACTATCAATTTACAAGTTTAACTTACTTACAATATTTTACTCAATTTAGTATATCTGTTACCTTTTGAATGAATAGCAGGGGCCAGAGTTGGTGCTGTGTGCCTGGCAGGCCTGTTTTCCCAGGGCCTTGCTGCAAGAGGCACTGTGAGCCCCAGCCCAGCCATGTCACGTCCCTGCAGCTAGCTGCAGTATGCTGAGGCTGCCTGTGGCTCAGGAAAAGACTTACTCAGTATTGTTGCCTGCCAAGCTTAAGATGCAAAATTCAGTCTTCTACAGTCTGTCACTTGTCATATACTATCCTAAGATGATTAAATTGT
This sequence comes from Camarhynchus parvulus, assembly GCF_901933205.1. Taxonomy (NCBI): domain Eukaryota; kingdom Metazoa; phylum Chordata; class Aves; order Passeriformes; family Thraupidae; genus Camarhynchus; species Camarhynchus parvulus. Next base: position 34,998,610 of record NC_044571.1, on the reverse strand, counting down.
AGAAAGAAAAAAGCTGTCTTGTTGTTTTTGGAGCTCAGAGTGTTGAAAATAAGCTCATACAGACTGTGAGTATATTTGGGTCCCTCCCACCTGCAGTGCTGCATCCAGCTCTGGGCTCCCCAGCACAGGAAGCGCATTGAGCTGTTGGAGCGAGTTCAGAGGAGGGACACCAGGAAGATTAAATGGATAGAGCATGTCTCCTACAAGGAAAGGCAAAGACAATTAGGATAGTTCAGCCTGGAAAAGAGAAAACTTTGTGGTGACCTAACTGTGGCGTTCCAGCATCAGAGGCAAGCTTACAAGATAGACAGACTTTTTTTTTGCAAGGACATGTAGTGACAGGACAAGGGGAAATGACTTCAAACTGAAAGAGTACATTTAGATCAGATGTTTGGAAAAAATTCTTTGCTGTGAAGGAGGCGATGTGCTGGAACAGGTTGCTCAGAGAGGCTGTCGATGCCTCATTCTTGGAAGTGTTCAAGGCCGGGCTGAGCACCCTGGGATAGTGGAAGGTGTCCTGACCCATGGAATTTGTGTAGGAACTAGGGATCTTTAAGATCCCTTCCAACCCAAACTATTTTTGATTCTAAAAATTGTGTAGGAAGGACACTATGGGACAACGTACTTGTTTTTTTTCTGTCAGGGCTGTATGTTGTCCAGTTACAAAGGCTGTTTTTATGATTGCCCAAGCTGTGAACGGAGCCTGGTAATTTTTCAGAGAGAAGTTCAGTTATCACAACTCTCATGCATCCCAACCAGTAACAGGAGCTTAGGGTCCCCATTTTCCTTTGCACATGAAATGATGACTTCCATCGCCATGAAGTTTGTGGTGCATCATCAGTGGCTTTATACAAGTGTAGCTGATCATAACCTGCTAAAGAAGTAAATAAGATCTGAACACAAAAGCATCCAAGTCTGAATCTTCCTGCATGTTCTTCTACCAAGGATTATCTGATTTGATTTCATATCCTCTGTGTGGAGTACTGTTCTTTTGTAAAGCATGTAAGACATGTCTGATCCTGCTCCTTAGAGGTTCTCCTTGATCTGGGGCCGGCCTTTCATTTTTCTTGCCTGGTTTAGGTTTGTGGCACGTGTCCTATTTTATATGCCTGTTATCTCGGGAAGTGGATTAAGGCTGGCACAGATACACTGAGCCCTAATCTCTTTAGAGGGCCTGCAAATCTCCAGAGGTAGTAAGTACTTCAAATGTTTATATTACTATGTTCAGCTGATGTTGCTTGAAATCCATTCAAGAAGATCTGGAAGAAAGGAAGCAGGGCATTTTGCAATGCCTTTTTTTTTTTAATTACCCTGTTAATATTATTTTATATACACTTAATGCTCAGTTTTCTTTTTAGTGTTTTTTTTTCTCCTTATTGTAAGGAAAGCCTCAAGCACTATTTTCACTGCAAAATAGATCTAAGACCTAATATCTTGGCTGTACAACTTCTCCCATGAGAGCTTTGACCCATTTGTTATAGTTCTAGGTTAAAGGCAGATTGCTGGCGTCATTATTTCCAGCTTTTTGAAAAAGTGACAAAATATGAGATGTGTTTGTACTCAGTTACCTGGATTTGTCATCTCCAGGTCACTACACGGTGGTTTATGCAGAGGAGCCAAGGGAATTACAAAGTACCTTCAGTGCTCAGAATCAGCTCTTGCACACTTGATGTACAATCTGTCACACACTCTCCTGGTTGGAAAGAAAGAATTTGCAGTCATTAGGCTTTACAGATGTGAGCAGGTACCAGCCTGCTCAAGGTTGCCACCAGTGCTGTCACTCTTACCATAAAGACAACACACCTTTGGTGAGCTGGTTTCGGTTTGACTCTGTTAAAGCTCTTGGAAATATTTTTTCCTTCTTTTTATTGTCAATTTACATCATGATATCTAGTAATAGTCTCTAATCAAACAGGAGTAAGAATGCTTCTAGGGAAACAATTTACTCAAGACAAGAATGAATTAAAGTGAAATGACTGGATATGTATTTACTTTGAGAAACTGAGAAAGAAATAAGCAAAAAGAAGGAACTTGTTTCTAATCTTTGGAATTATACTCTGGGAATGGCTTCCACAGTGTGGCAGCTATGAGAAGAGTGTTGTTTTTATGATGGAGTAGAAATAGGTTTTGGAGAAGAAGATCAGCTGATAGGTTATCTGCAAAATTAGATCAGAGATGTCCCAAGCTGGATTGTTGCTTCTGAATCCTTTTTGTATTTAGAATCCTGGGGTTTTTTTCCCCCAGGTTTACCTGGTTTGCTCCCATGCTGAGAAGAAAAAATGAATCCAGTATAAGAGTACAAAAGGGAAGATTTTCCAAGAAATTTCCATTTTGATTTTGAACTTATCGAGTACCTATCAAATTCATCTTTAGGAAAGCCTTTGGTGAAATTGTGCCATTTCTTGCACTCACCTCCATCCTTGCCTTTCTTGACAATAGTTCTTCCAGTTTGTTTATGAGCTGTGTTGAAATGTCCAACAGACTAGTCCTTGCTTTTGGTTAGAGAAGAAAAACGGAAGATGACAGCTCTGGATCAGCCTGAAGAGCCTTCAGTGAAAATGAGATCTTTGGTTGTCCTGGTCAAAATATCTGTGCATGCTCTTAAAAAATAAAGTAGCCAAGATAAACTTCAAATGGAGTTGTAGAGATAACCAACATAGCCAAACTACATGTTTTAAAATTAAAAAAAAAAAAAAATTAATTTGTTTTCTGATTTTTTGTCCCTTTTAATTTAAACCATGATGTGATATTATAGGGAGGTCAAAACTGAGTGCTTGATCTTTCTTGAGTGGGTCTTTCAAATCAGAGCAATAGACTTGCTGCGGACCACTGGTCATGGATCTGTTGTGAGAGCTAAAATGTGTCAGTGCTCCAGAAGACTGAGTAAAATTTGCCCCCTGATATAAATGACTGTCTAGATTTCAAAATAAATCCTTTGCATTATACAGAAAATTTGAACTGTCAAGAAATAAATGGTGTGGTGAACTGAAACATAGGTCTCAAGATACCTGCAATTTAGCTGTATTTCAGTAATCTCTCATTCACCTTTCCTTGCTGTCAGCGGCCTGGAGGGTTTCTGTTATATTTATGATGGAAATATCTGTCAATGAATCATGTCACTGAGATGTATGTGGTTTTTCCACTTCAAGGAATTATTAAGCACTCCGTAGTTTCTGTGGTAAACACCACATTGCTGGGTCATTTGTACTACCAGGCATTTCTTTATGTAAGTATCTTTCTTGCATAAAAAATTCTTTATTTTTATGTGTGGTAGGTGGAAGGTATTTTTGTTAAGCAAGTACATATAATTTTATTTCGTGTTTTTATATGCTTTCACTATCAGCTAGTATTTCTGTAAAACTTTGGATGACAGTATTTTGCAAGTATTAATATGGTTTCTTAGTGCCTTTATCACAGAAAAATAGATGTACCTAAAATTCAGGAGACTGAGTACCTCTCACGTCTCATGTTTTGGAATCCCTTTGCTAAAATTTGTGGAGGTTAGATAATTTTCGTATTAAAATATTACTTACTTTAAAGTATAGAACTTTTTAATATACAAAATTATGCTAATAAAATGCAATTTCCTTTTTAATCATATACTAACCAAAAATGTAACCTACTGTAGGTTTACAAGTTAAACAGATATTACTAAGTAGTTTTCAATAATATTCTTCTACTCTTAACCTTACTCATCTTCAGTATCTAAGAATTTTTAGGAAGGATAGATAATAACTCTACCAAAATGCAAAGAGCTGAATATTTTGGGAGACTGGAGGATCTGCTGTTTGTTATTGTCACTGTAGGTTATGGATGAGAACATCTGCAATTGTCCTCCAGTTAATATATTTTTGAATTAGAATAAAGGGCAGAGCTACAGAGCAGCTGGGAAGTGCTCAGTTAACCTCCATTGCAAATGCTTAAAACACCTTTTCAGTGGGGCTTCTTAATGATGAAATACGTGGGGCTGGCTCTTCTGACAACTCATGGAATGAGATCGATGATTGTAACCTTTTCTCTAAATTAAACTGGAAAACCAGGAGCCAGCAGGGCTGTATGCTCAGAGCCTTGGAAGACCACCTCCTTTCCTGCTCATCACCCCATAAATACATTTTTAATGTTTATTTTTAAATTATGTGAATATATTCTGGGCTATGCTCTCATCTCCATTTCACTGAGCCTACTTCATCGTTTACAGTTTTGAAATAGTTATATTTGTACTTATTGAATGTAGCAACAGTTAGCTCCAGCCTGAGTACTAGATTTTATTTCCTTTTCAACACAAAAGTAAGCTTTAAGAGATTGAGCAGCTGTCTACTACTTGCAAATGAGTGTATGCTGAGACAATTTTCAATCTTATGATTTCTCATACTTGCCTAAATAAAAGGAAAAAAATACCCTGGGTGAGCTCTTTGGAAATGAGTTTATATTTTCAGAGAAGGAGTTAAAGAACAGACTTGGCTCAGGTATCTGTTTTCCCTTAGAGAAACATGTTATATAAAGATGTGTACTTAGCACTATTTTCTCTCTGGATTTCTCTTTGTGGTCATGTTTATTGTTTGGTGTGCTTTTTTTTCCGCTGTGGTCATCTGAAAATATTTGTAAATTCTTCTTAATATTAATTTAGACTAGGAGAGGAATCTCCCCAATTTTTCAAGAGCCAAAGCGCTTTTCCTCATTTTATTATGTTAGTAATTAAAAATGATTGCTGTTTTCTTATGCAGAACTGTAGCAAACACCCAGATATGCTTCTAGTCACAGCTGGGCATTTGTTCTTTTGAAAATCTGTCCCTCCTATCAGGTGCTGCTGGTAACTGTTGTCAGATGTTTGAGTATCTGTGCTCTGATGGCAGGCGTGATGTTGTTTCAATTCATTTTCTAAGCAAGGACCAGATGTTTGTTCTGGGCTAAGCAGAATTGATTTGCAGTTAAAACCTCAAGCAAAGGAGTATCATATCAGGCTGTAAACCATCCATGTCTCAAGCCACATGTGAATCAAACAGAAAAATATGAAAGCCAGTAGTAATCATCTTTTTCACTGCCCTGTACATCTTGGATATTTGTTTATGCAAGTGAAGAACAGATGTGTTGTTCTCTCTCCTGTGCTAACAAATGAGAATTCAGATTTGTACCATGGACTGTTTCATGATTTTCCCTTGCTCTACACAGAATTAACAATAAAAACAAGGCAAATGGCTATAATTAGAGAATTAGGCCAATAGGAATCCATTGGTTCCCTGTGAGAGCCAGTGATAAATCTGTCTCCTTGGGACACTTCAATAAGCCTGAGGCACACCATCTCCAGCTCAGGCCACCTCATGACCTTCCACTTGCTCTCAGCAGTAAACCATTGCAGGGAGAAAAAGCAACAGGGAAGACTTAAAAAAGATTGAATTTCAGCAGAGTTATGCTGGACCTTTAAGAGGTGAGGTCTTGATCATTCTGTGACAAAAAATGTCTTATGCAAGAAAGAGCTGTGCATGGAATCCCATGGCTACAGCGCTCTGGTAGCAGTCATGCCACTGCTAATAGTTGGACTTATCCATCAGGCGTCTAGCTTTTACATTTTATTCTAGTTGTCATCAATATATTCACACTAACCTTTAATATATTCACAGTATAACAGGCAGGAAAAATTACACGGGGACTAAGGAACAAAGACAAATATTGCTGAAGAAATTTTAAATAACGTGCAGATCTCTAGTGGGCATTGATTCATGTGCTTCATGGTGTCAATAATTGTTTGTGAATTGCAGTAATTTTTTTCCTCTGAACAGAGCATTACTTGTGAAATACAGTCATTACCTATTGATTAGCTCTGTAGTTATTTTCATGCATCAGTAGTGCCAGTAAGAAATGAGTAACATTTACTTTACACCAATGTGTAAGATCTGTACATTGTTCATCAAGAAGTGAAATGAGTCTTTAAAATACATATATATTTTTTTTTATTGCAGAGATCACATAGGCATTTTCAGTAGTCATAAGTCTCAGGAAAAATGGGAAAATTCTAAAGGCCTCATTTGGATTTTTAAGGTTTTTTTGATCAGGGCATTGCAAATGTTCTGCTGTATCAGGACAAGAGTGCAATAAGAAGGACATATTTGTCACTCGTTAGTGCTAATGCAATTTCCTATTTTCCCTACTGTATGTCTTTCCATTTAATCTCAATTGTTGGTAATGTGGTACTTTTTGATTAAATGATGAGAGCTGAAATTCACCAAGGAGAAAATAATTAAAACTATTTGTTTCACAGACTGTCAGCAGCTATTAGGGAAATTAAATGTATTTTTCCCTGAACCGTGTTACAGACTTTGCAAAGTTCACAATCAGTTCACAATCAATCAATCTTTTATTGAACACAGATTTAACAGCAAAGGTCAGTTATGTTCTGGACAGTAAGGAATTGGTGCAATTGACAAAACCCAACCATTTAGATTATTTTTCTATACAAATTTCACTGCTTGGAAACCCTTGCTTTTTGACTGTGGCACCCTTATAGCCACATCAGCTCAGCAGATTTGCAGAGTAAAAGAGAGCTTTGCAGCTTGTCCCCCGCAGCTGCAGCAGTGTCTGTGCCCTGGCAAGGGCCAAGCAGCAGAAGAGATTGTGCCTGATGCTGGTGGCCAGGGACCGGCCTCGCTCGTGACCCTTTACTGCAGCCCCACATGTCCAGCAGGGTAATGACCTGTCACAGCACTCTTTTGCTTCAAAAAGGAGCCTTGTTGTCTGACGTGCTCTAGGGCTTTGGCCCTGCTTGTGGACCCACCCATTTCTCCTGAATTTTCGGATTTGGCTGGGTCGATGTATTGACAAGGTTTCACCTAGTATTTTCCTCTCCTTTTTCTACTACAATAAGGCTTGGGCTTGCTCCTTTTTTTGCACCACAGGTTGTAAATACCATCTACCCCAAGAGCTCATGCTTTGAAGTCTACTTTTTACTCCTTTTTGCTTTCCAAAGGGGTTTGGTGACACGGGTGGATGATCTGAGGAGGGCGAGTATTGGTGCTGCACTAGGAAACCCTCCCACCCTGAGCCCCTTTCTTCTCCACATGGCATATGGGCTGCAGAAAGGGATCTGAGCCAGTGGGGCAAGTTTATACAGGAAATTGCATCACACTGCAACATCAAGTGGCACACTGATGTAGTAGCCACAGTTAGTGAGCTTGGATTGAGGGCCTGGCAAGAAGCATTTAGGAATTCATGAAGAAAAGGGAATGAAAAAGCACTGGGACTGTCAGTGTGATTGTTGTGGGGCACAATGAAAAGGCAGGTGGAGAAATGGATAAAAGTTTTGTCTGCAGACATGCTTTGCATACCACATAGAGAAACAGAACCTAATCTTGATTGGAACAATTCAATTCCACTGTGAAGTACATATTAAATAACAATAGGTGGCTGCAGAGCTGTGCAGACTTGCAGGTGAAGAGCAGAATTTTAAGCAAGCGGCTGTGCAGGCAGGAGAGGCAGAGGGGAAGGGTAGGATAGCACCCAGCACTGGTGTTTGAGATCTGCTCAGACCTCAGCCTGTGCTTTTATGAGTAAAAAGCAGTTACTTAAACCTTAGCGGAGTTCTGCATTAATTCACCTGGAATTTTTCCTGGGAAGGAGAAGTTTATTCATCTGGAGCTTTGCTGCTTGCAGAGTATCACCTCAGATGAGAGAGCAAGTGGGGGTAGGGGGGCTCATTGATTGAACTACCAGGGCCAAAGGATGTGTGTAGCAAAATGACACTACTAAGGAGCATAGTTCAATACTAAGCTTCCTAAATAAAGTGAATTATTTCAGCACCAGATGAATCAGTAAAATGTATTCATCAAGCCACAAAACCTCACAGTATTTGTTCCCCAGTCTAAACAACTGCTCTAACCTTTATGTCAAAAAGCCCTATGAATTCCAGTGGAACAGGAGCTCTCCTGAGGAGCTTAATGAAAAGAAAAGGTTAATTCTCACTATTTTATTTTGTGTATCAATAGTTCTGCAAGAGCAAGCCTCTGGGCCATGGCTATGTAAGCCCTGAATTACTCCAGTATCAAAACCTCAGTCAGAGACTCTGCAGAGACAGGAGCTACCTGAAGATGAAATAAAAGGAATAAGAAATCTTTCAGAAATATTGTTGGGATTTTTAACATTTATGCCTCACAACCCCTTTTTTGTTAGGGTTTTTTCTTCTTTTTTTTTTAATAGCTTATTGGGGAAAGATGTTTGGTGTGAAAGAGATTAAATTGTTTTCTCCTTTCCAGTTTTTCATTGTTCTGTTTCAGTTAACGAGATTTGGTCATTCATTATGGATCTCTTTTTGGAATTTGAACCAATTCTTGCTCCAGAAAAAGCTGGGACAGTCAGTGTAGTCATTCACACAGGAATGGGGCACATCACCTCACTGTGCAGCCATGTAACTCCTCTGCGGTGAGTTCTGTCATCTGGAAAAGGAAACAAGAACATGGCAAGGACCACATCTGTCACCAAATTCAGTCCTGGCTTTTGCAATGGAGTCAGAATTTTTGTTTTACTCCATCTGCTACCTTAATGAAGGTTTAGAAAAAACCTTTAGAAATAAGCCTAGGAATTAAACTTGACAGCTTCAGTGCATGGTAGATCTGGGTGTTCCTACTTACCAGTAGTTAACAATTGCATGTAACGAGTACATGCCATTTCATGCTTTCCTTTATCTGTTCCACTGGCAAGAACTGACATTTGTTTTTCCTTTAGAGCTCCTGAAAATGAACAGCTGTATCACGTCTCCACAGGCTTACAGTCCCCTCTGCACTATGAGTACCAGCCTGCCCTTCCTTCAGACCATTTATCTGATTAAATGTGATGAGCTCAAACTCTTGAGTAATTGTTTTCAAGATGAAAGTTTTTTGCTTCCATTTCAAACCTTGGGAATCATTGGTGTGGCTGAGGGTCTGCGTGTTTTCTCTCTCTCTAATGAGTTCTACAGTTAAAGATATGATGCCTCAATTCTTGTCTGACATAGTTTTAGAGACTAATCTCATTGAAATCAATGGCACTCTTTGCCTGTCTAAAATGATACATGTTTTTTGGGGGTCTCTTCTGAATTTAAGCCATCAATAGATTCCTTTGCAGATAGTGAAGAGCCCTGGGGTTGATTGACTTAAACAAAAGGATTTAAGTTACAGAGCTTAAATTCACTTTCAGTCTACACAACAAAAACTTTATTTGAATAATCAGATTCAGTCATCCTTTACATTTGCATTTTTAGTTGTTTTGTTAAAAACAAGTTGATTCTGTTGGGTTAATAAGCATTCAGATATGTCAATTTGCAACTGAATGTTGCCTTTGCTTCTAAACTTAGAACTTCTATTGGGTAACAAAAGATAAGCTATATAGACAGCTCCATAATGGTATGGTTTCTGAATCTATCCATCATTTCATGACTTTAGCAATCTGATAACATTGTGATGGAAAATGGGAAATGGTAGTTCTGTTTACAAGATTACATTTTGTTTTAAATTATTTATTTTTACAAACTGCTTCCTGATAAAAGAGAGTTTAATTAAAATGAAGAGAACTATAATTTTTCAAGGGTTTTATTGCTTAAATAGAAAAGCCCTGAACTTATTGGGCAAAATTGAAGATGTAAAATCTGAAATTACTTATTTGAACTATCTCTTAAAAATATATGATTGGAAAATCAGAGCCACTTTAGGAGTTCCACCTAATTCTAGTCTTCCACTAAAATAACTATAGAAAGTAAGTCTGGTCTTCTCGTTTTCCATCTTTTGCTATGTTACTAGGGACAGATGTAAATAAACCCTCTTGTTTATATATTTTTGGTTTATCATTCAAGATTAAAGGATGAAATTGCCAGCAACTGGAATTATGTGAAATAAATTTCCAGAATAAGATTCCTTCCCTCACCACCACTTTTATCTGTCTTCCAGTTTGGACTTTCTCCTCTCAGTCTGGGGAACCCTGTGAAATTATAATTTAGGCACAATAATTCTATGAAAACCAGAAACTCAGCCCAGCTGGGACATGGACATTGCTAAATGGTTGTTCTGGTTTGGGGTGAGATAGAATTAATTTTCTTCTTAGCAGGTGGTACAGCTTTGGATTCAGTATGAGAATAACGTCGACAACACACTGATGTTGTAGCTGTCACTAAGTGGTGCTTACCCTAAGCCGAGGCATTCTCAGTTTGCTGTTCCCTGTCAGTAAGAAGATGCGCAAGAAGCTGTGGGGTAGCATGGCCAGGACAGCTGACCCATCCTGGCCTAAGAGATATTCCATAGCACAGAGCATCAGGCTCCGAGTTTAAACTGAGGAGACTTGGCCAGGAGCTGTTGATTGCTGCTCCGGGGGCCTCAGCAGTTGTTAGTGAGCAATCATGGATTTGATCTTTTTCTTACTCTCTTCCCCACCCCACTGGGGTATGGGAAGGGAGTGAGTGGCTTAATTGCCAGCTGGGGTTGAACTGCAACAATAGTATTTGGTGACCTGCTTTAAACCCCTTTTGTCCCCGGCAGCTCAGGGACAAGGAGACAAAGGCTGAGACCCAAGGTGAGATAAGCACTGCAAGACGAAGGTCTTTTTCCATGCAAGAGCTTTGTGTGGAGCAGACCCTCTAGCAGGACATATTACAGCCCAGCTAGCAATGTAGAGCTAAGAAATTCGGGGGAAAGTGTACTTCTGCTTTCATCTCTCCCATCTTCCCAGACATATTTTCATCTTGCTTGCTATTAATGCATAGATGTAGCACCCTGTAGTCATTTTGAGTTAGTTTGTGCACCTCACTAGTTCTGGTCCTCATCTTTGGCAGTGCAGGCATATGGCCTGCCTGAGTCCTGGGGAAGGAGTGTTCTCTGCTGAGCTCACCTGGTGATCCAGGAAAGGATTTGCACTGTCACATCTCCACTGTCTGTTTTCAGGAGGTGCTTCCAGCAGGAAAGGTAAAAAACGGAGGCTGGCAGTCACCCTCTTCCAGGCCCTCCTCCACCTGGCTGAGCCCACAGCTGGAAACAGTCCTGCTGCTCTTTGGGGTGCAAAATGGGGGTTGTAGCAATTTAAAACAGAAGAGGCTGTGCAGTAGCTGCTGGCTTATGTAATTTTGGGTTGTTTCATTTTGTCTGTGTTCTGCACAGTCTTTTTGCTTTTTGATCTCATCATAGTTCCTAAAGGCTTTCTATATTGTGGTTTTCTTTTAAATATTTAGCAGTTCCATGCCCATAGCGAGCTCTTATAATAATTAAAAAATAAATAACAGTCATTATGAGAAATTCATAAAGTGGGAGATGTTTCAGTTTCTATTTCCTAACAAGGGAAAAAATGATACGTGACTTGTCGAATATTAAACAGTAAACAAGTAGAGATGATGGTAGGGGGCTACAAGTCAGAAGTTGTCATATATATTATTCCTGAAGTCTTATGTTTTCACTGAAAGCCAGCAAAGATATTTTACTTTGCATGAGCAGGAAGGTAATAAATGGTTCAGAAGTAAATGCACTCAGAAGCATCGTCTTCAGCACCCTGAGCCTTGCTGTGTCTCCCATTCTCTGGGGCTGCTAAAAATGCAGCTACCACTTCAGACACAAATATTTCTTTGTGTGCTTTGCTGTGTTGTTTTGATTGCCAAGATCTATCTTCTTTAAAAGAATTCAAGAATCTAAGGGTGGCCTATGTACTCGTGTAAGATAAGGCATTGAAAATTGAAGCTGGAAGTAAACAAATAAATGATGTTTTTTCTTCTACAAACACAGGAGTTACAGCCTAGTGCACAAGGCATCAGGAATAGGATTTCAGAGACTCATTCTTTCCTTATCTCTTTTGACCTGTGCATCTGCTTCAATGAATGTCTTGTGGGTCTCTGAATGGAAGTGTTGCAGAAAATTCCAGATTATGTGAGGATCCAGGACAATTCTCAGTGATTTAACTCAGGCATCCTCAGCAATAGGTAGCTGCAGGACATCACCTGGTTTCCAGAGAGCTCATTAACCAGGCAGAGTGTTATCCTCACAGAACAGGCTTCAGTATTTTGTGAAGTACACATACTTTTTCATCTCTCTCTGCCTATTATTGCCTGTCTTATTTCCTAGAGACTGGATGTTCCAGCAAGTGAGTGTCTCTGGTTGGATGTTTATGCAATGTCTGGGGCAGCAGGCTCCTATCTGTCAAATTTTGCATACAGTTCCTGAGCTGAGTGAGGTAACAAGTGTGAAGTGATTTCAGTGGCTGTAGTGATATCTCAGTTCTGGCTTCGAAGACATCACTGTCTGCTGCAGAGCAAGCTTAGGGATCAGCCTGCAGGCAAAGTAATATTCCTCAATGCACTTGACAAAATGAATAAAGGACTCAGTCATGATTAATGACTTTGACCCAAAGTTTCAAGTCCCTGCTCAAATTCAGTCATGTAAAGTTGGGTTCTTGTTTCTATTCAAAATTGCTTAAAAGTGAGCATTGTTCTTTTAGTGCTCTATTCAATATCTTAGAAAATGCAAAGTATGAATCCACAAACAATGCTGCTCACATCACCAACATTATATTGCATTTCTAACCTGAGAGACATTCAGTTTGAAATTAAGATACAAATATAATTTTATTATTTTTATTTATAATATTTATTATGATTTATAATACCTACAAGTGAGTTCACTGTTGGAGCTGGTCCTTGAAATTGATGGAGATTACTTCAGTGTAGCCCAGAAAGCTGGCCAGCCAAGAGGAGCTTCACTCAGCTGCCTGAGAACACAAGTATCTCATGTTATTTGACATGACCCATGATGCCCTGTTGTTGTGATTTAACACCAGCCAGCAACAAAGCCCCACGCAGCAGCTCATTCACGCCTAACCAGTGGGATTGAGGAGAGAATAGAAGGGGTAAGAGACCCCTTAATAACTCGTGGGTTGAGATAAAGACAATTTAAAAGGGAAAGCAAAAACTGTGCACACAGGCAAAGGAAAAAAAGGAATTGATTCTCTGTTTCCCATGGGCAAACTGACATCTCCAGGAGAGCAGGGCCCCATCACACATCATGGTGACTTGGGAAGATAAATGATATCACTCCAACTATCCCCCCATCATTTTTCCCCCACTTTTTATCCTGAACATGATGTCATATTGTTTGGAATGCCTCTTTGGTCACTTGGGATCACTTGTCCCACCTGTGACTCCTCCCAGCCTCCCACACACCCCCAAGTTCCTTACCAGCATGGCAATAAAAAGCAGAAAAAGCCTTGGCTCTTTCTAAGCCCTGCTCAGCAATAACACAAATATCTCTACGTTATCAACTCTCTGTTCAGCACAAATCCAAAACACAGCCCTATACCAGCCACTGTGAAGAAAATTAACTCTGCCCCAGCCAAAAGCAGCACACCTGCTTAGCCTGAAGTAGCTGCTGTAGAAGAAGAGGGCTCAGAGTCACGGCAGATGCCTTCCTCAGTGAAACTTTGCTCATGTTCTGAATCTGCAACAAGAATCACCCATGGTTCAGAGTAGAGCTATTTGGCCATTTTTCAACAAAACAGATTTCTCAGAAGGCATATCTCTGACACAAAACCAATTAAAACCTTCTACTGCCAACTCCATCAAAAGATTCATGGGAAATGAGGCGTTTGGATCTGGGCACGTGCCTGCTCCTTGGGTTCCCTGAGCAACAGGCTGACCCTGACAGGCTTTTCAGGACAGCTCCTTTCTTCCACAGCTTGCCTTATTTACAGGCATCCTAGCCACCCATGCAGGGGCTGATCTGAAGCTAAGATGGGACTTCCCAGTCTCTCCGTGTACCTGAATTTTTTTAAGGTCTTTCCAGAGAATTTGCTTTCAACAGAAAAGGAGATCTGGGGTTTGATAGTCTCTGTATCTGTTTGCCAGCTGTCTCTGCTTCTGTTCTTTCAGTATCTTTGTGCTCAGGGAAAACTTCTCTTTTTCCCCGAATAGTCATGAATTATTCAGATTATAAAAGCTCCTTTCCTTCCAAATTTTGATTCATTTTTTAGTGTGAAAATTGCTTTGTGTTCCTAATTCATCAGAGTTTCATCTTTTATTACATATTTATAACTTGATTGAGAAATTATTTCTCTGTGGCCACAACATCGTCAGGAGAAAGGCTTCACGCTTTAACTGAACCATTTCTGCTATTTCTTTCAAAGACAAAATCAGAAGAATTTTATTGTGGAATGAATTTATTAAAGAATTCTCATTGTCACAAGTTGGGGATTGAAGTGAAATTAATTTGGTTGTGCTGACTGGGTATCTAGGGAGAACTATATTCAATAAAATATCTCTTTCTAGTCTATTATAAAGGCAGAAATTGGATAGAAATAGCATAATAGCAAGCTACATATGAAAGAATAGAAGGAAAGAGAGAAAGCAGATGGAAACCAGGGCTTTTGAGTGAAGACAGAGATGGCTGAAGAGCTGTGCTGCCACACTTGTCTGGCAGCTTTGGCTTCCTGGGGACCTGACAGTTGGTCCTGGCCACTGGTGTCACCAGGACATAAAGCCAGCTGCTGCAGCCTGATTGATCAAAGGTGGCTGAACACATCCATTCACCTGCGTCATGGCTTCTTTTCTAGCCTTTGTTTTCATACTCAGGGTTTGAATGGGTTGCTCTTTGTCTGGAATTTTCAAAGCAGCAGTCACATTAGGAGGTCTAGACAGTGCAAGTTACACAATGCACACTGAACACACACAGCCCCCGTGCTCACCTGGAGGCTGTGACTCTACAGCAGCTGTTGTTATTTCACCTTAGACTCTTGCACCAGAAAGTAACCTGGTGTCTTCCCAAGACACCTGGCTTTGAAATGATTCAGTGGTTCACAGATCACAGCAGTCAGAGCACCCTAGAACACAGGTAATTTGCTTCTCACAAGCTTGTTTGCTTTAATATTCATGGGAACACAATCCCAGCTCCTCTGTGTCTGAAATTTTTCAAACTGTTCCATGTTTTGTGTTTGTCTTTGTTGTTGAGAGTCAAGCAGTGCATTGAGGGTGGCTGGATGTCACCCCTCCACTAACTGCCACCAGGTAGATGAAAGACTTTGCTGTACCAAGTAAGAGCAATTTCATGTTCTTTTTGTTGTTGCTAACCCCTACAGTGTATATGTATAGTACTGCTCAGGTATCACAGATGATCATTGTCTTTCCTGAAGGAAGACAGAAAAACAAGGAAACCCTCCATATACAGAATTTTTCAGTACAGAAGTCAGTAATATGCCATCATTTAAAAGAATATTACCAGAATAATGATCATTGGGAAAGGTGAAAGAACACAGGCAAAAGTGTCCAAGTACTGATGCCCAGAAGATGGCCTGTTCAGTGCTTTCTGAGTTTTCCTGGCTGGAACCAGGGAATTTGTTACCCACTCAGGAAAGGTCTGATGGAACTCACTCTCTTAAAAAAAGTGAAGCCACAGAGCGAACACCATGAGCACCTGTGGCAAGAAGAAAACCAAACCAAAAAATATCTGCAAGCTCATACTCATCAGTTTATGAGTAGATTTCTCACATGAACTGAAAAGTGCATGATTTAATGAATGGCACATGAGCTAAGACCAGTGTTATAAGCCCATTTTTGATGAAAGTTCCTACAGCAGTCTACCTAATGTTGCTGATGAGGGTTATTCCATCAATACTTGATGTATTCTACAGCACAAATTATAGTGATAAAGGTGTTTTAACAGGTTTTTCCTCAGCATTAGTTTATCTTCCAGCTTACCAGGCAGTCCTGTGTGCACATCTCTCTGACCCCTTGTTCAGGTCTCAAAACTCAGCTGTGATGTCAGTGACTGATTGTTCCAGCAGTTCTGTCCTGTGCACCCAACCTTCTCTCCCATAATCTCTTGAGATGGCAGAATCCTGAATTAATGAAATACGAATAAAGTACAATTTTCTGATTGAGTGGGATGAGGGGAAGCTATCCCAAAGTCTTAAGTCCCCTGATACCATGGCTTGTATCACTGCTTCTCTTTCAATCTTATGGCCAACTCTGTTAGCCAGTACAAATACAAGAATATGCAGGCTGTCCATTCAAGCTATTTGTCACAGTGTTTAAGACGCATAGAACAGTTGTCACTGTTTGCTGGTAGCTGCTGCAAGCGGTACTGAGAAAATTAAGTGATTACAGAGGAGGAATAAGGGAGCTTATTAAACTTGTTCCTATCCAGTTTTCTGTAGTTTCTGATGAGCATAATACACTGTCTACCCAGGACTCTGAGCTATGAATTTAGGTGAAGGTGGAAATGAATGAGTACATGGATTATCATGGAAAGCACCACAAAACCATCACATGAAACTGATGCAGACGCAGGATTTCTAAAGAGTTAAGCTATTGTTCCCTCTTCTAGACAAATGGAAAGGATGTAAAATTTCATGGTGACATGGCTGTAGGAACTGACTGTTATCAGCTAACACATTTTGCAAGAATTAGCACTTAGTATTGACAAAATTATATGTCCCTTAAAATTGGATTAATCAAAATGCGTGAACTAGCAAGTCCTAAAAAAGCAAGACTAAAATACAAACCCTCTTAGCACTTGTCCCAGTTTTCCTAGAACAGAATATTCCATTTCA
Organism: Camarhynchus parvulus; assembly: GCF_901933205.1. NCBI lineage: Eukaryota > Metazoa > Chordata > Aves > Passeriformes > Thraupidae > Camarhynchus > Camarhynchus parvulus. The sequence goes on along the minus strand of NC_044571.1, from coordinate 34,982,077 downwards.
TACTGAGAGACAATTATTCTTTGTCGATGAGTTATAATTGATGAATATTTAAGAAAAAAAAAAGAAATATCAGAGCTTCCATAAAAAGAAAAAGGCTTTTTCTTTGGGAATAGTTAGTGCCAAAATAATGTCATTTTATGTATGTAGGCTACATTTTGCTTAAATAAGCCAGTCACAGGCTATCTTCTCTCTCCTTCCAAAACTTATACATCTAAGGAGCAAAGATGTGTACTCTCAATCAGACCTTTATTTACTGTTGAAGATAAACATAAAGTTAATTGAAAAAGAAAGTAAAAATTGTGATCAATACTATAACCAGCAAAGGGAAATACAGGCTCAGAATTTCATTAGGAAGAAGTTAAGCAGAAATCAGTTTTACTTGTATATTACAAAGGCATTAATTCCAGTTCCTTGGATACTAATAACATAACAGTTTGTAAACATAAATCCAATTTAAAAAAAATTCAACACCAATGAGTGGGCACCTGAAGAGTGAAGAATCATTGTGCAATTTATAGGCATACCACTTCTCTTAAGACAAGTCCAGTCAATTAATGAACAAGAGGTTACTGATTCTGTATATACGAATATTATTATTTTATTGTTTTTAAAGGCTTTTTTACACTGGCAATGTGTAAAAATCTTCCCCTGTGATTAGAATTATACTTGCTATTGCTTCCTGTCTGCCTGGAACTCTTGGTATAATATTTCATGGAAGACTCCATCTAGTTCCAACCCCCCTGCCATGGAAAGAGACATCTTCCACTAGACCAGGTTGCTCAGAGCTTCATCCAACCTGGCCTTGTACACTTCAAGTGATGGCTAATTCCTTAATGTAGTGTAGTTGGGTTTGTATTGTATGTTTGCATAGAGCATCATGACAAATATCCTGGGGTTTTATAGGTCAAGATATTTGTCCATTGGCTGATGATTTCTCTGGTCTTTTATCAGGGGCTCTCCTTCCTAGAGAGCCACTGGCATCAAAGGGTGGGTCAGATGTGTTGCTTTGGCAGTAGTCTCCTGTTTGTGGCCATTTTCTTCTCTAAGGGCTTTGTGGTTTCTCCTCATCTTTTGATGGCCTATCATGTGGTATAAGAAAAGCTATGGAAAAGCTCTTCAAAGGCAAGTTGGCAACCAGGAGTGAGTCTGCCACTGCTGGAACAATTCATCCTGGTCCTTGTCCAGATACCCATTATTTGCTCCAGTGGTTGCAGGCTGCTGCCAGCTTCATCCTTCCCAAGAGGTCCTCAGGCACTGAGGCACAGACAGGATGTCTGCATATGTCTGTGTGTCTTTCTTTGTTGCAGTTGATTTTTGGGTGTGTAGTAGACCCAACACTTTCCCAGAAAGAGACTCAGCTGTATGTGTTGATGTGCAGTTGCTCTCACAGTAGGCACGGACAAGATCCAGAGAAGGAATCACAGCATGTTCTTTACTTCAGCCTCTAAAAGCAAATTGGTCAAACTCCCAGCAGGAAATGCAGGGCGCTCCTGCTGCAGGGTTTCATTTTTACTTTCACTAAAACAGAAAACATGCCAAAACAATGAAGAGATTATAGAGAAAGGGAAAATAAAACTTCCATCATTAATTAAGCACTCAGAAGATAGAATAAGACAATTCCTTAGTCACACACAAGCATCTCACTCTCTGATGTACTGAAAAACTTGTTTTCCTTATTATATTTCCATAATATCTAGAATCTTAGAATCATAGAATGGCCTGGGTTGGAAGGTACTTTAAAGTCCAACTAGTTCCAGCCCTCCTGCCATAGGAAGAGAGGTGTTCCACTAGACCAGGCTGCTCAGAGCTGCATCCAACCAGGCCTTGAATGCTTCAAATGATGGGTAATTCCTTAATACAGTATAGTTGGGTTTTTTCTTTGTATATTTAGATAATTGCTTCTAGCATCAGGTGGTAGAAGCTAAACAGGAATTTAACACAGACCTTTCAATTCGGCATATTGCATATGGTGGATGGGAGGAGCAAAATAAATCATATGAAAAGTTACACAAGCTGACTTTAATGGATGGTCAGTGCTGCTGTGCTTATAAGTCACAGTGTGGGCATGTAAGCACTTTCAACCAGTGCATAACCTTTATTTAAAATATTTGATATAATTTTGTATAGAAGAGAATAGAATAGACTGTTTCAGTTGAAAGGACCTGCAACAGCAGTGACCAGTTCATGACTGACCAAATGATAAAGCACATTCTTAAAGGCATTATTCAAATCCCTGCTCAAATGCCACTGACAGGCTTGGCATATACCACCCACCTCTCTAGGAAGCCAGCTCCAGTGTTTACCACCCTCTTGGTATAGATCTCCTCTGGCTGGGAACTTAACTGGCATATCATCAAAAGTAAAAATCTTAAAAAATTCTGCATATCCCGGGAGAACCTTACCACTGAATCAGCAGAGGCAGCCTGGTATTTCTGATGCTGTAACAATATCCATACAGACCAGTCTCTGAGGTGGTAGAGAGCCCTGCTCATCAGAACATAATCACACAAATTCCACCCACAGGCAATTTTTCTACAGCATTTTAGTGTTGAGCTGTTGTCATGAAGATTTGGGAGTCGTGATATTGACATTTATGCCTGTTTGTGCTGGAGAGCTGTTAAATGCAGGAACATAAAGTCCAGTGAACCATCACATGAAGTAATGGTTTATCTGTGTCACTACTTTTTTTAAGTAGAGAACAAGAGTACGTAAAAAACCTTTTGGTTATTCTCTGTCACCCAGAAAAAGTTATATAAAAGTAGGAATGCTCATATTCATCGTTCTGCAACTTTACAATATCAAGATATTTTATACTGCTGTTCATAGTTGATCATTATATTAGCCACTCTATGAGCAAAGAATTGTGCAGGCCCTTTATGTTATTTACATAATGTAGTGAGTATGAATAAGCACTATTTTCCATAGGATAAAGAAGGGTGAAATAGCAGAAAAGTACTAAACCAAGATAAATGAGCATTTTTAAGTGATTTTAGACAGAATATCATAGTGCAATAATTTTCTTAAAAAAACCAAACATAGCAAAAATCTTCCAATTACTTAGATTTATTAGTTTTTATAAGGCAATGAGTAACCTATTCACTACTGTCTCATTCATCAAGTGAGTTCTTCAGGAAAAGGCATCCTGTCAGGTGCTGCAGACAAAGCTCTGAGCAGCATCAGTACTGTTAATGCCTCAGATAATGACTGCAAGGATTGCAAAATGATACATTATTATCTAGCAGGCATTGATCACAATTATATCGCTGATAAAGGTAAAGCATATCAAATGTTGTGTTTTAAATATTTCCTTTAATTAGAATAAAAATGCCACAGAAATAATTTCAGCGGTAGCTGTGTGATTCTTCTGAATGCAGAATGTAAAATTTTTGCATATGCTCAGGATGAAAGGAGTTATCACTCTAAGCTATTCACTTACTAATTTTCATTTAATACTCATGGTATATCAGACATAATAGATTGTTCACCATTTTGCTTTATGCAAGAGCAGAACCCTGATAACTGTGCTGTGTCTAAAATGTAGTTCCCTCATTTACCTGCCTGCTTGGACTGAACTGCAGAATCTTAATTTGCTGTCATGGTTTCCATGATCCTTTGCTCATGTCACAATTGTTGTTACAATGAACACATTGCATGTACAGCATAGCCTTCATCTTCTTAAGGCAAAGCACAGACCCTTTCATCCTTGCAAAATGAATAATTAAACTAGGATTTTAATATTTGTGCTTGCTTTTGGGTTTATTAGCTCTAACTGTGAAAGCTAAATCAATTATTTTGTATGCTCCATCTGACTAACTCTTCAAAAAATAGACTGGAGTTTTCCATATATCTGTTCTGGCTTTAAGCTATTTTAAAATAGCTCTATTGAAGAAATGGACTCTGCCAATTGAATAAGTGACTTTCTTATTATTTCAAGCTTCGGGTTTGCAAAAGGACCAGAAGTGTATAGCAAAATTAGGGAAGATGTTTGTCACTGATAAGGTCCTATGGTGGTAATATAATTCTTCTGCTATACCTGTCTCACTTGGATTTGGTTTTTTTTGTTTCTGCAGACCCCAGAGGAAGGAGCCTCTACAACCATCTATGCAGCAGTATCACCTGAGATGGAAGGAGCTGGTGGCTGCTACCTCTACAACGAGAAAAGGACAAAATCGGCTGACGTAGCATATGATGAGGAGCTGCAGAGAAGGCTCTGGACAGAAAGCTGCAAGATGGTTGGGATTTCTGATGAAGCCAGCAGGCTTCCCTAGAAGAAGCCACTTTCAGCTGGGTAAATGAAATGCATTGAAAAGCATCTTAGGTGAATTCTTGCAGCATCAGTCATCATCCTGGAAATCACTGTTCAGTCCCAAAGGCAAACGTGAACAGCTCTGTTCTTCACTTGAATCCCTAATCTGATAGGGTGTGGGGGGAATATTCCCACAGAAAGGTGTAGTGGTTGGTTTTAAATCTAACCATCAGTTTTGTAAATCATTCTGTTTCAGTCCGTGATTAAAATACAATCTTTAAACATGTGCAGAGATGAGTTTTCATTGTTTTGTTCAACAAAAATAATGCTTGAGCATGCTGTGCTGGGAGGTTTTTGAACTTAAACCACCTTTGTACATATAAATTACTCTTTTAAATCAGTTTTTAAAGTTGCAGCTTCATTTCCTTAAGCTTTATTAATTTTTAAGACACTTTCATCAGCTTGTTCTAATGCAGAAATTTAGCATTCATGATCATGATGTTATTTCTGTCTTAAAGTCAGTTTTATATGTCAGCTTTTATCCAAAGGTACTAACTGAAGGTCAGAACAACAACAAAAAGTAAATAAATAAGGTCTTCTTCAAACAGGATACTGAATTCACTTGTTTCCAGTTTAAGTTCATCTCTCCTACAGAGGTGAGGAAGGGATCAAACATCATCATGGCAACACTGGCTTTGGCAGAGGATGCAGCCAGCCTATTGTCTTGTCAGTGGGCTAAGATTTACTTGTCCCCTTTTCTCCTGAACCCCTGTAGTGCTGCATCTGCAGTTTCATTCATTTTCTTTGACAAGGACAGTCACTCATATACTGTTGCATGGAGGATCACCTTCTTTTGGTTTTGATCCTAGTTCATATTAGTTTCAGAACTAGAGTTCATGGTTTGGAAGAGACAGTAATTCATGCCAGCCCACTTTTTCCTTTCTCTGGAGATGTACAATGCATCCTCCCTAAACTGTGTCTTGGCCATTTTTAAGAATAGCCCCTGCCTACTCATTCAACTTTCATAGGAGCAGGAGAGTATTTTCCCTTTAGTTGTGTATGTCTTTCCTGAAATTTCCTAGCAACTGTTTTATTTTAAATTTTATCTGACTGTCTCTGAGTGTGGAGCTGATGTATTTTATGAAGCTAGTTTTAGCAAACACTAGGGTTTCCCCCCTCAGTGGGATAGCAGTTGGTTCAGATGCTATCAGTTTTGAACAAATTTCAGTTGTGTACAGTTCAGGAAACTCCACCTATGTCTACCAAAGACAATCTTTAAGAATTATCACATCCATGGAGTAAAAAACTAAACAGACATTGGGCAGTACAAAGGTAGTTTGAATTTATACAAGCTCAAATAACTAGAAGAAAAAAACTAGATTGAAGATAGAAATATTTTAATGGGAATGGTTTGGTAAACCATGAGAATAATTTGCAGAGAAACTTCCACGGACAGTTTCAGTCAAGATTTTAAGTCTCACAAAAACATCTGGAAGTGTCTGGGCAGATCTTACAGCAGTCTTAGGGTACTTATAGGGGCATACAGGAAAGATGGGGAGGGGCTTGGGCAGTGTAGTGATAGAATGAAGGGTAATGGTTCTAAACTGAAAGAGAGAAGACTTAGGTTAGACATTAGGAAGAAATACTTCACTGTCAGGGTGCTGAAGCACTGGAACAGGTTGCCCACACTAGCTGTGGGTGAACCATCCATGGAAGTTTTCAAGATCAGGTTGGATGGTGCTTTGTCTAGTGAAAGATGGCAGGGGAGTTGGAAACAGATGATCTTTAAGGTCCATTCTGATCCAAGCCATTCTGTGATTCTTTGATGTTTTCTCAGTGAGTCTTTCCAAGCATGGGATCTTTGTCTAGGGAGCTTGAGGTCTCATTGTCAATGGAGTAAGGTCTACCCTACCCTCATCTTGCTGATTTTAGGTGTCATCTAAAAGAGCTACATAATCTTATAAATGTCCTTGCATTTTCTTTTTTCAAGATACACAGGGAAAGAGACTAATAGGTGGGCATAAATCTTATATTCATTTTGAGGGGCTGGAGATCACTACATGACAAAACCAAGTGCAAACACAGTGTTGTGCTCTCATTTGCAACAGACTAAAGCAGTAGGAACATGTTCCTATGCACTGAACCCTGGACTAACATCCCTTTTGGGCTTTTTAGCTCAAACTTAGTACTTCATTCCAAGTGACCTTATCTGCAACCTTTGGTTCAGTGGAAGATCACATCTAAGTGAAAGTGAGCATGCTCATCTCTCCAGAATCTAGGAAGAAGATGCACTGATGAAAAAAAAAAAAAATAGCACGAACAAAGATGAGCATCTGGGAATAAAAATAACAAACAAATTGAGGGAGAGCATATTTCCTGTCTGAATTAAGCCATGGATGATCTGTTTTTAGCTTAGAGTTGGTGCATACAAGGGTTAGCAGCAGGAGATTTACCACTCAGTCACTATAGCACTTTCTCTGTGTGACTGGCTGACTTTTCTTTGGTAAGTGAATGTAGTGCTTGTGAAATGTGCCAGACTGACACTCCAGGAACTAAATTCCTCTGTTTATTCATGGATCATGCACAGGATGCAGTAAGCCTGCTAGACAGCCAACAATTTGATGTTGCCATAGCATTCCCATGGAACATTATTGCTGCTAACAGCATGTCCAGGATTACTCAAACTAGATGGGATGAGATTATCATCAGTTTTAACTCTCTTGAAGCTCCACAATATTTGCCCAACCAGTTTCAAGTGGCATAGGGATTAGTGAACTAACAAAAAAGAGTAAAGAGTCATACTTTCAGTGTAATCTGAACCAAATTATTAACTGCCTCAGTGCAATGAAATCTGTTTTAAACACTGAAAACATGGTTCGTGAGAACCAAGAACACAGATCTGGCTGACTGAGGGGAAAAAAAAGCATCCTAAGGTCAGGGATTTCTAGAGCACTGCAGTTCATGAAAATACCGTTGAGCTAGTTGCAAAACTGTTATCTCAGGAGCTAAAAGCAGAAAACTGTGTCAGCTTTGCAATGTCAGACAAGTGCATGTGAGCTTATCTGGGGCAAAACCCAGTGTTGTTATAAAGTACTTCCAGTGTGAATGAGAATAATCACTCGTTATACTGCTGCAAAAATCCAAAATAGTTCTTAACATATCTATCTAGGGAGAAAACACATGAAACATGTAAAAAGATGACAATGATTTTACTTTTGCACAGATAAATGGTTAGAGCTGATTTAATTTCACATATTAAGGTCATGGGATTTCCAGAGATCTGGACAAGGCTGTATTTCACCACTGAATATGCGGCTGAGTAGTAGGTACATAGGTATAGAAAAATACCTGAGAGCTCTCTAACCTTGCAAATAAAGGCTAAACAAGCCCCAATAATTGGTAAATTGAAAGTAAACAAATTAACCTTCCAGCATGAAAGCAGATCCTCTCTGAGAGTGATTTCATATCGGAACACGTAGATCTGATATCTGAAGATAATTAAAAGATGCCTCTGAAAGGACACCTGGCAAACAGGCCAGGTAGGCTCCTAAACATGTAGGTCAGCCACAGAGAAGCCATACTTAGATTCTCCCTCACGTCCACAATGACAGCACTTATTTTGATTAGTGTGAGAGTGACCCATTGTTCGCAATTTCTACAATGAATATTTCCTTGCCAGTATTACTCCCACGCTAATATTTAGTTCAGAAATTGAAGTCCCTCTACCTTGGCACGAAAAGGCACACAAAATCTATTGTCCAGTTCAAGTCTGAGATAAACAGAAGCACCCACTAAGTGCCAAGGTGATCTGAGCCTACTGCCTTTGGTAGCAGAGTGAAACAATGTCAAACCAATTTTTTTTTCTCTTTAAAAAGGATTATAAATTTAAAAGTAAAAAAAAAATAAAGAAGGACCAAAAAAGATGACTCCTGTTATGAAGAATAGTACAAATAAATATAGATCTTACAGGAGTGAATGGATCTTATGAGAATGAACACAGTTGTCTAGGAATTGGATAAGGCAATGTTATTTAAACAATGAACTTGTACAGAAAATAAATAACTTGCTGAAAAAAATGCTCTAAGGTTCTTAGAAAAAAATTATAATTTCCTCAATAATTAACTACTTTGTCAACTGTGGGGAAATTATTTATAAACTGAAAAGGTAAGTGCTATAATTTGTGTGTGAATACACTTTTATTTGCACATAATAAAGTAGCTACATTCTTGCTTCCAGTTCAATACTGACTTTAGGAGATAGATATGGAGCCAGCAGCCACACATCTGAAATAATATTTTATAAATATTTAGACTTCAAAGTTGACTCTTTACACAACTATCAGTAACTTTAGTACACAGTGAGAATTGATATTCTAGAAAAAAAGGACGTTGATATTTAGCGTCAGGTTTGCTGATGCTTCTTCCAAAGGCACAGTAGGGTTAACTTTATAACACATGGCAGATATTTAAATGTTCATTCTAAATAAATTTCTTACATACAGGATCCTGTTCAGCTCTCGTGTCAGGCTGCCCTTGCTCGTTCTATGACACAGTTTCTGCTTCAGCTGCCACCACGGAAAGACAAAAATCAGATCCCAGTGAAGTTCACATGAAATCTGCCACAGATAAGATAGAACTACCATGATTTTAAGAGGGTGAGGCTGGATATACTGATCCATCTGCAATAACTGAGGAAGTCAGTGCAAAACATATATTGTACAACATCAGACCAGGCAAGATGGCTAAGCCACAAACAATTCTTTGAAGGTAATTTTATTCCTTTTTAAAACAAATGTACTGTGCTTTGGCAGTCTACTGTGGCAACACTGAAGGAAGGTAACAGGAAGAAAACAGACCAGTGGCCAAGAGTTCTGTTTCCAAATACATATAGTTATTGGTTTCCATACTGTACCAACCCTTGTTGGCTTCTCTCCCTTTAGAAATGGACCTTAGCCAAGAATTCCTTCCACACAGGCAATCAAGAAGAGTCAAAATTTAGCACTGACTCATTCATTTAGACAAACTGTCTAGATTGAAACCAATCCCTTTAAAGTACAAGATTTCCTAATTTCACAAAGGGGAAAAAAAAAAAAAAGAGCAAAAAACCAGGCTATGGCACTTTTTGAGTGATATCAAACCTGGTCACCGCTTCACAGTCAGAATGCAAGACACACTAAGATGATAAGCTGCCTTATGTCCTTTGCAAAGAATAGAGAAGGAAATGTTTGTTGCAAAGAACAAACATTTCCTTCCACTCTATCTCGGCATTGCCTGAACTCTCAAAATTAGCTCAAGTAACATCACTGTTTGCAAACAAGCAGATCAATTTAATTTATCACTTCCCTGTTTTGAAAGTAGAAACAAGATTTATTTCAGCTTGCTCACATTTATGATTATTTAGTCCACATTGATCTGCATATATTGTAGATGTGTGCTGTATCTCAGGCTTTTTTAACAATACTGAAGGTAAAGAATAAATTCCTTCTAAGATGCACAGGATAGCTAAGGGCCAAATCCTGCTGCTTTCTTTTTTTTTTTCCTCAGGGAAAGCTTTAATTGAAGCCAATGTTATTTCTTTACAAGGAAAGTAAGACCATGCTCAAGAAAGTTAATGTAAAACATTTGCACAGAACTTTTAACTACATTGCACAGCTCTGCTGAAGTTAATAAGACATCTCAGAATCACTGTACAAAGAAACGTAACTTGATAGCACAAGAAACTATAAAAATCTTGTATCATTTAAATTTGATAATGCCTCAGAACATTATCTCTGGAGTGAAGGATAATTCCTGTTTCTACTATATTATTTTAATATATTAAAACCCTCTCTTTGTCTTAAAGAAATTAGTCTAAAAAAGTGCAACCTAAAAATTCCACTGATATGGTGTATTAAGAAGAGAGAGTAGCATTTATCTCATTTAAAGTAATCTAAAAGCAGGATAGATGGTCTAAGCCTATGAGTTAGGCTTCATCTGTGGTCAGTGAGTATAACACTCCTGTGGGACAATTCCTCTGTCTGCTATTGGAGTGGGAAATGAGCCATGATGACACATCTCTAGCTGTCCAGAGAGGGAAAACTGACTAGTAGGCTAAGGTAAATGTCCAGTACCTGTACATCGCAGAATCACAGAATCAGAGAATCAATTAGGTTGGAAAAGACCTTTGAGATCATCAAATCCAACCTACAACCCAACACCACCCTGTCAACCAGACCACGGCACTGAGTGCCACATCCAATCTTTTCTTTAACACCTCCAGGGACAGTGACTGCTGTGAACGGGCTCCCTGGGCAGCCCATTCCAATAGCTAATCACCCTTTCTGTGAAGAACTTGTTCCCAGTGTTCAATCTAATCCTCCCCTGGCACAGCCTCGGACTGTGTCCTCTTCTCCTGTTGCTGGTTGCCTGGGAGAAGAGACCAACCCTCACCTGGCTACAGCCTCCTTTCAGGTGGTTGTAGAGAGTGATAAAGTCATCCCTGAGCCTCCTTTTCTCCAGGTTAAACAACTCCAGCTCCCTCAGCCACTCCTCGTAGGACTTGTGTTAGCTCTTGTTGACTCAGCCAGCTCTCCATGCACTAAAACTACCTGAGAACAAAGTTGTTGGTTTTTGTCTTTTTTTTCTGTTTTCTTTTTTTTTCTTTCTTTCTTCATCTTCCTCCCCCCCACAGTTTCTTAGCTCAAAATGCACCATAGCTAATTTACAGTAAGTTTGATCTTCTGCACAACAGAGATCATCTAACCCTGATTTGAACTGGCTGGATCATCTCTTCTAAATAGTTGTCAGCCCAAGTTTAAAATTTTCCAGTGAAACAGAGCACCTTAAATATATTCTTTCCAGCCACAAAATTTTTTTCAGGTTAAAAAAATGAGCTTTATTTCACTTTTGATTCAGAGTAGCTTTTCAGCTCCCAGCTATTTGATGTAGTTACATTTTTATCTGCTGGGCTGAAGAATCTATGTTCTGATCCTGGTGCAGATGGACAGGCAGTGAAGAAGGCATCTCTTGGCATATTTTTGATAAACTAGCTTGACCTTTGAATCTTTCATTGGAAGTCATGTTTTACATCTTGCAACCATCTTCTTATCTCTTTGTGAATCTTATCTGATTTTTCAACTTTCCTCCTGCTTTTGAGATTTTAGCAGCTCATTTTGATATACACTGGTAATATAGCCTCACTAGTCAGCTTATTTTTGATGTTCCTATGCCCCAAAACCTTATGGACTTCCTTCCCTGAAGCATCATAGAGGAACTCAGATTTGGAGATTCTGTAAGCCTTTTTTCAGACACATAAAGCCTTATCCTGTAAATACAGCTCACTTGATTTTTTTCAAGATGCATGGTCTAATAGAACTCTAAATTCTTCTTTTATTGTGATTTATTTCCACCATTAAAGCCCTAAATCTGCACTAAAGAGTTCTTGAGAAAATTCTGGAGCTGTTGAGTCAGGAGATGCAACAGGGACTGAGAGCGAGCACTGACATCATGAAACCATGCCCTAGCTCAGCAGCTGAAGTCATAGATAAAGTAGTGCACAGTGACTTGCTTCATCTGGAACATAACAAATTTCAGTAATTTCCTTTGTTTTAGAAATTATTTCTGTTATTTCTCACCCTGACAGAATCTCCCAGAAGATGTTTCTCTCTCATCCCAGACAGAACTAGCAGGATAAATGCATGTTGCTCTGCCCCTCTGAAGCAGAGATCCCCCAGCAATTACACAGTACTTCAGCACAGTGCTGGACCTTCAGCAACTTGGCTACACACACTGGCTCTAACAGTGATTTAGAAAAGCAGATTAGGCTCTCATAGATTTTTCTTTTTTTTTTCCTAACCTCTTTCTTTTTTTCCTAACCTCTGTTTTCCTCTCATATGTGATTTCTCTTTATGGCCCTCTGTAAAGGTGTGGGCTTCTCCCAGAGCTGATGGAAACAAGTTTTGTTCTACACAGTCACTTGGCAGAGCAGTTGTGATTGCAGTATAGTAACTCCCTCTTGCCCTGATGGGTCTTATTCCTGGACACTGAATTCAAGCTGCAAATTCACAGCTTCTCTGCTTATTATGAGAAGAAGCATTACCATCTGCTTTATGGAACTCTAAACCACATTTCATACCACATTTACTTGATCCGCAATTGCTGCTGCATTTATTACCCATCCTCTTGCAGAGCAGAAACCATTTTACCACCAGCTCATTGTCTGAAATACTGAAAAGTACAATTCTCATCCTGTGTCTGAACAAAAACTCAAGATGCAGAAGATAACATTGAAAAGACCATGGTATTATTCAAATCTCAAAATACTCAATCTTCCAAATTTTACTCAAATTTGAAGTGACCTAGATCAATATGACTGTGTTCCTCATATTGTGTTTAGATGGTGCAGCCTTTTGCAATGGAAATCTTTCTTAAAAAAGCTCAGGGAAAAGGCCTTTGGTGAAAGGCACGTCCTTCATTCTACTCTGAAAATTAAATTCTGTATCTTTAGCAATTGTACTTAGAAGAGATTTTCCTTTTGACAATGATGGCTTGATGACTTAAACTATAGGAGAGAATTCAAATTTTTCTTCCACATCAAACTGCTGGGGTCTGTGAAGATCGAGACAGGAGGACACAATATATATGCTTGATTCTTCATCTTCTCTTCCTCCAGTTGTTTCACGTCTGAAGGCTGCATGAAAACAGAAGAAGGAAATTAGCAACATTTTGCTTCCATTGGAAATGAGCAAAAATAAATGAGCAGTTAACCAAATTTTAATCAGACTAAGTACTTCATATAATTGATGTATTCACTGGGATTTTTCCAGGATGGATATCAGAAAAAAAATCTTTGTGGAAAGAATTTTCAGATGTTGGAACAGGCTGCCCAGGCTGCGTCCTCATTCCTGGAGATATTTAAAAGACTTGTAGATGTGGCACCCAGGAACATGGTTTAGTGGTGGGCTTGGCAGTGTTAGGTTTGTGGTTGGATAAACTTGGAGGTCTTATCCAAACAAAGTGATTCTGTCATTCTATATCTCAGGTTTGATTATGCTCTTGAAGAGTAGCTCTCAGGGTCAGAAGAATTAGAAAATTTGGTCCCATCTGTTAAGGGTATGACTTACCTTCTCTTAAAATGAGTCTTAGCTTCTGTGTTTCTTCACTTTTGTTGCACCATAGCTGGTAGTATGAAGTGGTTGCTGTTTTCAGTACAGCTGAAACGGTCAAATGCTGGGTGTTGCTCTTTTATTAAATAGTAACTCCTTAATTCAATGACAAATTCATGCAGAATCATTCAATTCTTTTTTCAAAGGCTTTGAGGTCTGAAGACAGCAACACAGTTATCTAAACAACAGCTTTTGAACTTGAATATCTGCAAAATAGTTTTATCAATGTTTTGATCCTACAAATATCTTTCTATCCTTCATTCTTGTAAAGCCAATGAAAAGATCTGGGGAATAGGTTAGACTGAATTTGTAATTATTTCCTTTCCATGAAGTTCCATAAACCTACATAACCTAATTGCCCTGAGAGTAGATGTTTTGGGACATTGCACTTATAAAGCACATTAGTATAAAAAACATGTGCTTGATCATATTCTAATAAGCCAATTCCTTTTTAACATATGCTCAAATTTCTGCATGTGCGTTATTGACTTGGTTCTATAGTGTGTTGAGCTACTAATGTGGGACAGGTGACAAAAAGGGTTTGAATTCACACCTCAGTAGGTAGAATACACAGTACAAGTTAGAGGGCTAATTTTTCTCTGAAACAAAGAGCAAGGCAAATGGTCTCCATGTTTAAAAGTTTTTTTTATAAACAACAATGCGTAACAAAAGATAAGTTTAAACTTTAAGCCCTTTAGTTCAATCTGTTTCAATCAGAAAATCATTGTCTGCATAATCTCCAGAGAAGAACAATACAGACATTAAAATGTATTTTAAAAATAGAAAACCAAAATTAGCGCTCTATTGCTGAACAAATAGTCATATACCATAAGTTCAAAACAGACATCAAAACTTGCTAAAGACAAGAGGCACAGAATTTTTATGTACAGTACTAAAAAAGAACTCAAACCCCTGCACTTCTTTACAGGAACTTAAACTGGAGTGGTAACTGTATTATGCCAGCGTGAAATGGTTTATTTCATGAATGGAAAATAAATTCAGAACCACTTGGTTTTCATATGTTCAAAGCAGTTGATTTGCTGAATACAGATGAACAGTTGTACTTCCTCCTATTTTTCTTGTGTCCTCTTTCATTTTTAATAAGTCTTTTGTTAGTCAGATGTGATAAAAAGCTTTAGACCAAATCTCATGAGGTAAAATCCAAAACTCTGGGGAAAACAAAGAAAGATTGATTTGTTTGGTTTCTAAAAACATAACCACATTGCCAAGAGCCTCCAGCTGGCAGGATAGAAAAATGTCTCTCCCGATTGCAAATTGCCAATTCTAAAATGGCACAGCAGCAGCTTTCCACCCTGACTACCTGCAGCTGGCCTGCTTTCCACCTGCTCTCTGCCAGGCAAAATAATAGCTGCCTCTTGCCATCTCTTCCATCCACCTCCCCAAGAATGCACATCACGTTATGAAACACAGTTAAAAATTGTGTATTTGAGATGAGTCTGTACTGTAGCTGTCGGGATCACAAACAGGAGTGAGATGAAGTACACATCGTTCTCCAGACCAGCTGGTATGGCTATGGGGAGAAGCAAGCAGGCTTGCAGCTCATAAAGCCTTCTATGGGTCTAAACAATGTGATTACTGATCTTGGGACTAATTGCTCTTAGTTTAACTTCATTATGTTAATCAATGAAAAAGCTTTACTGACAGCTATGGGCCTGAATAAATCTTCTTGGCAAAAGGAAACAAGAGCTTTCAGTCCTGGGGAATGGAGATAGTTGTGCAGAGGTAACCAAGAAGCAGGACTAGTTTTTATGGGATTTAAGTGGCATGAATGTTGCTGGAGATGAAACAAAAATTAAGAAAACTGCTCTGTAGATGTTAGAAAAAACTGGTGAGTCTGGCGGGGTGAGATGTGGGTGAGGTAGTGTGCAAATTCTCTTAGTAACAATGAAAGTAAACACAAGCTTAAAATAAATGTGGGCCGAGGTGATGCTTCAGACAACAGGAAACAGCAGGGCTGGCACCTCCCTGCTGCAAGTGAGCGCATGTTCAGGAGGCTGCAGGGCTTCAGACTTACTGCATTGCTTTTCTCCTGTTTTTGTGCTGTTCTGCAGCCTGGCAGAACTTCAGCATTGGCTGTGAAAGAGGAGCCCACCTGCCCAGAGCACCTAATCCTTTGGTGTTTGTGCTGTGCTCCTGGAAAGAGGGAGATTAATTGGAAGAGTGAGGAAAGAGGGGGAGCTCACTCCCCTAGCATTGAGGAGGTCTTGAGCTTGGTAATTTATGAGCTAAACAGTCCCAGTGCTTGCTGTGGGCATCCAAACCTTACAAGAGAAACTTGGAAGAGCTCAGAATACAGTTCAGACAGTAGAAGATTTAAGCATGGATGTGCCTAATTCCTGGGTAAAAGAGTTCATATAGGAGCATCAACTATCAAGATGGAGAAGGTCCTTGTCATGCACATTAGCAGATTTCTGGGTGCCTGAGGGAATCCCAGGTGAGACAGGGAGGCTTCTAATGAGTTAGACTGCTCCTAAATTTAGGCAAGTCCTGAGAAGGAATTTTTTTGGTGGAATATTTTGATATTATGGTGTTCATCCCTGTCTTATTTTAGAGGTTTTGGTTGTTTGTTTGTTTGGTTTGTTTTCACTGGAGCATAGCAGCCAGATAATTTTGCTTGCCGAGGGGAAAGTATTGCAGGGCTGGTAGGGGGCTGAAGGGTTTCTGCCTGCCCTGGGCATCCAAAATCCTGTTCAGAACACGAAAAGGAAATGCAGGAGACACAAGGAGCAATCAAACCCAAAAGAAATATCCCTGGCTGTCATCTGTAAACACCGTGGGGAAAAGGAATAGTTAAGTTAAAAGACAGGGGTGTTGGCACAAAGAGCAATAGTTCAGTGATGGATAAATAAGGCTGAACAGCAGTAGAAATTTTCTTATGATCTGGAGTTTTTTTCCCAGGAAAAGTTTTAACGGGATTA